>NC_138145.1:18267439-18624939 GCF_964199315.1 Orbicella franksi | reverse complement strand
CCGGCGGTAACTTCAGTATTCTCGCGAGTGTTGCACCCCCCCTCCCCCCAACACACACACACACAGCAGGCAAGATCCAATAAATAGAATGGCTATATCTACTTTAGGAGGTGAATAATTTTATCTTAGGTGAATTATTTGTCATTGTTTAAGACAACGCATGGCAATTAAGCTTATTTTTAAACTGCTATATGTTTTGGAATTTATTAATTTATTTGAAATGCTTTTACTTGTAATGGAAAATCGATTTTTTTTTTTTGCTACGATTTTTCCTAACTTATAAATGCCCTGACCAAAAATTTGATACCCTATTTAAGTGCTGACCCTTAAACCAATACCCCAGCAGTTTCACACCTGGCAACATTAAAGAATGTTTTGTACACGCAATGTAAAGCTTGCAAGTGATATTACCATTTCAACCAGTTTTTTTATGAAGATCAAGAAATTTCAAGAAATTTTGTGAATTACTGTATGTATTCTTCTAGTTTTCCTCTAAGATTTTTCTTGATGCTGATTTATTATCTGATATTTTGTTGCATGGGTTGTTTGTAGTCGCCAACTGCCAAATGTATGATTTCTTATCCAAAATTAATGTCTGCTAAAAATGCTCGTTTGCAGCCTGATATGTATTTCCAAATACAGTGACTGATATTAGAGATCTTAAGACAATTTTACTAGAAATTAGACCTACAGGCAAAAATTTCTGGATCAATGTTGGAGTTACATGTAATGGTCATGGCATGAAAGGTCAAAATGTCAGCCAATTAACTTGTAGTAAGTACCTAGTCTTCAAGATGCTCTCAATTTTCGTGTTTTATAATTTAATTTTTTGTTTTCCCCAAGCTAGATTTGCAATAAAAACTTAGATTAAGGGATACTTTTAACCAGGAAAATTGTTTTGACAGGTACATGGAAACCATGTACCACGAAACTGGTCCATGAAATTGAACAACATTTTGACATACCACAACATTGTCAAAGCTTATAATTTTGAAAATTTGGTGAAAATTCAGGTTTAAATTGCATACAAATCTGGCAGTGCTGAATAACTGCTAGAAGATGATATTTTAGTACTATGGGTCAGCTTTTCCAGCCACACTTATCATTTTGGCTTGTTACTGTAACATATGTAAAAAGTGTAATTTCAGGGTTACCTTTTGCTTTTTGCAGGGAAAAATATGGACATGTAAGGCTGTCTCAACAAGAAATAATTTTCAAACAACCTCAAAGTTACAGTTTTGAAACAAGTTACTGAAAACCTTCTTCCTGACAAAGTTTGGGAAAATCAATTTTTTCTGTCCTCCATAGGTATAGTTGATTGTTACAGCAAGCTGCTCTTAATATCTTGTTGCAAAAACTCGACGTTGGATCTCATTGGTGACCAGAGAATTGCTATTTTGAGCTCTGAAATCATTACAATATGTGGATATTTAGTAATCAGTACATGAAAACAATGATACATGTAAATTAAAATCACAGGAAGGTAAAACTATTTGACTTCTTTCTAAGTAAATCCTTCCTCTTTGAATAATGTTAAGGGTATTTGGACTTGAAAGATTTCCATGAAACTTAGGGACAGTGAAAGGAATTGTGCATGTGGTAAGTTTGGTTTATAACTGAAAAAGTTTAGGCTGAATTTTTCAAGTTTGTTTGACAAATTCAAAATGGTGATGAGTAGTGGAACAAGCAGAAACTAGCCACAGTGTGTGAACGAGAGGCAACTGCAATCAGGAAAAGGTGTTTGATGAAAATGTGAAAGAAGAGTAAGCATTCATAAGCTTTGTGTCCAGCTGTCAGTCTTGAAAGCATTGTGAGTGAAAACTTGGATCAGTCTCTCACTGCTGATGTGTAACCCATGTCAGAATTGGTAAATAACTTTGGAATAGGTTGGCTGGGCTTGCCTTTTCGTGTTTCTCAGAAGTTCCCCTTTTGCAAAAATATTTGACAAAGTACATGTACTTTCATGGCTCAGGTAGCCTGTAGAACAGGCTGATCAGCAGGGCAGAGAGCAAAATGTGATACACGAGCGCGAAGCGCACCCATGAGTGTGAAGCGCAAGATGAAAAAAATCCGCCTGTAGTCACACCATTGTTTATGCTCTTCCAACCCTTCGCCTGGCAAATGGTTTTTGCTGATTGGTTGCTTTAAGCCATGTGAAGTCAGGCGTGAGAAAAAAACAAAATGTGTTAAATTGGGTGGCAGGCCTACACAGACTTTATCCCATTAATACGGTCAACCTGTTAATACGGCTAAATTTTCATGGCCTGTTGGTGACAGTATTTACGGGGTTCCACTGTAGGTTGCTGGTATCCAGTTACTGTTTGAGTAAAGTGCTATGTTCAAGATCATACCTCAAGGACTTTGGGAAGGCTTCTTAATCTGGGGACCATTTCACCTGATGTTATGCCACTACACCATAAACATTTGTACAGTATCTAAATTTTTCTATTTCTGCTTTTGAACAGCTGAAGACAAAATACCTGAGGACAAGACAGGAGGAGGATATTATCCATAAACTTAATCTAGAATGATGATTTTTTTTTGCGATCCAGGACCAGGTAAACACTTGTGTGCAATGATCAAATCAAAACTTAACCTGGTTCCTTCAGGGCATCCTTACAGGGTACCCAAGTCATCAAATTCTAGAGAAGAAGAAGAATTAAAATGCACCACTTTTAATTAATTTCCTCTTTTAATTACTGCATGTTATTATTGTAGGATCCAAAATAGTCAGAGAAATTTTCGTTTTTCAAAATCTGGGAAAGTTCAGGGAATAAATGGAGAAAATGGGAAGGTTCCCTTTTGTACCGTACCTTTGAAAAAGAAAATAACTAGACTAAACTACTGAACTAACTCCATTCAAATTAAAACCTATAGTATGACTCACTTCAATAAGTGACCACCAAACTAACTAAGAACCGACACCATTCAACTTATACCATCAACTACGCGCTGCTACATAGGGGTAGATCCAGAATAGTTCAGGTACGTACATACATACACTTTATTTCAACTTGAGTTATCAGAGTAGCTCTATTCAGCTAATATCTTCGAGAAGGTAATTTCCAGAAATCACTCTAATGTTTCCAAACCTCTCAGAATGCAGGAAAATTGCATTCCAAGAGCACTAAATGTCAAATTTTCTTGGGAGCACATGCCCCCAAACCCCCCTAGTTAAGTTGGTGCAAATTTCCATGTAAAATCCTGGATCCTGGGTCACTGCAGTATTTCTTGACCTCAGCAGAACTCACATGGGTGTTCTTCAACCATCTTCATACATACATACATACATCAACACAAACTTCACCACAAGTAAACCAGTTGAATCAGACCATAACTGATTAGTCACTGATTGCTACCTTTTCATAATGGCTTGACATGTTCTCAAAGCATCAGTACTTTAACTGTAGACAAACCTACCTAATGATACTTGTCCACTTTTTTCTTTTTGGTTGGCAACTTGACAGTTGTTCCTTTGGGCACATACTGTAATGACTACCTCAATCCCCCCCCCCTTCCCCCCCCCCCCCCCCACTCTCCAACCTTGTCGTTACTCAATATTATTTCCCAGGGTTCCCCAGGTTAAGGATTAGTTTTGAGCCGATCATTGCATTCCTTGATGTAAACCAAGTTCTGCTTTTAGTTTTGAAATACTTAAAAATGCTTTCATTGGCTCAGTAAGTAAATTAGGTTTAAAGTGGATAACATTTCATTTGGTTATATTTTATGTTTTTACTGTATTTCCTCCTTGAAACCTCTGTTGGATTTCCTGATTTTTGCCCATACAGGTACAGTGTACATGTATGTAAGAAGGGGAAACTATGTGGAAGAAGGGCTTACATGTACATGTAATAGTAATACATGTATCAAATATCAAAACTGCAATTTGTAGGTTGAAAAGGAGATTTGGAAAGACTTCCTTGTTAGAATGGAGACTCAATATAATCAATACTTCTGATTCAAAGTTCTGGGATTGTACAAAACAATTGTATGATCTGTATAAATTTATCGTTGACACCACCAGGAAATTCTGTCCAAGGTTTTTGACCTCAACTGGAAGGGCTTAGAAATTTAGGGTTGAAAGAGTGCTGAGCTGCTGTTTCACTGCTACACTGTAATATGATAACCCACCATATGGATCAAAACAGGAAAAAGAAAGAGATTGGGGCTAATTATAAGGGATACTGGATAGAAGGAGTTGAAAGGAAATTCTGACTAAAATTCATCATTTAACACCCACCTCCCTCTTCCTTCTCCCCCTTCCTTCTTCCCTTCCAAAAACTTCAAGCAAACTGCAATTTTTCATCATTGTTGAAAAATTGTACTGGGCCAGGGGGGTGGGTTGGTTTCCCTGTACAGATGGGCCTGAGGATCAGTGGAAGAGATTGTTCTGTGATAATGCGAGAAATACGTGTACATGTACCCCTGATTGGTTTCACATTCTAGACAACACCCTGCCATTTAGATCATTAGAATCAAAAATAGATTGGCATAGTAGTAATAAGGGGGAGAGGAGAAGCATACTACAACATGGCAATCCTGCCAGTTCATAGGTACATGTAGCAAAGTACGCCTGGGGGTATGTACATTGTATGCTTTCTTGCCTTCAGAAAAAAAATACAAAACTTCAATTTCTTTTGGTTGAAGTGTTGCAGATAAACTTTAAGGCAGGTTGTCAAGACAGAATTCCATGGATGGGTCAATAAATCTTTGACTCAGAGATGGAGAGAATAGTATTTTTGTCGGGGGGGGGGGTGGCAGTTGGGGCTGGAGGGTATAATTCTGCTTTTATCCCTGATAGGGGTGCTGAACAACAAGTAAAAATAAATGGGCAGGTGGGACTCTTTACAGAGGGAAGGGGCCAACCGAGGAAATACAGTAATTTTTCAGGAGAGTGAGAACACTTCTGAATGTAGATGACTTATCATTTCATTCATTCTTGTTCTTCATGTGCATGTAAAGAAAATTTTTTTCCAAAACTGTCCTTTCTAGCTAGTGAAAAATGAAACTCAGCATCAGAAGTCGAGGGATTTTTTTCAACTTAAAAGAGGTCACTCCAAAAAGCTTACTTTTTTTGTCATCGCCTATAGCAAAATTTAAACATTCAGGTTTTTTCATTTCACCGAAGTTTCAGCCTCTGAAGTGCCTGCTAGCCTGAAGAAATTTGTCTTAAAAGAAGCAACTTCAGAGGCCACCATTTTGAAATTGTACTTGGAAGCCAGGCCTTGTTTATGTGACGTCATTCAGTCCAACGTGAAATTGGCGGGAAGGAGAAAAACCTACAACTGACTTGCATTAAAATGTATTTTTTCCAGGGGATTATCCACTTCACTATCTTCAATGCTATCATTTCCGAGTCTGAAGCATGTTTGGCTCAATATAATATGGCTCAAGAGCAGCCATAACCCAGAGTGGTAGTTAAAAGGCTTTTGGAGAAAATCTCTTGGACGGAATGACGCAATGGAGATGCAGCCTGGATGCCGAGTACTGTTCAAAATGGCGGCAACGATGTCAAATTTTGGGTTTCCTTGGAGACGAATTTCATAAGGAAAACCTGCACTTTTGTTGAGTGGCTAAACTTAGTGCAAGGTTTTTATTAGCGTCGACAAAATACATACGTTTATTTACGTTTTTTGGAGTGACCATCTCCTTTAACCATTTCAAAACAACAAGCAACAAGAGACTTCATTTTGTACAGTCCAATGAATTTTCATTGACATGCTGAACAAAAACTCTGCTGTTGTGGCCACAGTGTCTTGATAAATTGATTGCTAAGAAAGTGAATATAATTTGGCAAATTGATAATTGAGTAACTGCTAAATTGAAGACTCCTTATCAACACATGTTGATTGATTTTAGCAGTGGTTTTTACAGTTGACAACTAGAATAAAATTATTGAGTAATTAATATTATTACTCTTTGAAAAGCTGTTTTACAAATTCTATGGCTTGCCTGTAATTTTTGTGAAGAATTCTTTGTTTATGTTTATTCACACTATTATTCACATTCTTCTCTGAGGTGTTATCCACTTTAAACAAATTTTTTTACAATGCATGCTATTGCTTGCGATTTCTGTTAGTTTCCAGTTGACCTCTGTTTGGCTATGCATGTCTGCGGCATTTGTAGTTTCTGTACAGTGGCCCATTGGTACAAATATGACTTCACCATTCAGTTTATTTATTAGCACTTATCCCTTCAGCATGAGTTTGAAAACAATACATTTTGCAAGTTACCCAAATCTGCAAAATACTTGGAAAATATGACGACTAGCAATGAAAAAGTTTGATATATTTTTCTTTGTTCAATCTGTTAATCACCAGACAGTTAAGTGCAATGTACAAGTATTAATAAAAATGAATTGTTGATGAAGTAAAAAAAAAAAAATAGTAACTGCACTTTGGTGTTCAAAAGTTCTACATGGCAGGGGGACGAGTGTTTTCAAGTTGCAAAATGTCAATTGTGTATCACCTCAATCAAAGAGATTTAGTTTCGATTTCTACTGAATTCCAATTACTTTGACCACAAGGCTTTATCAAAACGAATTATTGATCTAAATGAAAATGGTGATTCCACTTTGCTATTCAGCGGTTTTATCGTTGGTTTTTTTTCCGAGTTTTCAAAAGGATTTAATTTTCATTTCTGCCAAACTCTCATTATTTTGACTATGCAGATTTATTACAATGCATTATTATATGGCTGTGTCTCACAAGGACTGGGAACTACCGAATTCAAGAATTTGATTGGCTGAAATCGATATTGAAAGCGGTCTAGATTTTCCCATCTAGACCGGCATCTAGACCGGTAATGTTTTGCGGGGAAAAAGTTGCGAACTTTAATGCAAAAATGGTGACTATTTTCTTCTAACAATATTTATTTATGGCAATGCCAAAAAGTCTGATAAGAAAAGAGAAGTAAAGAGAACGAGCAGACTTCGGCGGAATTAAGTTCAGTTCATCGCCGTTCGCAAGCAAAATGTCGGCTGGTACAAACCAGTTACACTAAACGAATTAAATTTCTCTTGCTTGCCATATAATAAACATCTTATTAACCGAGCTTAGTCGGTCTGTATGGGAGAATCTTGACCTCGGTCGTGTGTACAGATCTCACCGCGTTCGGTCTGTACTCACGACCTCGGTCAAGATTCTCCCACACAGACCTCCTGCTCAGTTAATAAGAGCTAATTATTGATGAATTTAGAAATCAAAATTGGGATTTCACTGTGTCATTTAGATATTTTATTTCTTTTTAAAACTTAACTCTCGTTACTTTGTTTGAACTTTTGCTGAAGTGATAAGTACAAAATAAATGTCAATTACCTGTTCCATTTATTAATCCCGTTGAAATTAGGCTATGAAGTCTTGGTTGTTTTATGGTCCAGAACTCGCGGAAAATCCATGAAAATAATTACACCCCATTTGGGTTGTGTTTTAAGTGAAGCCTCTTGACAAAACAATATGGGCCATTGTAAAGTTAGTGATGTGAGGGTACAGGGAAATCGTTGCTGAAATGCCATGTATGTTATAAAGCTCTCAGAACCACAAAGACGCACAACTTGAGGATACAGTCGTCTCTACATTTCGATACAACATAATCTCGAAGTCATATTTACAGATTTTCTTGAAATATTGTAAAATTCTTTATTATAAATTTACACCTACAGAGAAAAAATCAAAAGTGCACTTAATTTTCTTGAGGATTTAACCGTCTGTAAACTTGGATACAATTTAATTTGTAATTCCTGTTAAAAGATTTTCTTGAAATACTTGATACTTCTTAAAATTATTCGAAAATTTACAATTACAAAGAAAGTTAAAAACATGCATTTAATTTCCTTGAGGATGTAGCCTTCTCCAAAGTTGGATACTATTTTAATCTTTAATTCACATTTTACAAAATTAATTGTCTTGGAATATTGCGAATTTCTTAAAATTATTTGGAAATTTACTATCAAATTATCGTTGTTTTTGTAATCCCGTTTATAGTGCGTCTTTGTGTTTAATACCTCATTTCATTGCTGTATTTTTGAGGCACAAAATGTGCTTAGTTGCTCAGTTTGGAAAATCGCTTTTGCAGATTTTTTTTTTCGAGACCAACGCTTTTGACGTCAACGTCGGGCAAAAAAGTCATTGTCGTGTTCCGCGCGTTTTTAAAAAAATGGCATTTTCTTTTACATGCTGAAATTTTATCGCAGATTTTCTAGGAGCTACAGTCAGTTACAGGTTCATATCTCGCAAATTCGAGGGCATTTTCAATCGCTCGTGTTTCTATTAAATTAGGACAGCCTAATTGGAGTTCACGATGTTACGCATTTTTACGCCGGTGAATTGTCTAGATTTCTGTAACCAAATTATAACGTGACATGCAAAGACTTCTGTTACGCTTACGTTGAGACGTTCTTTGACAGTAACGCAAAGTGTGAATAGGGAAGGGCCAACTTACTTTAAAGTCGACTTCTTGAGCAACTAAGTACAGTTTGCAACTCGCAAATACTACAGCGAAAACGCGATAGAAGTACATTGAGAGTTTTATGGTAGACATTTTTTTAAGTAGTGGTTTTCTTAAAAGCAGAACTTGATTTGTGGTCCGCTTATTCAGTATAATCTCTTAGGCAACTAATCTCTTAATGCTTTCGGTGGCGGCGTGACAAGTGCGTTGTATGGAACATTGGGTCGTTATCATTCCGTGCAACGGACAATTTATGCGACACAGTTGCTGCAGCGGTTGGAGAAAGTTGGAACTTAGTTCTACTTTCTGTGACCGTTGAAGGGACTTGTTTTGCAAACGTTTTGTCCGTTGCGCGTTGCGTTACACGGCTCGAGGTTTCATTAACTTGTCACGCCGTTTTCGAGAAGATTGCGGGACAAGTTGCGTGACAGATTACACTGTATATCAGGACTTAGTCATGGACACAAGTGTTTACCTGGTTAGTTTTGATGGACTGCTGGTAGAAACGACAACACACAAAACTGTCTCTGTCTCTTTAATTGCGTTTTTATTGTGGTAAAAAAAATTTTTTTTAAAATCTAGCCGATCTTGTCCCTGCTTGTCGGGTTGTTTTCACTCTACTCTGAGTTGAAGTGTTTCTTCTGTTCCTCATTAATATTCCAACTTTAAAATCCTGGTTTGTTTATCTGCTCCGCCATCTTTGATGACGACACTTGACCACTTTCATGAAATGGCCGTTTGCTCTCAAGTGGAGATGGCATAATGAGGAAGGTAAGAGTTTGCTTCCCATGCCTCCTCGGTTTTATTCAACTAGGTCATAATACCACCATTTGAATTGGAATTTTTATTAGCTTTGAGAGCCGTAAGTAATGCGCGAAAAGATTAATGCCAAAATAGTAAAATTTAAGATGCGTGTTCCAAGCACTGTATCTAGAAATTTCCGTCGGAGGGACAAGGAAAACAGGCGCGCTCAGTACAAGTCATGTTTAGTAATTTCCATGGATGCCAAGAAAAGGATTCAACGCAAAAAATCATTGATCTGACTTGCCGACCAAACCTCCTGCCGACTGTCCTCTCACAAACTTCACCAAAAGAACACAAGTCACTTGAAACTCTACGTTCAAGCTGATACAAGTTTAGGAATTTTCGTTTATGTTTAAATAAGCGATGAAAGACTAGTAATTTGTTTTCAGGTTTATGCGTATTTTGCTAAAGTAAATAAATACTAATGCGAAAGCAAACGGGCGATTTTCGTCCGTTTGCATCACCTAGAATTGCGTTAACTTTGTTTTGATATTTAATTTCAGTTACTTAAAATCGATCGAGTCTAATTTTTACAAAAAAATCCAAATATTTTTCGAAAGAATCGTAGTTTAAATATTCTTGTAAATCTTATTAAATATTCACAGTTAAAATCGTCTTAAAAAAAGGAAAACACGGTGGAATTTTGAAATTTATTTGTGCTTATGTTATTTATTGTTAATCTTGGCTTTGAATAACATTAAACAACAAAGGATCCTCGGAAACTTAGAGCAGTTAGTCGGAAGAGTCGACGTAAACCGAGCGGCAAAATCGACCCGACGAAAGGTTTTACCGCTCGGTTTACTTCGTCTCGTCACGATTAACTGCCGCTGCATCCCCGAGGATAACAATGAAGTTAAGCAAGTATTGGAAAAAAACGATGAGAAATGTTTCCTAGGTTTAGTTTGTTTAAGACGTAAAGATGAACAACTGGCCTACAAAATTGAAAAAAAAATTGCTTGGTTTTAAAAGTTGACTTTATAGTTTTGGAACGCAATATTGATAATTAGTTTACAGTTATGTACTTAGTCAAAAAATAAAGTTTCGGCGGTAAGTCTCGGGTTTTGGAAATCAAAATGAGCAATTGGCCAAAATTTAGTGAAAAAACAAATTAAATACCAACTTCAAAATTAAGTAAGTTAAAGAAGGCAATATAAACCCTAGACGTACAGTTTAGTAAAAAAAAATTAAATACCAACTTCAAGATTAAGTAAGTTAAAGAAGGCAAGATAAACAACAGGCGTACAAAAAATAAATATCGAACTATGAATATGTTTGGTTACATAAAAAAGTTTACGAAGTTAGTTAAACGTTTTGGACGTCAAAATGAGCAATTGGCCTACGCTTTGAACTTTGATCACGGAAAATGTAACTATATGTTGAGTAGCTGAGATTAAAATTTTCCAAAAAGAAGCTTCCTTGATAGGCGTTATTTATATCGTCACGCAACACTCCGGGAAGAAGTGTTGCGCGACAACTCAAGTAACCCCAGCGCAGGAGACTGCTTTTGAGTTGTTTTAGGTTAACTATCCTGGAGTTAATCAGAAAAAAAAGCCAAAGTTGTAATTCCAGATAATTTTAATTTATATTTTAAGCGGTTGATTTTATTAATTTTTCTTTGAACTGTAGACTGATAGTGTTCATAAATTCTGTTCTTAAGATAATTGTGACTAATTCATTTTTATTCGATACCTAATTTGTTTTTATCTTCAGAATTTAAACGAAAAGAAAATTATTTTTAATTAAGAAAAGCCCTAAACGAGAATCAGCTCTTTCAGAAGAATCCCAGATGACTATCAGCTCAATCTAGTGTCACTTGTGAAATTCCAGTCAAGCCAGATCAGTGACCTTCATTGTTCAAAACCAACCCCAACATCCTGGAAATGTACTACCCATGACCTGCACTAAAGCACTACTGTTTTACGTCCTCGACAACAGAAAAATTCTAGAAACACTGATTGAAAGCAAACATCTTTCAAGCCAATTGGAATAAAGGTGTGGTTTTCTGACGTTGTCAAGTAAAGCCAAAAACACATGAAAAGCAAACCCTCACCTTCCCCCACGATGCCTTCTCCACTTGAGAGCAAACGACCACACCATCAAAGTGTCCAAGTGCCTCCATCAAAAATGAGCGGAACAGATAAACTCACCAGGATTTCTCAGTTGGAATATTGCAGAGGAATGTCAGAAACACCGTCCTCAGAGCAAGAGTTTCCACAACCCTGCAGGGACATCGATCGGCTAAATTTAAATCTGACCATTTGTGTTGTGTGCGAGTGTATGGGCCATCTCAGTTCCTGAAAATAATCTAAAATACACTAAGTTCAGTGGAAAATATCAAATCCACAACGAAAAAACTAACAAGCTCATTAGCACAGAAAAAAAACGTATTCACTTGAGTTAAAAGAAACTTATACCCTAACTAACTAGTTCTGCTATTGAATTGATACTTAAGTAGTAATGATACTTAGACATACTCAATCTGCCTTAGTTAACACTTGTTGGAGAAAAGTAGGATTAAAAACCGATTCCCTAAGTGGTTTTGAACTATTGAAAACTACTGTATTGAAACCTTAACGAAAATAACCATCGGTGTTAATTCTCTCTCTATTATACATGTACTATGATGCCAATATTATGGCTGACTAGGAACGCCCACTAGATCTGAAGGGTCTGTTCTACATCCCTGTTCTTCTGACTATCCCCACGTTTGGTCTATCTTTAACACGTTAGTGTCAATGCTAATGTGAAGACCTAACGACACCAAAATTTGTAGTGTTTTCTTAGCTGAGTTAATTAGTAATTGTTTACTTCTGTGCTAATGAGCTTGCTGTGGCACCTTTAAACAAAGGATGCAGAGAAATTATCTTTGAAAAAAATTCGTTTTTTCAAAACTGATCAAGTAAGAAATAACAATTTTGTATGACAAGAAATGCATGTTAGTTATATAAATTTGCGAAATCCTACAGATTGGTATTGCATTGATTTGATAATTTCTTAATCCTACAATTGAATATATTTTAAATCCATTATTTTGGAAAAAAACATAGCTAAGAATTTTTTGTAATACTGATCGAGTAATAAATAACAATTTTGTATAACACTTAGTGAATTGAATAAATTTGTGAAAAGCAGCAGATTGGTATTGCATTCAATTAATAATTTCTTGATCAGCCAATCAAATTTGCATTACCACAAAAAGGTAGTTTTTGGAAGCTTCCCTTGTTTAAAGGTGATAAAAAAACAACACTATAGTTTCAAGCACCATCATGCTCTTGATCTGAACAAAAAAAAAATCAGTGACAAAAATGAAAATGTTGCTCACCCAAAGAAAATAATTGTGATCAGTGAGAACTGAATAAGCCAATGATTTTAGAGCATGATGGACGTTGAAACTACAAAAAAGACAACAAGTAAAATGTTTTCTAGAATAGCTGCACAAGCTACTCTGAAATCCGAGGGTAAATAAAGTAATGTATGCATGTATATACAAGTTTCCTATTGAGCAGCTACTTTCCCAAACAAGTTTATTTTGGATTACAAAAAGGTATATTATTTTTGAAAGTAAATACAAGAAAAATTTTTCTAAAGAAAAGCAAATAGCTTAGCATTCTGGCAACGGTATTTTAAGCACAACATACATATACATTTCTTTCAAAATCAGACATGAAAATGAAGAGAACTTTAAAAGGTTTCTTATGTTGATGTTGGCCAAAAATATTGTTTTTCAACTCCAAACTCAATTTAAGATTTCCAAGGAAAACCAATGGAAGTGAACAGATTTCACCATAAAGCTGCTCAATAGGAATCTTGTGAGAAGGAGAAACTAGGTTTTCATGAGCAAATAAGTGGCTTCTGTAAAATCAAATTCACTGTAATGATTATATCCTGCTGTCTGACTTCTTTAGTGATACACCAAAATGCCTGTACATACATGTATATCAAAAAAGTGTAAATTCAGTTTCTTTTTAGGAACTGAAATAAATTGTCATTAGAACTCAATAGGAATATTTTTAGCTTTGCATTTAGGAGCATCCTAGAATTTAAAAATGAGAATTTTTAATGAGCACTCAAAATGTCTGTAGACGTGTAAAAAAATAAATAAAATGGTAAAATAAGTTTTGCCTTTAATTTTTAGTAACGGAGGCTTTGGACAAACAATCAAGATAAAAATTAGCGATAATAATTTTAACTGACCTTTTGATGACTCGTTCATCATTTTCAAATTTGTAAAAACTAAAAGTCAGATTCTTGTGAATTCTTTAATACTAAGAATATATGCCTGTGAAAGTCTCGTTGCATCTAATTGTTGCATCTAAAACACTACAATGTGGAATGTAGAGAGTGTTCATTAAGAACTAAATAGTTTTGCTTTGAGTCAGATTGAGTGTTCAGTTTAGGTTTCTTCTCTTGGATAAAGAGCATTTCATAAATTATTTCTAATTGAAATATATTTTGGTTTATTTTCTGCATGGATTTTTGAAATTCCATTATCCGTTTCTGAATTCAACAATAATAATTGCAAAAATTTAAGGCAGTTTTGAATAAAATGTCGGCTCTTTTTTGTTTTATGTCTGTATGCATGAAAATACAACAAGAATTACCAAATTTTTAATTCACAGATTGAAACAGATTTAACCATAATTGAGTTTCAGTTAATTCTTAGTGATGATTGCTATTGGCATAATTCCCAGTTCTAATATAATGAATTGTATGGAAAATGTGACAAGCAAGGCACTTATTTGCAAATGAACGACACCCATACAACACACTGGTCAGTTCAACACTCTGTTTACATGGGTACTAGTTACATGTGCGTCAATGTGGTATTTGAATACAATGTTAAATATCTTCAAATTGCTACTATAGATAAATTTAAAGGTTGGTAATTGCTAATTTTAGTTAGCTGCATATCCTGGACTTATTATCTTAACTATTAATTGAGTTATTGAGTGACTTTTTGATTGATTAAATGATTGGTTGATTGATTGATTGATTGATTGATTGATTGATTGATTGACTCAGGAATTTCCCTTTACCTATGATTAAAAAACAGAAACAGATCTTGGAAAAAGACAGAAAACAAATGAAGCTTCTTTCCATTTTGCTCATTAACTAAAATAACAGCTGCAAAGGAGACTGCGAAACCACATGTGCACATGTAATTAGGAAATGAACAGAGAGTAATAAATTGGTATTACAAATGGTTACCTAGGATAATCAAAGAATTTTCATCTCAATTGGCTCACAGCAATGAGTCGCCAATTTTGTTAAATTGGAATTTGGAAATATTGGTTTTTCAGGAGTGAGGGAAACTGGAGTACCCAGAGAAAACCCTCAGGGCAAGGTGCACTGTGCCATCTCTGCTACCAGTAATACATGTATCTCATATACCTTAATATATCTATAATTCAACTTATGAAAGTTTGTCATTCAAGGCATGCCTTCATCCACTGTCCTTAATTCCCAGCACTCAGTCCTCAGTCCTATCCTTGCTCCTTGATCCTCTGTTCTGAGTCCTCGGTCCTCTGTCCTGGGTCCTCTGCCCTGGGTCCTCTGTTCTGGGTCGTCCTGGGTCCACAGTCCTTGATCCTGTGATCTATGTCCCTAACAACTTGCCTGCAAATCCAATATGTAACTACTAGTAAGTTTTTTGTACATGACTTTTGCTAAACTTGCATAAAAACAATGTGCAAATAATTCTTTTCTCTTAAAATTTTGCTTCAGAATCTTGAGAATTTCACAACATCCTAAAAGATTACCCAAAACATTTCTACCCCACCAAGACAAACTAATTCCTTAAAGTGTTTTTGAGGAAGAATGTTAGGCTGGAGCACAAAGATGTTTGTTGTTGGGATAAATGATTCTGAACCAGACATTAACTCTGAAGCCAGAGGCAAGAAATTCTGAATGATTCCAAGGAATACTATTGACCAAGGAATAAATAAGCTTGAAGTGAGAAACTTAAAATGCTCTGAACTGGGGGACTTCTCAATGAAATGAAGACTCGTCTCTGCTCATTACTCTCTTATTATGGCAACGTGAAATTTAAATAGTTTGCATATACATTAGTTGCAAACAATTTTGGACAATGTTAATTTCAGACAACAACGTGTCCGAAAATGTAACCATCTGAAATTTGTGAGTGCCTGAAATTTTAAGCATCCAAAATATTTACAGTACAGTATAAAGTACATACTTTCTTCTCGGACAGCACCATCACATGCATGATGAAGTAAGAACTTGAATTAGGATTTGCTTGTTGTTTTTATCACCTGAAAGGAAATTTTTGTTTCTTTTATGAGAACATACATGAAATGCAGATCAATTCCATAAATTTTCCAGTCTGACGCAAGTTTTGTAGGTGAAAATTTAACTAAGCTAATTGTTCTAGCAAAACATCCCAAAACTGAAATTGGCCTCCCTTCAGCCGGGCAAAAACAACTGAATTGATTGCAAAGCACATACACATGAGAGGGTTTGTTCTCATTGTCTGTATTATGTAAAATTGGTTACGACCAGTCAGTAAAAAATACAGACTGCAGTCAGTAGCCTGCATGTAGTCTGCCTTTTATACATGTACCTGAGTCTGTGTTTTATACCCAGTCCGTAATGCTTAGTCCACCTTTTATACCTAAGTCCGTAGTCCACAGTCCATACTTATACTGACCGTGTAATGGTACATTTCGCTGACCCCTAGTCCATGGACTACCCTGATGGACCTGGTCCATGGACTATTTGAATGGTCTACCCATGGACTACCCTAAATGGACCACCCTAAAATTTGTGGCAAAACATAAATTTAACGATGCTAGAACCACAATAAAAGATGCAATTGTCAGACAAACACAGTTCCAGAACACTTGTGATGTAACAGATTTAAAGATCATGGCCAGGTTGTGCAGAAGGCGGTTAACACTAAACCAGGATTAAAAGTTAACTGAAGTATAGTTTTTTCTTGTATACAAATGTTTTTCACTGCTTATGTTTTGTGTATTTTGAGATTATTCAAACTCGACATAGAAGGCCAAACAATAAAAACAGAAAATCTCACTGCAAAGTTACAAGACTCAAATCAAAATTCTTGCTTAACCTGGGTTAGCTTAATCAGGCTTTCAACAACCCCGCCCAGAACTTCCCTTTTAGCCTTGGCTAAATCTATATATTATGTATGTACATAAAGGAAACTTGTGTCCAGCAGTAACTGTGTTATGCAGCAATCAGCAACAAATTAAACAACAGCTTGGAGCAAAATGATCAGTGATAGAAATTATTTTGAATATCACAACAAGACACTTGGAGCAAAGCAATGAGAATCCGAAATAATAGTCCCTTGAATTCAGCAAAAAAAAAAATTTAGAGTGTAGTGATCAGTGACAGCAATAATTTGAATACAGCAACAAAAATGTTCAGATTTCTTTCCAGGAATAAGTTAAGGATTTTGATGCAGTACAACAATGCAAGACTTAGTTCTTTTCTCCAATTTTTTGGTCTTTCTTTCCTTTGATTTCCTATCTCAAAGATAATAACTCGTGTTAGCTCTTAAAAAATTCAGCATTTTACAAATAAGGTTTTATGTAACTGCATAATCTATATCTATAACCACAAGTTAATAAATTGATATACTAACCTCTTCCAATTTTGGTGTAATATTATAGTATTAAAAACATTCACTCACCATTTAATTCGTGACAGCCTCAGAACCAAAGGAGTGGTTTCCTATGTAGTGCATGATTCATTTTTACTTCAGATCCAGTTTCATACTTGTCTGACATAAACAAAAAGATAATTTCATTAACTTCCATCTACATTTCATGTTTTGTTTCCACTATATAATATGTCTTGATCTTGATCAGTAATAGCTGCACAGAAAGAAATTTAGATGTACATGCACATGTGCTGTCCCATTATTTTGCTCTAAAATATATTAATCTGGAAAAACAATGTCTGAAAACATAAAATCCACACATTGTTTTGATAAGGAGAGATGTCATTCACTGATTAAGTATGTGTCAATGTTGTAGTCCGCCTGTGAAGGCACTTGTACAGTCGTGGATGGGGTTTCACTACTAACAGTTCTCGTCCTGTATTGGATCTTGGCAACCCTTGTGTGCCCATCCCTGCCTCGGTAGGTCTCAGTAATGCATCCTTAAAAGGCCATACTTCTCTGGGTAGATTACATGTAGGTTCCAACACCAGCACTACATTGCCCTCCTTTGAATTCTTAACTATCTCTTTCCACTAGCTTCTGCATTGCACATGGTAACAGAGGAAGTTCTCGTAGTCACCTTTTCCAGACTTCAGAGTTTATCTCCTGGACTTCCTGCCAATGCTCTGGTGTGCTAAATTCTGTTGAATCAATAGGTGCAAATTGGTTGCGTAATGGCTGCATCTGTCCAGACATTCTCTCTTTTCTTTATTCTGCCATTCAGGGCCATTCTACCATAGGCAAATGGCAAGTTCTGACAAGCTGATTTCTCTGGAGCACAAGACTGCAAAATTTTTTTTTGCCAATGTGGTTAGCAACAAAGGGCAAGAGGTCTCTTCCTCTTCCTTGCATCCACCATATTATGTCTGTGCTGTCACAGTAGAAGGTTCCTGGCTTAGTTTATAGGTACTTCTAGCTCTCTTCAAGACATAGACTGGGTAAGCCTCAACCCCACAATAGCTCCCATCAATTGCAGTCTCAGTATAGTCATAGGTGTCAGAGGTGTAACTTTAGTCTTTGAGTCTATTACAATCAGTCATATTGGTGTACCATGGAGGCACACCAATATGGCAGCTTCATACTGGGCATTGTGAATTTGTGCAAAAGATTTCAAAAAATATCTGAAGTTTGGGATTTAAGTCCACAGATCGCATTTTCTTGACTTATTCACCAAATGATTGTTGATTTATTTTTTGTATTGCCGAATGGGTGACAGTGAAAACAACCTATTCTGGATACAATAAGCCACTTCGTCGTCAACTTCCTCATCCCAATCACAATCTCAATTCCAGTTCTTGATGTATAATTTTTGCCTTAATGATGAAAGGACTGACCAAACCAAGTGCATCAACAACTTTTGTGACTTTCTTCAAAACACTCCTCTTGGTAATTGAATAGTCAAACAGTTAACTGACACTGCAGGTGCTACAAATATGTCATCAGTGCAATTCCATTACAAGCCAAGTGTTGTTGGGACTGTATCTTTGTTGTCCTTTATGTTCACTTCTCTGGCTTGGTCTTCTTCCAGTATTCTTCCATAACTCTGTCTGAATTTGAGACCTACTTCTGGGCATGCACGTATGCCTGCTTTTTCCCCACAGTCCACTGAGTTGATTATAATAAACAGTTCAGCCCTTCTAGTCCTATTCAACAGTGTCAAGTGAATCATCTAATAGTAGACTAAAGCACAGTTCTAGCAGCTATTGGATACTCTGAATTTAAAACCCCCTGTACGACATGACTGTGAGCACATGTCTGAATGAGCCATATATATCCACCTCAGCAATTGCAGACTATAATTTGTGCAAGACATAATATATAAAACACGAGAGACAGTGTTTCATCAGGACTATCCAAACACCGAGAAGAGAATTGAAAATACGGCGTGCAGTGGAGTATTTTTGACGAGATTCGAGGTGTTTGGATACATACATTGGATAGCCAATGAAACACTGACTCGAGTATTTGATATATCTTCTCAATCAAAACAAAAACTAAAGAGTAAACGGAGAAGTAAAATTGCCAAAATCTATGCTACCGGTAATTAAGACCGTGTATCCAAACCTCCTTCATGATTGTGATTTACTTTGTTTTAACTTGATGAATTTTTAATGAGTTTGAGAAGTTTTTTTAACACAATTGCTGCTAATCTCGCAATCTGATTGGTTAATTTGGCATTGCCAATAAGAGTCCAGACGAAATGTGGTTTAGCATGGTCTGTACTCTTATCGACAATGATACGCGTCATCACAGTGGTCAAACTTTGTTGTTTGATTCCACACCATTTTGACCTCTGCGATGACGTGTATCGTTGTCGATAACAGTACAGACCACGCTAAACCACATTCGATTTGTTAAATGGATTCACATGGAAAATTTCAATTCTAGTATGGAACATCAAATTCAATATTTGGGCTTATGAATCGATTTATTCTGCACACATGCAGAAGTTCAGATATCTACTCAAATCCAATGGCATTAAGTGGCACATGACAGTCAGAACATACAAAATCACCTTTAGTTAATTTTTGCAACTAGCAGGAAAGACAAGGCCTGAGGCTTACAACAATTAGGACTTAATAGGCTCACGTGACAGACTTAAAACCATGAATTACTGGTGACCTTACACCCTGTACATTGCATTTGTACAATATGGCTTTATGAAGAAATAATAACTTGAGCTTAAATAAATGCTTAAACTTGGTTTACCGTAGTGAAGCGGTTTGAAATCCACGAAGCTGTCTGAGGTCCATTGGGTAAGCCAGCTCTCATAAAAGTTTTCTGCACCAGTTCATGAATCATGATGACCCAGGTCCAATCGACAAAGAATAGCTACCTTCAACAGGTTTCTTCTTGCTACAGGAACTTAACCGATTGTAGTGTATGTCCATATATGGTATTTCCTTATTTGGAAGTGACCATGTGCTTGAATAGAAGAGACCATCTAAAATGGCGGATTAAAACGTTGTGTTGTCAAATCCAGTCTCTGTTTGTTCCCCAAACACCACATTTTGGCGACGAGGATGGCGGTCACATTAAGTGGATTACCGTGCATATCTCCCTTCGACTGCATTGGGGAACCAGCCACACTGGCTCAACGCTGGGACAAGTGGAAAGCTGAGTTCGAACTATTTGTGGCAGCTTCGGGGGTTGAAGACAAAGTGCAAAAGCGAGCTCTACTTCTACATCTCGCAGGACCTGGAGTCCGTGAAATTTTCAAAACGTATTCAGCTGAAGTGCGAGGAGACAACAAAGAGTTCGATAAAGCGATGAAGTGTCTCTCGGACCATTTCAAAGTGAAGAAGAACGTACCTCTAGCGAGACAAAAACTGCTTGCCAGCCAGCCGAATCCGGGCGAAAAGATCAACAACTTCGTTACGCGTTTGAAAAGTTTAGCGGAACACTGTGACTATGGTGAAGAAGAAGATAACCAGGTGAGAGATATTGTGATTTCGCATATCACGAATAAGGAACTGAAGGGCAAATTCTACCGCGAAGAAAACCTTAGTCTGACCAGACTTCTGGAAATCGTGAGCACCTATCACCATAAGGATGCCTTGGTTCTCGTAAGCGAAGAAACTGTGAATCGTACCTGGGAAGACCGAAGTAAGGGCGATAAAGGAGCGAAGAGCAAGCAGCCATGGCAAGGCAAATGTTGGAGATGCGATAAGACAGGTCACATGGCGAAAGATTGTAAAGTTTCTCGTAACCATACTTGCAGCAAATGTGGAAAACGTGGGCACATGGAGGTCTGTTGTCACACGAAACAGGATAAACATGGCAAAGGAAGAGGCAAATCTGGAAGAAAACGAGAAGGCGTACGAACCATAGGCGACCAGCCTGACCAAGATGACGTGGAAGGAAGCGAAGTCAGTAAAGATGATGGATTCTATGTCTTTAGCACCTCAGATGGTGAGTCAAACACTTTACCTCTTATGATTGAAAGTGAACCTGTCAATGTCATCATAGACTCAGGTGCTACCTGCAACTTAATGTCTGAGCCAGTGTTTGATAAAGTGTCCAATGGAAAGCTAGAGTTGTTAGAGACTGACAGGAAAGTTTATGCTTATGCATCTCAGCAGCCGTTAAAGCTTAGAGGAAAATGCATGTTGAACATTAGTGTACCTAATACACAAACGTCGTTAAAAGCTGAGTTCTTCGTAATGCCAGGCTCCGCAGACACATTGCTGGGCAGGAGCTCTTCTGAAGAATTAGGTGTCTTGAAAGTGGGTGTTTCTGTGAACGCTTGTCAACTCAAAGATGTTACTGATAAGAAGGCTGCCCTTAAGGCAAAGTACCCTCAAGTGTTTACTGGTCTTGGAAAATTGAGAAATTTCCAATTAAAACTGCATGTAGATGAAAGTGTCACCCCAGTTGCTCAAGCTATGCGAAGAATTCCGTTCAGCAGGAAACAAAAGGTTGTTGACAAACTAGAGGAACTTGAGAAGCTTGATGTGATAGAGAAAGTGAACGGTCCAACAAGTTGGATTAACCCCCTTGTTAGTGTCGAAAAGCCAAATGGTGATGTTCGCATATGTTTAGACATGAGGCAAGCCAATCGAGCGATATTAAGAGAAAAACACCCTGTGCCTACCATTGAAGAGACACTGCAAGAAATTTCAGGGGCAAAAGTGTTCTCCAAGTTAGATTTGAACATGGCATTTCACCAAGTAGAACTTGCTCCAGAGTCAAGAGACATTACCACTTTTGCAGGACCTAATGGTCTGTACCGCTACAAACGTCTGATATTTGGTGTCAATATGGCCACTGAGAAGTTCCAACACATCATCTGGCAGATACTCAAAGATTGCCCTGGCGCTCACAATATTCATGATGATATCCGTGTAGTTGGCGCTTCTGAAGAAGAACATGACGAAAGGTTGAATCAAGTCATGAAGAAATTAGAAGAGAGTGGCTTAACACTGAATTATGAAAAGTGCCAGATCGGCGTGAATAGCATGGAGTACCTTGGTAACGTGTTAACTGACGAGGGATTACAAGTATCTGGTGACAAAGTTGAAGCCATTGTGCAAGCACCAAGACCAAAGGACCAGTCAGAGCTGCAAAGCTTCCTTGGTTTGGCACAATATTGTTCAAGGTTCATTCCAAGCTTCGCGATCATTGCCAGCCCACTGTGGGATCTAACCAAATCACATGCCAAATGGAAATGGGGCACTGCTGAAGAGAAGGCTTTCCAAGCAGTCAAAATGCAGCTGACGCAGGCACCAGTCATGGCATTCTTCAAACAAGGAGCGGAGACCCGTGTCACCACAGACGCCTCACCAGTAGGTATCGGAGCTGTCTTGGAACAAAAGCAAGCTGATGGCCTGTACAGACCTGTACACTATGCTAGCCGAAAACTAACTCCACCCGAGAGCAGATATTCTCAGTTTGAGAGGGAGGCACTGGCGGTGAAGTGGGGCTGTGAGAAGTTCTTCCTGTACATCCATGGAAATGAGTTCGAAATTTGCACTGACCATAAGCCGCTGGTCACTGTGTTTGGTCCACATTCAAAACCACCTTCAGCCAGAATTGAAAGATGGTTGTTATACATGCAGCAGTTCAAGTTTAGCATCAGACACATCCCTGGCAGAGAAAACGCCGCTGACGCATTGAGCAGATTGCCAGTAGATAGTACTCCTGATGCAGCCATCAAGCAGACAGAAGAATATGCACGCAGCATAGTTGCTGATGCCATACCTGCAGCATTAGCACCCCGCCAAGTTGAGAGAGAATCAGAGCGAGACCCTACCCTGCAACTGGTTTGCCATGCCATAACTTCTGGTGATTGGTCGAAACTCCAAGGAACAACCTACAAAGCTGTTAGAAATGAACTCTGGATAATGGGACAGCTGGTTATGAGAGGAAACAAAGTTGTCATTCCAGAAAAGTTGTGGAACCAGACCATTCAACTGGCTCATGAGGGTCACCAAGGGATGGTGCGAACGAAATCTCGATTAAGAGAGAAAGTATGGTGGCCAGACCTTGACAAACAAGTTGAAAAGTTAATCCGAGCCTGCTACCCATGCCAGCTGGTTGGACCCAGACCAAAGCCAGAACCAATAAGGTCAACACCACTGCCTCAAGGCCCATGGAGTGAAATTGCTGTGGACTTACTAGAGATTCCAAAGAAGGGACACTTGCTCGTTGTAGTTGACTATTATTCTAAGTGGCCAGAAATAGCTTTTCTGACCAAGACAGATGCAGGAAATGTGATCAAATGCATGGAGAGCATGTTTCGCACTCATGGTTTGCCTGAAACCCTCAGAAGTGATAATGGTCCACCGTTTGCTTCACGAGAATTTGAAGAATTCCTCGAGTACTTATCGATTGATCACAAGAAGGGCATCCCGTATTGGCCTCAAAGTGATGGCGAAGTAGAGAGGCTCAACAAAACCCTCCTGAAGGCAATCCGAATAGCACAACTACAAGGCAAAGATTGGAAGAGAGAAGTACAAGACTTTCTTTTCCAGTATCGCCGCACTCCCCATACAGTCACTTCACTATCTCCAGCTGAGCTCCTTATGGGCAGAAAGTTAAGAGATAAGTTGCCACAGGTTAAACCTTCTCGTGATCAGGCTACTGAAGCAGAGTGGCAAATTCTTCTCAGAGAAAGGTATGCTCGCAGGAAGCTAAGAGAGAAAGAGTATGCTGACTCCAAGAGACATGCCACAACAAGTGACATTGCAGAGGGCGACATGATCCTGCTACGTCAGAACCGCGAGATCAAGTTGTCACCAACATTTGAGCTCGAGCCGTATCGAGTAGTAGAGAAGAATGGAAATGCAGTTATCATTGAGAATTCTTCTGGCCAAAGTAAAATGAGGAATACTGGTCACATGAAGAAGTTTGTAGACCCAGGTGCTTCAGGAACTGAGCCCCCGGCTCCGTCAAAAACAACTGACACACCCAAAGAAGGAGCTAGTTTCGAGCAAGATTCGATGGATGGAATTCAGCCAGATTCCCAAAGACAAACTGTACCTTCTGCAGTTCCAGAAAAGCCAGATAGTCGTCCAGTCAGAAAAAGAGAGAGCCCTAAGTGGATGAAGGACTTTATTTGCCAAAAGTGACTGAACTCTAAAGACTGTTTATCGTGTATCAATTGTCGACATTTTATTCATTTGTTTTGAGACATTGAACTGAAAGAGCCAAGATTAGTTCATATGTTTTTTTTATTAGACTTTGTGGAGCTCTTTATTAAGTTAGGGAGGGATGTAGTGTATGTCCATATATGGTATTTCCTTATTTGGAAGTGACCATGTGCTTGAATAGAAGAGACCATCTAAAATGGCGGATTAAAACGTTGTGTTGTCAAATCCAGTCTCTGTTTGTTCCCCAAACACCACACCGATGTTGTCAAAAATAGACTACTAACACGAGCCCTTTGTAGCTTTCTTGTTCATGTTTCGTGTTCGTGTTTCGTGTTTCCCTTGAGTCCCAGTCCTTTTCCTGCCGGGATCTTTTACGCTTGGCTAAAACCGGTATCATAGTGACTTGGGTATCCCCGTGTTTTGGGTACCCCCGTACCCAAATCTTTAGTGTTTTGAGTATCCCTACTGGGGACACCCAAAACACTGAAAGCATAAATCTGGTGCAAGTGAAATCATCCACAATTCTGCTCAAAACCCATTAATCTTCTTACGAAGCTTTGTCTCATTCTTTTTAACCCTTTGAGCCCAAATTACGCACATATGCGTAATTGATGGTCGTGCTCTTTGTACCACTTGTGACGTCATCAATTTAAATGTCATCAGATATTCTTGATAAGCAGATAGCAGTACTAGGCTAGGCCTTTCCGCACAATGGTCACGTTTAGGTATCGACGACATTCCGACCTCGAAAATCGAAAAACAACGTTATCAGTTTTGGTGCAAAAACGGTGGTAAATTGGTCCACTACGCCTATGATTAATCAAAATTGAGAACGGTTAATGACAAAAGTCCAAATTTTGGCTTATGTGCATGCCCGGAATTGAAATATTGCTCAATTTTGTACCTAATCCTCGAAAAATCTCTCCTTTTAGTAAAAAAAGTTTTCTTAGCAAAACTTAGGCTTATCTAGCGTCATGCCAGCTAAAAACCCCAACTAAACAGTTAAAAACGATTTTTTTTTTTGGCGAAAGTACCTTATTCAAAGGGTTCAGGTCAATACTTTTTCAGATCTTTGCCTACTAGCTACAAGCTAATAAAGAACGGCTTAAATAAAAAAGACGTGGAAAGATTGGTATAATTTAAGGTCAGCCACGTTTGATGTCCTTCCTTGAAAGGTCGTTTCCCACCTAAATTGGTTCAAAAGGCAAAAAAAAAAAAATTGTACGAAAAAACATCAATGGAGTCCAACAGAAATATCAAAAAAACAACCGGAGTCCCCCATCAGGGGCTGAACGCCATGCCCTTTCGAACCAAGGCTCGGAAATGTAACCACTGGGTTACAGGGTGACTCCTCGAAGTGGGTAGCAAATTTAACGGTACCTATATGCACATGAAATGTAGTTTTTATTGACAGCCCAAACTTGATTTGGAATACGTGTTTTCAAATTTCTAAAAGACCTTGCTTAAGCTATAGAATTTTTTTCTAAATCCATTTGTAAATCTTTCCCAAATAAAAACAACTGTACTTTTGCAGATCTTTGCCTACTGGATACCAGCTAATAAAGAGCGACTTAAATGAAAAAACACATGGAAAGATTGGTATAATTTGCGGTCAGGCACGTTTGATGTCCTCTATTAAAAGGTCTTTTCACACCTAAATTTGTTCAGAAGGAAATAAAAAAAAAGATTATACGAAAAAACATCAATGGAGTCCAACAGAAATATGAAAAAAAAAAAAAAAACGCGGAGTCCCCCATCAGGGGCTGAACGCCATGCCCTTCCGAACCAAGGCTCGGAAATGTAACCACTGGGCTACAGGGGGACTCCTTGAAGTGGGTAGCAAATTTAACGGTACCTATATGCACACGAAATGTAGCTTTTATTGAAAGCCCAACTTTGCTTTGGAATACGTGTTTTTAAATTTATAAAAGACCTTGTTTAAGTTATAGAATTTTTTTCTTAATGCATTATTAAATCTTTCCCAAAAAAAAAACTGACCTCGAAATTAAGATCAGTACTTTTGTAGATCTTTGCCTACTGGATACAAGCTAATAAAGAGCGACGTAAATGAAAAAACACATGGAAAGATTGGTATAATTTACGGTCAGCCACGTTTGATGTCCTTCCTTGAAAGGTCTTTTCACACCTAAATTTGTTCAGAAGGAAATAAAAAAAAGATTATACGAAAAAACATCAATGGAGTCCAACAGAAAAAAGAAAAAAAAAAACGCGGAGTTCCCCATCAGCGGCTGAAAGCCATGCCCTTCCGAACCAAGGCTCGGAAATGTAACCACTGGGCTACAGGGGGACTCCTTGAATTAGGTAGCAAATTCAACGGTACCTATATGCACATAAAATGTAGTTTTTATTGACAGCCCAAACTTGCTTTGGAATACGTGTTTTTAAATTTATAAAAGACCTTGCTTAAGTTATAGAAGTTTTTTCTAAATCCATTATTAAATCTTTCCCAAATAAAAAAAACTGACCTCGAAATTAAGATCAGTCCTTTTGTAGATCTTTGCCTACTGGATACCAGCTAATAAAGAGCGACTTAAATGGAAAAAGACATGGAAGGATTAGTATAATTTACGGTCAGCCACGTTTGATGTCGTTCTTTAAAAGGTCTTTTCACACCTAAATTTGTTCAGAAGGAAATAAAAAAAAGATTATACGAAAAAACATCAATGGAGTCCAACAGAAATATAAAAAAAACGCGGAGTCCCTCATCAGGGGCTGAACGCCATGCCCTTCCAAACCAAGGCTCGGAAATGTAACCATTGGACTACAGGGGGACTCCTTGAAGTGGCTAGCAAATGTAACGGTACCTATATACACATGAAATGTAATTTTTACGGACTCCTTGAAGTGGGTAGCAAATTTATCGGTACCTATATGCACATGAAATGTAGTTTTTATTGACAGCCCAAACCTGCTTTGGAATACGTGTTTTTAAATTTCTAAAAGACCTTGCTTAAGCTATAGAATTTTTTTCTAAATCCATTAGTAAATCTTTCCCAAATAAAAACAACTGACCTCCCAATTAAGATCAGTACTTTTGCAGATCTTTCCCTACTGGATACAAGCTAATAAAGAGCGGCTTAAATGAAAAAACACATGGAAAGATTGGTATAATTTGCGGTCAGGCACGTTTGATGTCCTTCCTTAAAAGGTCTTTTCACACCTAAATTTGTTCAGAAGGAAACAAAAAAAAGATTATACGAAAAAACATCAATGGAGTCCAACAGAAATATGAAAAAAAAACAAAAAAGGCGGAGTCCCCCATCAGGGGCTGAACGCCATGCCCTTCCGAACCAAGGCTCGGAAATGTAACCACTGGGCTACAGGGCGACTCCTTGAAGTGGGTAGCAAATTTAACGGTACCTATATGCACACGAAATGTAGCTTTTATTGAAAGCCCAACTTTGCTTTGGAATACGTGTTTTTAAATTTATAAAAGACCTTGTTTAAGTTATAGAAGTTTTTTCTGAAATCCATTATTAAATCTTTCCCAAATAAAAACAACTGACCTTCCAATTAAGATCAGCCCTTGCAGATCTTTGCCTACTGGATACAAGCTAATAAAGAGCGGCGTAAATGAAAAAAGACATGGAAAGATTGGTATAATTTACGGTCAGCCACGTTTGATGTCCTTCCTTTAAAAGGTCTTTTCACACCTAAATTTGTTCAGAAGGAAATAAAAAAAAAAGATTATACGAAAAAACAGTGAATGAAACACGAGTGGAAGTTTGGGAGAACGAGAAATGCTGTGGGAACACGAGCCGCAGGCGAGTGTTTTCACAGCTTTTTCGAGTTCTCCCAAACTTTCACGAGTATTTCTATGACTCGATTGAAACACGGAGAACATGTTTTCTATTTCTTTTAGAAAACACCGCGACGAAAAAGAGAAAACAGCTTGTTTACTTTGATCATCAAAATGAAAATTCTCTTTGCTGGCGCCATCATTACGTCAACAGCTCGTGCTAGTTTTTGTGTTTCCATCGAGTTATATGGCTGGTTTGCAATGTCACGCCATCAGAAATAAAAATCATAACCATTCAATGAATTAAGTCAAGAAGCTGGGATATGAAAGATGATTGATATATAAACAACCTCGCTAAGATTTAGGTCTGTGCGGTTTTTCATTCTCCCGTTATTCGGAGAAGTGTTTCACTCAAATTTATAGAGCTTTGTATGGAGTCGCCATGTTTGTGCCCCTCGGAGGGACACAAACATGGCGGCCGTAAAGTGACAGAAACATCTGTCATCGAGTTTTGCCATTGAAACGAAAATTTATTACTCTAGAGCTCCGAAACATTGAAATAAACACTTTTTATAGAGCACCAACTGTTTAGTTAGCAAAAACTTGAGCAATAACTCATCTTTTGACCTACCCAAGAGCCTTATCGGGCCGCCATTTTAATGTCACAAAACGCATAAACTTGGAAATTCAGACATGCTCTATTACATAATGACGAACCCTGTCGAGCTTAAACGTTGCAAAACATCAAGTTATTAAAGGGTCTTACATCTGATGAAACTAACACTTCAGAGGGATTGGTAATTTCTTAGGGCTGTTTTCTAAAGAATAGATAGTAGCGTAGCCAATCAGAGAACGGCATTCGTGATAGAACGCAAGTAGATTTATACTAAAACTCGATAGAAGCACGGTACATGTTTTCTATTTCTTAAAAAGAATAAAATTTTTGGGCACTCTCCACTGCGCGCCGTACAGAGCTCCTCGAATTTGCCAAATATTCGCCATTTTGATGGGAAACAAAGATAGCGACGGTCGCATCTGTAACCAATATACGGCCAGATACAGTCAGTGCCGCAGCAAAGGGAGGGGCCGAGGGGGCCCGTTCCCCGCCCCCCCTCCCGCCCTCCCGCGCCAGCTTTTTTTTACCCCAAAAGTAAAACCAGACATGTATAAAATGTTGAAGACCATGACCAAAAGCTCGCGAAAACGATGGCAGTGGACGGGGATACAGACTTGCAGCAGTACAAGCTAGAACCCCAGCTGTCCCTGCTTCCAGAAATGGTGCAGACAGACACCTCCAGATTCGACATCGCTGATCTACTGGACTTTTTTTTTCTCGTAAACTCTTATTGCCTTGCTAAGCTTATGCTTGTCACGCCAGCTACCAACGCCGTCAGCAAGCGTTCCTTCTCCGCCTTAAAGCGGCTCAAGACTTACCTGCGCTCAACCACGTGAGAGACCAGGCTCAACCATCTCATACTTCTACTTGTCCACAAGGAACCGGCAGATGGTATTGGCATGGTGGAGGTCGCCAATTTGTTTGTGGGGCAAAACCAGCGGCGCAAGCACTTGTTCGGGACGTTTTCACAAAACGACATGTCGATGAAGTCTCCGTTTGCATCTAAGGCAACTCAGACAGTTAAATAACGAACGAATACCTGACACTTGCTTGAGAGACAGTCGATCGGTTTTGTTATTTTGTAATTAACTTTGCAATTGTTATACTTTCTTCAATCTGCATTGCTTTGCTGAGACAGTGTAGGAAGTAATTCGCGATATGCGTAAATTACAAATAACTATTGGAGAACGCTGGAAATAGCATTTCCGAACCTCTAGATTTCAAAATTTTCTGGGGGGATGCCCCAAGACCCTCATAGCGGCTCGCGCCTTTGGCGATCGATTCTGTGCCCCCAGTTTTTTCCCCTTGCTATGGCACTGAATACATGAAGCGCAAATGCTTGGAAATAAAATAATCTCCACTACAGGTCAAATTGTAGATTTTAAATAAGATTTTCCTCGGTTTAGCCGTCTCGCCTTTTAAATAGTACCAACGATGATTACCTTCCCACCATTGATGTGCAAATTACTGTAGCCGGATGAGTCTGTGTTGCTATGGGTCGGCCGACTACTACATTAAACAGCCTTCTGTAAATATACGTTCTGGGCAAAATATTTGCTCCTTTACCTGAGGGAAAAAATCTCCACTTAGCCTCTCAGTAAAGCTTTCCTTTAAGTTTGGGAGCTTCTTTCATTCCCACGATCCAGTAACGCAACGTTTATTTTCAATGATTCACATGTTCGTTTCACTTAATTGAATTAAGACGAGATTTTGTCCAAATCCTTCTCTTCATCTTTTTTTGACAATTCAAATGAAGCACAGGCGTTTGCAGGCCCTTTCACCCCAGCAGCAATGTCACTGACGTCACTGTCACAATGTCACTCCTCGTGATCAACGTAACAAACGCGGAAATTTTGCTCAATTTCACCCCACCCCACCCCTCCCATACAGTGCCAAATTCATCACCCTATAAATTTTAAACAGCGTGTGAACTCTCATTTCCACGACGCACTACAAACGCAATATATACTTTTCAAGCCGCATTTTAATTTCACGTTAATTCAGTTACATATAATTGCTGGTTTTCAGTGTCACACAATTCAAAATAGATTAAAATAAAAATCAAAACCGGTCAATAGATTCAGTCCAGAATCTGAGAATTGAAAGAAGGTAAATATGCAGACTCTCGCCAAAATTCTGGTCACAGGAATTTTTCTTATGCGAGATATGCGGAGAAATTTTTTACCCAAATTTATAGAGATTTGTATGGAGACGCCATGCTGGTGCCCATCCGTATGGGCACCAACATGGCGGCCGGAAACCCACAGAAACATCTGTCACTGAGTTTTGCTACAAAAGCGTGAATTTATCCCTCGAGGAACTCTAAAACATTAAAATAATACTTTTTCTAAGACATGAACTGTTCAGATAACCAAGTTCTCCGAAATAAGTCACCTTTTTTAACCATCATGACAGCTCTCTAGGCATGTAAATGCCGCGTCACGCAAAAGCTTAGAAATTCAAGCGTAGTGTTTCACAAAACCAAGAACCCATTCGGAGCGAATATTTGTATGAATATTAGTTTTCAGCTGCTCTTATACATCATTTAAATAAAATCTCAGGAAGGTCAATAGTTTTGTAGTTCGAATTTTAGTGACGTCATGTGAAAACCAGCAATATCTTCCCCCCAATTCATTCGTCCTTATTGCATAGAGTGCCGGTTAAGTAAAGTAATTGTTCTCTTCACGGATTGTCACAGACTCCTAGTTAACCCTCAAGATGATTTTTGCGGAAAGAGGTGCGGATAGCAAAGTATGAAAGTGCAACAATAAAATCATCGATATGAGCTCTTATTTTTGTTTTTTGTTTTTTCACACAAGGGTTGAAAAGTTTGATAAATCTCGACTAAAAATTGTGGTTGTGGTGCCATACACAGTTCACAAGAAAAAGACATTTTTCTGAGTTTTTTATCAGAGCTCATCGAGTACAGAATTCCTTCCGCTCACTAAAATAGGTTTTAATCACTTGTTAACGCTCCTCCCAATCTTCAGTGCTGAAAAGATACAATGACTGTTAGGACAAACTGCTTTGGCTTCTGAAAAATCTCTCACCCGAAAGGTTGAGAATTTCTACACTAGCCCCTCATTTTGACCTTCTCTGGATCCACCAGCGCATAAAATTATTGTTGAATAATGTATCAATTAAGTAAAAAAATCAACACCTCCACTGGGCATACCTGGGGCATTTGATTCGCTAAAGTGACCAGGGACGGGGGAATTTTACAACGTTGCTCAAAATTTATAGGGTGATGAATTTGCCACTGTATGGAAAGGGCGGGGTTGGGTGAAATTCAGCAAAAGTTCCACGTTTTTTACGTTGATCAAGAGGAATTCTAACGGAAAATCATGTCCGTCAGTGACATTGCTGCTGGTGTGAGAGGGCCTGCAAATTAAACGACGTGTGCTTCATTTGAAGTGTCAAAAAATATATAATGGCATTTTCAAATCACGTAGATTTGTGTTCTATAAGTGATTTTTTTAATCACGTGAAGGGCCATTTGATCGCCTAATATGACATTAAGGTGAGGCATTTAAGCACCATTTGTGGCCCGGGAAATTTGACCCCGAAAATTATAAAGGTAAAATGCCTGCACATGCTGCTCACATATAAAACTTTTCCTGCCCTTCACATTATTTTTGAGAATTGCCTTTCTATGCAGTATTCCTATGTATAAGTCCCGACGGAGGAGGGGTGGGGGGGTGGTACTCCCAGAAAAATTGGGTCGGGATGTGCGGTCCACTTTCCATTTCTGGCCTAAATCCGCGATTTTTCCCACGCTATTTATGACCTGAAAAAGTAGCTTCTTTTAAAAAACATACCCAGTTCAAGACTAGAGTGCAAAAACCATACCCTATTTAAAGCCAAAATCTGCAATTTCCCCCACCCTATTTATGACCTGAAAAAGTAGCTTCTTTTAAAAAAAAAGCATACCCAGTTCAAGACTAGAGTGCAAAAACCATACCCTATTTAAAGCCAAAATCTGCAACTTCTCCCACCCTATTTATGACCTGAAAAAGTAGCTTCTTTTAAAAAAAAAAACATACCCAGTTCAAGACTAGAGTGCAAAAACCATACCCTATTTATGACCAATAGGGCTGAAAACCCTACCCTTTGTGGCCCCACATATCTATATGGCCCATATAAGGGAGTACTCCCCCTCCCATACTGTGCACGTTTGTTCTGCGGCATTTTGTAATAACTACGCATTTTGTAATAAAAGTTGCAGCATTTTGTAATTACCTGCAGTATTTTGTATTAAATGCAAACGACGCATTTTGTAATAAGAGCTGCAGCATTTTGTAATAAATGTCAGTCTACGCAATTTGTAATAACGTGGTGACGCAAATTGTAATAAGTATCTTCACACAATAATTTCACCAAGCATACAGATTGGCTGGATTCCCTTCAACACTGGCTTAATATAGTTTGTCAAGTGCTCTTTTTTAGCAGATATTGGGAGCTAAACAACCCACATACTTCTATGCAAATCTATATTTTCAATAAGCATGTGGCATAATTTTAGTCTGAGAGGTGTATAAATTTTGGAAAATAAAATTCTCAATTCCTTAAAAATTTCCTAAATCTTCATAATGGAGAATGGAATACCACCAGGTGAAATAGTTCCACCCATTGTCACGTAAATGTTGACGTTTTATTACTTTCTTTTTCGTGAACCTAACTTGATTCCAAGACTCGGACAAAAGTGAGAAAAAAGAACTTATCTAAAAAATCGCGTGCATCTACTGTACAAATACCCATGCAGATACTGTACTCATATTCAGTTTAAAAAATCCTGCAATAATATAATAACTGATTTTCCATCAGGATGGTGTTGAAGGGAATCCAGCCAATCTGTATGCTTGGTGAAATTATCGTGTGAAGAGACTTATTACAATTTGCGTCACCACGTTATTACAAATTGCGTAGACTGACGTTTATTACAAAATGCTGCAGCTCTTATTACAAAATGCGTCGTTTGCATTTAATACAAAATACTGCAGGTAATTACAAAATGCTGCAACTTTTATTACAAAATGCGTAAGGTATTACAAAATGCGTAGTTATTACAAAATGCCGCAGAACACACGTTACATTGTTTCCAGGCTTTGAAACAAAATTCTTTCCGCTGTACCCCAGCGAAAGTAAACCCATGCAAAACTTTTTTGAACTAAAGTGTAAGTCCAGCGGCATAAATTTTTTGGTAGTACGGTAATTCTCGAGAAGAGAAGGTTTTGGAGGAAAGAGCAAATCTCGTCTTAATTCAGTTAAGTGAAACGAACAAGTGAAGCTTTGAAAATAAACATTGCGTTGCCGCATCGCGGGGAATGAAAGAAGCTCCCAAATTAAACTTAAAGGAAAGCTTAACTGACAGGCTGAGTGGAGAATTTTTCCCCTCAGGTAAGGAACAATTATTTGCTCTAGAACGTATATTTAAGGAAAGCAGTTTAATGTACTTGTCGGCCTACTGAAAAGGGTGACCGACAGAGCTATTACTCATCCATCTGACTGAAACTTGGCGACGAGCAATTGATAACAAATTAGTCGTGGGCGCCGTATTCATAGACTTCCAGAACGCGTTCGCTTGCGTTTCACACCCAAACCTTCTTCACAAGCTAGAGCACAACTTTGGAATCACGGGAGACCTACTGGCATGGCTATGAGAACGGGAACAGTACACTGTAATTAATGGCATACCCGCTGAGAATACCAAAGTTGCACATGGCATACCACAGGGCTCCGTACTTGGGCCAATACTCTTCGCTTTATACACAAGCGATCTACCGAAAGCAGTCAACATTGCAACGACGTTCCTGTATCCCGACGATACTACCATGTACTGCGTTGGAGAACTGGTGGACCAGGTCACAACAATGCTGAACAAAGCTCTAGAAGAACTCGCCCTTTGGTACAAACAGAACTCCCTGGTACCACACCCCAAAAAGTGTTAAGGAATGATCCTTAAAAGAAATCATTTCATTGGTCTTCTAGGCAGTTTAGAAATTAACCAGCAACTCATAAAATGGACTTAAAATGGACAGGCTAATTTTTATATGGTGTGCAAGTATTTGTAAGAAGGCTATCCTGGCAATACGATCAATAAGCCGGATGAAGAAATATCTCTCACATGACAATCTCAAATGTATCGTGAACGCTTTTGTCATTTCACGCCTGGATTACTGCAACAGTATACTTTACGGCATCCCTAAGCTTGAGCATGATAAACTGCAGCGAATTCAGAACATTGCGGGGCGACTGATTACTGGAACTAAGCGGAAAGAACATATTACTCCCGCCCTCAAGGACCTGCACTGGCTTCCTGTCAAATCACGCATCGTTTTAAAGATCCTACTATTAACCTACAAAGCCCTTAATGGTCTTTCACCAACCTACTTAACTTCTCTTTTTAACGCCTATAAACCAGCTCGTTCTCTTCGATCATCTGGCCAATTACTCTTACAAGTTCCGGACGTGAAAACATGTACATACGGTCAAAGATCCTTTTCTTTTTACGCCACGAAACTTTGGAATGACCTACCTTTTTATATCAAACAGTCTGAGAGCATAGCGATTTTTAAAAAGAACTTTAAAACATTTCTTTTTTATAATAGTTTTTAACCTAGTCATAGATTTTAATAATTGTATCTTGTAGTTAGGTTTTTATTCTTTTTAATCATAAGCAATTGTAAGCGCATTGAGAATTCTAAATGCGCAATAAGAACCTTATTGTTATTATTATTATTATTATTATTATTATTATTATTATTGTTATTAACACTAAGACACGTTATAGCCAAAAAACGAGCCCGATTGAACAATGGCCACATATCGAATAGTTGGTTTGTAATTTAATATGACGTGAAACTCGATTTGCGGAGAATGTGGTGAAACCTTATCAAAGAATGCGTTTTCTCGTAGCAAGAAGTATCATCTAGAACAGAAAAGTAGGCATAAATAAAGTGTCAGATACTTCTCCTTTTAACTTAGTTTCTTTCTTCCCGATGTTATAGCCGGGCTTAACTACTTATGCAAAGACATTTACGCGAATGCCAATTTATGCTAATTATCCTGCTATCTTTCGCCAGCGAGAGTGCGAAAATCCGGCCGTATTTTGAGAAAGGAACCCCGAAACCTTTGAAAACTCGTTAATACCTTATCACAAATTGAAAATTAAGATTGGTTTCATTTTTGACCGTGGCCGCGATTATTGCATTTTGCTCGAATTTTCTGTGCACTTGCTCTAAATTTGTCACAAAAATGAAGGGTTTAAAAAGAAAATTAATGCAAAATCTGGATAAACAAACCGTCCAAATTTGATGAGCAGCAGACCTAAAATTTCAGTTTGATTACCTTGGGATACATCAAAATATTTCACGCTGAAAAACATGGTAAGGAGTGGAGTGGCCAACTGTGAACTTGAGCTTTTTGTGGGATTACCAAACTAGAATGTACAGGAAGATTCAGGTATTAAAATAAACCTGTTCAGGCGGTGGAAAAGGAAGCAAGGAAGACACATGCGTGTGACCCAGTGCTGTGTCTGTCCGCAAGTTAAGTCTCACAAGACAGACAACATAGCACTGTAGCACAATACAGTAAACAATAGCTCACACTAGCTGAACATGCACTGACTGAGCAGGACATTCTTCAATCCATGATCGGGTTCTATCAACTTTACTACGTCCTCCTACCAAGACTGTATTGAGTGTGCATGATAAGAGTTTTTTGAAGATAAGAGTCCTATTCGGTTTTCTGATGGAAACGTCTATGAGTCCTATGTCTTAAATGATAAAACCACTGCCGGTTATCTAGAACAGATCGGGCCTTGTGTAATTTAAGGCAAGCGATCTAAGGGTGAAAGACCTCGCGAACGACCATTGGCTCGCTTCAGTGGCGAGTTCAAAACGTGATGTGTGCATTTTAAGAGGAATACCTCGGGGGACTCCCATATAAAACGGACGGGGGTGCTCATCGGAGATTTTGAAAAGAACCCCTAAGAGTTTTTTTGTTTTTTTTTTTTTTCAATTTCTTTCTTTTTCTTCGTTTCTTGTCATTCACATTTTACCTGTCAAAGACTGTAATTCAGGCAGTCGAGAGCTTGTATTTTTTCAATCGTTTCAGCCAGAGATCGTTCAATAAAGTTTTTACCACGTAGCATTTTTTGTTGGAAAATGTAAAGTAAGATGGGTAAGAATTTTTTTCCCACATCCTTCCTAAAAAAGGCTCATCTTCACTTCGGGCCCCCTAACCCCTTCCCCCCCCCCCCTCCCCATTCATCTTCACATACCCCCCTCAACGCCAACTACAAAAACCTTTTGTACTAAAAAGGAAAGGAAAGTTGTAAAGGTGGTTGAGGTGTTTCAAAGAGGTGGATGTTCACTTTGCTAGTAATTAATTCTTGATAGAAAAACGACAAATAAACCAAAAGAAGACAAATGGATTTTTTTTCACGCTTCTTTTACAACAATCTGTGGGGTTTTTGAAAACAAAACTGATCCAGACTAAATGTATGTCAAACCCAATAATCACGCGTGAAATGAAGATTCATTTTAACCCTGAGTTTATTCGAGCTTAGAAGCAGCTCTAGTAGTTCTACTACAGTTTTAATGCTAAATTTCTCCACAAAAGTTTACGGTGTAAATTGAGAGAAAATCTTGTTTGAGTTTCTAATTTTCTCTCGGTTGTTGATAATAAATGTTTCTATGCTTTAGCTGTTCCTGTGGTGCTCAGATCTGCTTGATCGAAACGCTTTATTAGGCTTTTTGGACGACAACACAGCCGCCGCAAAACCAGCAATTGAGCAAACGCTTTTTGCGTCGTCGGGAAACTGTCTGATGGGCAGAGCAGTCCTCAGACTCCTTGAAATGAATCTTCAGTCCTACCCTGCACGTCCCCATGTTATCTAGGTGCCTGAATTTAACTTCCTTTTTAAACGTGTTCTATGCATCTTTCCCGAGAAGTACAACTTGTATTTTTAGTGATATTTTTCGCTACAGTCTATCTTATGTTCTGTGTCCTAATCTTGTACTCTATTCAGCACGCAGTACAACATGTATTGTTAGTGATATTTTTCGATGCAGTCCCATGATCTTATTTTCTGTCCTAATCTCGTACTCTGTTCAGCACACAGTACAACATGTATTTTTAGTGAACTTATTTTTCGCTGCAGTCCCATAATCTTATTTTCTGTGTCCTAATCTCGTACTCTATTCAGCACACAGTACAACATGCATTTTTAGTGATATTTTTCAATGCAGTCTAGCTTATTTTCTGTGTTCTAATCTCGTACTCTATTCAGCGCGCAGTACATGTATTTTTAGTGATATTTTTCGCTGCAGTCTATATGTTTTTTAAGTTGTTGTCTCGTACTCTATTCAGCGCGCAGTACAACATATATTTTTAGTGATATTTTTCGTTGCAATCTATCTTGTTTTCTGAGTCCTAGTCTCGTACTCTATTCAAACATGTAGTTTCAGTGATATTTGCGCTGCAGTCTATCTTGTTTTCCGTGTCCTAGTTTCGTACGTTCTCAGCACGCGGTACAACTTGTATTTCGTTGATATTTTTCGCTCAGTCTATCTTGTTTTCTGAGTCCTAGTCTCGTACCCTATTCAGCACACAGTAAAACAAATATTTGTAGTGATATTTTTCGCTGCAGTCTATCTTGTTTGCTAAGTTCGTCTCGTACTCTTTTAAGCACGTAGTACGTGTATTTTCAATTATATTTTTCGCTGCAGTCCCATGATCTTGTTTTCCGTGTTCTAATCTCGTACTCTATTCAGCGCGCAGTACATGTATTTTTAGTGATATTTTTCGCTGCAGTCTATGTTGTCTTTCGTGTCCTAGTTTCGTACGTTCTCAGCACGCAGTACAACATGTATTTACAGTGATATTTTTCGCTGCAGTCTATCTTGTTTTCTAAGTTCGTCTCCTACTCTATTCAGCGCGCAGTACATGTATTTTCAGTGATACTTTTCGCTCAGTCTATCTTGTTTTCTAAGTTCGTCTTCTACTCTATTCAGCACGCAGTACATGTATTTTCAGTGATATTTTTCGCTGCCATCAATCTTGTTTTCTGTCCTAGTTTCGTACGTTCTCAGCACGCAGTACAACATGTATTTTCAGTGACATTTTTTGCTCCAGTCTATATTTTCAGTGCTATTTTTCGCTGCAGTCTATCTTATTTTTGGAGTGCTAGTCTCGTACCCTATTCAGCACGCAGTAAAACATATATTTGTAGTGACATTTTTTGCTGCAGTCTATCTTGTTTTCTGAGTCCTAGTCTCGTAGCCTATTCAGCACACAGTAAAACATAATTATTCGTAGTGACATTTTTCGCTGCAGTGTCTTGTTTTCCGAGTCCTAGTTTCGTAGTCTATTCAGCACACAGTAAAACATATATTTGTAGTGATATTTTTCGCTGCAGTCTACCTGATCTTGTTCTCCGAATTCCAGTCTTGTACTCCATTCCGCACGCAGTAAAACGTGTACTTTTAGTGATATTACACTGCAGTCTATCTTGTCTTCTGAGAACTTTTCCCTATCCTCCTCCCTCATCTTCACTTCGCGCCCTATAACCCCTTCCTCCCCCATCATCAGCACACTGCAGAAAAATTTTGTAGTAAAAAGGGAAGGCCAATCGTAAAGTTGGTTTAGGTGTTTTAAAGGAGTGGATGCTCTCTTTGCTAGTAATTGTTGACAGAAAAACGACAAATAAACCAAAAAGGCAATAGGAGACCAATGCAATTTTCAGGTTTCTTTTATAACAATCTGTGGGATTTTTTAAAACAAAACTAATTCAAACTAAATGTGAGCCAACCCAATAATCACTCGTGAAATGAAGATCCATTTTAATCTTGAGTTTATTCGAGCTTAGAAGCAGTTCTACTACAGTTTTAATGCTTAATTTCTCCACAAACGTTTACGGCGTAAAAATGAGAGAAAATCTTGTTTGAGTTTCTACTTTTCTCTGCGTTGTCGATACTAACGGTTTCTATGCTTTAGCTGTTGCTGAGATGTTTAGGGTTGCCAGTTTCTGATGGCTTGGGACGCTTAGAACGTTAACGACCCCACAACCTGAGCACCACCAGCAATCGAACCACCGCTTCTTGCGTCGTCGGGGAACTTTCCTATCGGCAGAGCAGCCCTCAGACTCCCTGAAATGAATCTCCATTCCTACCCTGCACATCCCCATGTTATTCAGGTGCCTGAATTTAACTTCCTTTTCAAACGTGTTCTGTCCATCTTTCCCAAGAACTCCTGGTAAGGGTGGAAAAATATAATGTTACCACACTGACCTACTTGATTTCACAACAATCGGATATTTTCTGTTGGCCAGTGCCCAGTTTATTTCCGATCTACAGGGATCAAGTAAATTATTCCTATGGAAAAATGACCCGGCTACAGTTTCGTAACGGCCCAACTCAAACTTCTCTAAATCTGTGTGTGAACTATTGCTTCTGTCAACATGAATTCAGCATTGGTCGTGGACTTTCAATTCCAGTTGTCTAATACCACTAATCATGATAGAACATGGCAAATAATTCCACAGCAAGCAGCTACGGTCTTCTGTTTCACGACTATTAAGGTTTACAACCGAGCCCCTTGTACTCTTACGGTGGTTTTTTTTGGTTAGTTCTGTTTCTTTCCTTGTCCACTTTAGTTAGCAACTAGAGAAAAGCAACATTGTGTGGAAGGTTTTGTTTCTCATAACACATTCTGGAGTAAAGTTAATTTTCATAGTTACAATCACGTTATCATATATCAGGATCATTCACTCAGTTTGTAGCTAGCTCTTTTTACCTGGTAACAAATTGTCCCATTCTTGTTCAACCGTCGTGATCTGGGTGCAGTTAACTACCTTGTAGAAGAAGTACGCTTTCTGGAAGAGAAAAAAACATATGACATGGTCTTTTTTCAAAACTTCGAACGTAGTAACTTAACAATGAAATAATATAATTACGATAACTCTAAATAAGGAAATAAGACGATTGCACCCTATTTTCCTAGGAATGTTTTTTTTTTCCGGCCGAGGCTATATATTGTTATTTTTCTGTCGATTTTAGGCTGAAAATATTCTTGTGAATGCTCTTCGATCATAGCGTATTACATTTCTGTTTCGAAATGTATTTGATGCCTGGATGGCGTTAAAGTAATTTTGGAGTCACCCTATATGACGCGCATAACCTCTTGCAGAAACGCCTCCCAGCATCGAACATACGGCTAGCGCTGTTTTTGTTGCTTTTTGGCTAGTTTTGCCTTTGAGAGAAAAGAAGAATTTTAAACGGTTTAGTTAAAACATATAATTGTATTGTATTTACAAATTTTCAACACACAAAATTATCTTCTTTCCGAAATCTCGGCCTCGAGTTAGTTATTCTTAAGACATTCTTAAAATTTCGCAAATTTCAGCCTCAATTTCTTATTAAGCATATTCTCATAAGAAAGAAAGAACGTAATTCGCGCATCTTGTTATACATATTGATTTGAAAGTATATACACATTACTGACAAGCTTAGCCATTTCACATTCACACTTAGAAATCACGCACAGAATAGCAATAATACCTCGTATTCTAGTTTGCCATTATCAGCATTCTGCCTCTGCTTCATGGTAACTTCCTTTTGTATCCATGACCCATGAGCTTTGCCTTCTTTAGCATTGCATGCATCTCAGAATCGGAGACTCGAAAGTTTCGATTGAAAATCTTCATTTGCAGGAATTCTTGTGTTTCGGCATCTGTCAATGTAAACATGACGAAAAACGTTACCGACATAACGCCGCATTACTACTGAAACAAAAACAAGCCCACAAGGACTGAGGTCAACTGACAAATCATCTTCATCTGAAATTGAACTTCAAAACTTCTGCCTTGACTTGCTCTTCTTTGACTCAAACAGGGCTGATTTACAAGCAAACCAAATTATGGCAATTTATAGCCACGGCTTAGGAAAATGTACTATTTTGAACCACGATTAATATTAATGCCATTCAGAACACGAAAACTTACACGTAACTCAGCCGCGTAAACAATCTATCTATTATGTTTTCTGCTTTTCACTAGCGACACCGTTTGTTCAGTGATTATCTGCCTTCTGAATTAATCTTTGGTCACAACATTTAGAGAAAGAAATCGAAAAGAGCGAATACTTTTGAGAGGTATTTTCCTTGAAAACACTTACGTTTTGAGACATGCAGCGAGTAGTTTCGCAAGCCGTCGCTCGGTCTTGTCACAACAACAACAACAACTTTATTTGTACTCAGCTAGAAATTAGAAATTAGGTGAACATTCCGATGGGGAGCCCGCGGCCATAGCGAAAGGACTGCCGATGGCAGGTCTCTCAACCGCACGACGAGCAAAGATAACTAAATAACTAAATAACTAAATAACGAAACATGCTTGAGAAAGCTGAGGTTTTGCATAGCTTGTTCATAGCTACCTGATTATTAGGAAAGAGTAGTTTTTCCGTTTGCCGCGCCTGCACGACATTTTATAGGGGGACTTGTCTCTCCCACAAGATCAATGGTCTAATGATCCCCCCTTACAGGAAGGAAAGACTGTCCGAAAATATCCTTATTATTCACAGAATAAGAAGCGAAATCGCTAATTTCACGTTGGATTCGCATTAAACAAGAAAATGACAAAATACTTTCCCGTATTTTCACAATATTAGTTAAGTGACCAAAATTGGGCACCTTCAAAAAGCTTAACCATATCTGAAATAAAACTTCCTTCTGAGAGAAAGCACGAGGAAAATGTAAAAAACAAACAAACAAATACGTGCTTCGAACCTAGATTCCTAATTTTCAACACCATGCCACCAAAACCAATGTCTATAAGATATAACATGTCGTATAATGGTCTCAATATTTTTACAAAAAATGCTTATTTTTTTAAATCAACCACTGCACTGCACAACTACCTAACCGAATCGGATGCCTGGACATACAGCGAAGTTAGTAAGATGCTTTATTTAAACACGATGAGAATGACAGCACTATATGCTTGCGGGGTCGTGTGTAACTAACTAGCACCTAAGTAACCTACAAGTAAAACTGGGTAAAGTATATCAAATGCATAATCTCGCTTGAAAGTAAAACCAATACAGTAAATAATATACTTTTATAATTTGGAACAATTTAAAATTCAAAATCGGACATCTTCTTCGCTACCGACTATGCGGCGGATTAAGCTGGTAAAACTGAATAAGTAATAAAACTTTATTTTAAAACTACATTAGCATTAGAATGCACTGCATTTAATACGGGTGTAAAGAGATTAATGAGAAATGCATTTCTCCGTTTGGCCTAGTTTGGCCATGTAGATTATCTGATATCACTAGTTTTGGTTCTTGGAAAAGATTCCGGGATGCGAAAAAGAAAACAAAAACACAAGTAACTCTACTACTATACAAACCAGATGAACTCAGTGCGTATAGCAGATGTTTACAACCGCAGAATGATCTCGAAAAAGCCAGAAAGAGCTTCTCCTACTGAATTTATTAGCATTGACTTCATTGGTTCATTTCCGTTAAAACAACTCTGAGAATCCTCGTTGACAGAAATGAAACAAACCCCCGGTTCTTGCAAGTCTACTGAAAATGCAAGGCTGCAAGGGGCTTAAAAAATCCCCTTCTACTATCTCGGGAGGCAGTCAAGAGATTAATTAAATATATCATTTCTTTCACTTGCATGAAGGCTTATTGATTTATTATTCCAAGCTCATAGAACGAATCACAGAACATACTTTACTCAATATCTCGGGTCGGCATATAAAACCTTCGCCCGCTATGAAAGACGATTTCAATATAGAGTTAAAAAAAAGTACAAACGCAACAGGAAAAATTCTACGGCGCGTGGCCCGCCCAAACCTCTTCTAAACAAGCAGCTAAATATAGAATGGATTTGCCTCAGTCATACTACGATGATACATAAAAACACACTCAATTTGCCAGTTTTTAGTCAGTTGACAGTAGGAAAAACTATCCTTGCAAGCAACATAATTTAAAAGTGTTTCTTTTAGCGCTGCGTTAAGAAATACTTCTCATAGTGCGGTAAAGTTCAGTTGATTCCCAAAATGATAACGAGAGTTTCATGGAGACCCGTTTCCGCATTGCTCAAGGTTACTCAAAAGACGCTTTTCAACCTAGTTTCACTGCCAATTTCTGTAAATAAAGTCTACTGACAAAATTTTTAAAATTACTGAAAATAAAAATTGTGACGAACGTCACGTTGTTTCTGAAGATTGTTATCGGCGATTAGTTCTGAATTCAAAAGGAATTCTTTTCATTCTTTTTTTTTTTTTTTTTTTTGGCAATATTACACTAATCTTGCTTGTGATAGCAGCGCTGGATTATATGCGCTCGTCGGTCCTGTTTTAATATCCGACGAAGAAAATACAAACTATGGCGCAAAATACTCAGTGAACTCCTCGGACAATGTTACGAGGAGAAAGCAACGTTAACCGGTAACAAACTTTATTTTGCTTTTCTATGTCTGTTGCGAAGGACAAACGTGAAGGGAGAATCAATTTGTTCTTTGAACGACTGGAAGTATTCGTCTGTAACGATTTTTTTTTCTGGTCTTGACAACCACTAATCTAAATCAAGAATAGAGGAGTAAAATAAGAATTTTCACTTGATTTTTAATTTTTTTTTATTTTGTCAACGTACTGAAAAAGCACTACTAATGGAGAACGTATAGATGCAAATCTTTGGCTAAAACGCGTTTAGTAAAATGAGTTTTTTTGGTTAGATCAATAAAGACCACAGACAATGTTTGTTCTTTGGCTTCAAAGTTTATCAAACGGCCGTCTTTACAAAAATCCTAAATAACATAGTTAATTAGCAACAATACTTACGGTATTTCTGTGGACGCAGCAACGTAGGGAAAAAAGAAAAAATCTACTTTGGTACTTACCGCACTCAATAACTTTCATCTCTTGTTTCTCTTGGTAAGGAAGGCACGTGTAAACATGCTGCAAGACCCAATTACCTCAGTCTAATAATGAGATATTCAGCATTAGTAAAAAAAATAGTATAGCATGGATTGTTAAACAGACACAGAATTAGAAATAAAACTCTATTGGCTAATTAAAAGAGCTTTGCGGTAGAAAAACCAAAATACCAAATGCCTGACAAAGTTAACAACAATTAACTATAGCCACGCTGTCAATCGAAACGCAACTTGAACTAGATTCCTTTTTTTCTCAGACCTTCTCAGTTTCGCTCCTCTGCCCCACGCTATTCGCACTTGGTTTTTAAGCGTCACAGACAATCACATTTCTCTCTCGGAGCACGACCCGTATCTTTCGCTCGGCGAAAGATACTGCTTAATCAGCGCTCAAATTGGTTAAAAGATTACTTAAACCGCCAAGCTACGCAAGCTAAATCAGGAAGAACCTTTTGAATAGGCAGTAAATTAGCAATAAAAATAAAACTGAAATATGCATTCGCACCGACTGGACTTAGAAGATTTACTAAGCTCGTTTAACGATTGCGGAAAAAATGTACTTTCTCGGTTGTATATTCTTGTAGATTACTTTTAGTCCATTATTCACCGAGCCCGCTCAATTCTTGGAATCGGCCCATGGGGGAAGAGAAAATATGCAACTCGTCTAAGCGGACCAGATTGTTTCATGCGCACAGCTTTCCTCATTACACTTTTTTTTTCTTCTATAGGAATATATTTTATTAGAATATTGAAGCTGAAATTTAAGAATATTTAAGGATAAGAACCGAGGCTGAGATCTTGAAAAGAACATACTTTGGGTTGTTGAAAATTTGTAAATACAATACAATTATATGTTTTTAACTAGATCGTATAAATTTCTCTCTTTCTCTAAACGGCTAAACTAGCCAAAATAAAAAGAAAAACAGCACTAGCCGTATGTCCTATTCTAATAACACTTCTGCAAGAAGTTCTGTGTCGTATTAGGCTTCATTGCCTGCAGTCTGGCTCCAAAATTACTTCTCTATTGATACAAGAGTGTAAAGTCACTATGATGCCATTAAATACTCAAAATTCCCTTCCTCGTTCTCTCCGCTGTTTCACGTGGAAAACAAATACAAGCACGTCCCTTTTGGCTCGTCATCACATGGAATAGAATGACAATTTTGCTTTGTTAGGTTCTAAATTGCTATCACCTTAGCTACTATGGTAGTCGATCGACAATGACTTGTTTCGATTTTCTCTTGCTGCCTCAGTTGCACCTCAAAAACACTAGCGTGAATGCTCAGAACTGTGTAAAATTGCATCACATCAACAGCGTAGTCGTCAAGTTCATTTTGGTTCTGAATAAAATTGTAAACAAACCTCCGATCAACAAGCGCGTGCTCTCTCATTTGAGAAAATAATGTAGTCTTACCTTCTTACTTATTATTAAGTGGTGACAGTTGTGAGTCCTCATCACGATAAACTATTTCACCTGTTGCGTCGCTCTCATTGATCGTACATGTATAAGTAGCACGCAGACAGTCTACGTGATTTGAGCATCTTTCAAACCAAGATTTCCTTTTTCAAGTTGCTCATTTAGACTGTCAATGTTTTTGTGCTTGTGAGGTACGTTATTTTGTTGTTGTTGTTGTTGTTGTTCGTAGATAAACTTGAAAAAAATATCTGACAAGCATAACTCAAAACGAACTTCCTGGTCCCATCCCTTTTCCCTCGAGACTGACACAAATTAACAAAGTCCCGCGATTCCTGTATTGAAATACATGACTCTCATCTCTTGACACAGACTTCCCGTCCCGCGATGATCACGGAAGTAGCAGTTATTGGTTAATTTGGCAGAAAATGTCGAAGAAAAACCAATATTTACTTTACAAGACGTTTTGTTACAACTAAACAATTACAGTCTAGAAGTTCGGTCGAAAGTTTCCGCTTGCTAAATAGAATAGATACAACTACAGAACTGCTCCTCACTGGCTTTTGTACGCCATCATTTTTATATTGTTACGAATTTCAGTTTCTTCTTACTTAATATAGTCGGGGTTTTCGCTCAAAGCACGAAAACTGACGTATTATTTTTCTGAGTAAACAACTTTTCTATGTATCTACACGTAGCTGAATTGTGAATAACTTAATTAAGCAGCTTTTCAATTTTACAGTGGTTTGACAGGTATAAAATTCACTTTTCGCCAAATTATGCGTTAAATGTATTCACTTAAATTATTAAATTGCGCCGATTCGCGGAAACCATTTTCAAACCAATAGTTTTCCAATTCTCTATCACGAAGTCGAGGTAAACATATCTCTAGGTGAAGGATTCAAGACAAAGAAAATTTCAGCTGGTGCACTATCAGCTCTCTAGCATGCTCTTGTAAGATTGCAGTGTCCCTACACTTTCTGCTGTGAGACTCGCACAAACAAAATCATTTGAAAACTCATGGCAATAACTATTATAGGGTTACTCAATAAGCTATAAACAGTGATCAGAGAGGGTCTGCTAAATCTGCGAGCCAGCGAGCCATGCGAGCCACGGTGCGAGCCATGCGAGCCACGCGAGCCATGCGAGTCATGCGAGCCATTTTTGCGAGTATCTTTTTTTTTTCTTCGATCGGTCTGGGAGGTCGTCGATCATTTCACCAAGAAACATCTAGCGCCCGACTATCACTAAATTAAACTACCGCTATAAACCGCCCGCTCGTCATCTTGAAAGCGGAGATGACCCTGGGGACGAGTATAAACGGTACAACCTCGCTCTTAGGGTACTCTCTCTTTCCCTGGGAAATTAATTTTAAATTTATCTACAAAAGTGCCTAAAATTGAAATATTCCCAGAAAAAGTCCTAATCTCGCTTCGGTTGCCAGAACTATTGTTAGTGCGTCAAATATGAAAAATGCTCTAAACATCTGTACATCGTGCCAAGTCTTGCGTCATAGTAATGGCTGCCCTGAGTTGGACGAATTTTTTTCTTTGTTTCATATTTTTGTTATGTGTAGAACGTATAACGTAGTTCTGTTTCTGAGATTTCAGCCGTGAATTTGATCGTTGGGTGAAAACTGTTAGCCGTTAGAAGGAAATCTCTTATTTTGTCTTTACTTGTGTTCCACATAGATATGACGTCATCGATGAATCTTTTCCAAAAGATGGGTTTCGTGTTGCTTTGTCTGAGCATTTCTATTTCTATTTTGGCCATAAATATGTTAGTAAAAGCTACGGCCATTTTCGTTTTCATGGCTGTTCCATGAGTTTGGAGGTAATCTTTTCCCCCGAATTGGAACGAGTTTTCTTGTAAAATCAGAGTGAGTATTTCTCTTAAATACCTAGGAATTGGAGGGTTCTCGTGATAAAACTCTTCGTATGCTTCGCATACTGTGGTAATACCCTCTTCCTGTGGTATGTTTGTGTAGAGGCTGGTGACGTCCATTGAGACAAGAATGGTGTTCTTAGGTAGTTTAGTCTTCTCGATGAAGTTAAGAAAGTCTGCTGTATCTTTAAGGTACGAGGCTTGTCTTTGTGCTATCGGCTGAAGAAGGTGGTCAGCAAAAGATGAGATCCTTTCTGTAGGGCCGTCATACCTAGATATAATAGGTCTACCGACAGGTGTCGGTTTGTGAATCCTTGTAAGTGTGTAAAACACTGGTATTCGCGGAGGGTCGGGCGTAAGGGAGAGCCATTTGGCCGTCATTTCGTCTGTGTGGCCTTCTTGAAGTAGCGATCGAATCAATCGATGAACGTTTTTGGCCGTGGTGTCAACCATAGGTTTGTCGAAGGGTCGGTATGTATATCATCAAGTTGGACTTGACCCTCGTTGAATTTATCTGTTCTGTTCATTATGACAGTTGTGGTACCCTTATCGGCTTTCCGTGCATTGTGAGGCATTTGTAGCTATTTGATTTTTTCAGCTTGGCTTCTGATTGGCCGATTCAAAAAACGTCTTGGTGACGGTTTGTGTAGTCGCTGCAAGAATTTAATACGTGTATTGCGATCTTATTCATCTTGTTCCGTTGCTCTTGTTCTTGTTCTGATTGGCTAATTCAAAAAACGTCCTTAGTGACGGTTTGTGTAGTCGCTGCAAGAATTTAATACGTGTATTGCGATCTTATTCATCTTGTTCCGTTGCTCTTGCTCTTGTTCTCATGCGAATATAAATGTAACATAAAAATTCTTAACATTTGTACTGTGGCTAACATGACACGCATGACTCGCATGGCTCGCATGGCTCGCATGGCTCGCCCCTTGGCTCGCATGGCTCGCTGGCTCCCAGGTTTATAAAACTCGATCAGAGATACTGACAACTGAATGTGCAGCTTTGAAACAGGCTGATTGAAAACATTTTTGTTAACATTTTACGCCTTGTAGTCGAATGTAAATGAGATGATTAAAAACAAAATATGCATTGTAAGAACACCGAAGATCTGTATTATCTTTCTTAATATTAATGGAAAAAAAACCCTTTCTACAAAAAAATTGACCCATGCTTCTTGAATGTTACCCTACATGAACATGTTCAGCAATTAAATCAAGAGCTCTAAAATTCTGGAGTAATGCATGAATTGACAGTCTAATGGAGAATTGGGAAACAATTAACATTTGGCTAGTCTCTGCCATTAGACTTTCCATTATTTTATGAACATTTTCACTGACTACTCTTTTATACTCATCAGCTATTGTTTGAATCCATGTAATGCAACTTTGGTCATTTGGTTGTGTGTTCTCAAAGGAGACGGGTGTCTGCCTTGATTCTCAATCAACTCAGTCTGTATTTCTTTGCTGTAAAAGCGGAAGTAGCCTCTGCAATGTGTTCGGAAAGAAAAAACGATTCCCGAAGCAGTAATTGGCCTGGTAGAATTATGCACTCTAGAATCTATATTTTGACACAGTCAACAACATTAGCCATGTCAACACTGAGAACAGAAACAACAGACTGAATATCAATCATATATGTAGTTTTGGTTGGGCTACCTAAGATTTTTTTCTGTTCATTTTTTCCTTTTCTCTTTCTACAATTTGTTGTTTGTATGTTGTCATCTGAGAATAACAAAATAATAATTATTATTATTTTAAACTGCTTCCACTTGAAATATAGATTTCCATCAGCAACTAATTAAATTAAGTCCCCCAAATGGTATACACTGAAATGGCTCGAATTTTTCTTAAATGTAATCTGATGTTAAAATTTAGTCTACCTCTGTTTTATTACAAGGCAATATTCCAATCCTAGGTTATGCTGGGATTTACACAGCAGAGTGTCATAATTATCTTCACTTGATAATAAATTTAACTTTCCCCTTGCAGGGTCTTGATTGTTATTGTTCACTTTAACGGGCAGATCATCTGACATGTAACACCTTTATTTTCTGCAGGGTCTTACTAAGCACTTGTAATGTCACAGTACTTAGGAACATCCTACATGAACACTGTAGTGCTATCAGATACACCAAGCTGAGGTACAGAGTGATCATAGCACTATGGCTAAACTAGGCTCCATGTCAGAAACCACAGTAGGGTTTTAAACTAGTGAACTACATGCATGTGGAAATACAGCCACCCTGCACCAACGAAACGCATCAATTTGGAACCCAAAATACATTATAGCATTTTTTGAACATTTTTTTTTTGTCAATCTGCAACTTCTTCAAAAAACCTATTTCACATACCGGAGTCAATCCTCTAACAGACAAGGTCTACTTCGGCATCTCTTAATTGTTTAACATCTGAAACCTGACTAAACGTTCCTTGATTAATCAACTTTTACTATTTTTTATAAAATGTTCTTTCATCTGAATGTGTTGTAAACTAGAAAACTGAAAGGCAGAGAAAGATTTTCCCAAATTACTTTGTTATAGGTGCACCTTTTATGAGCCATGATTTCTTGCTAATGCATGAACTACATGTAAGATGACAATATACAATAGCTCACAACAGCACTGCCTGAGTTAACTTTGTTTCTTGGCATCCTGCCCTGTGAGAAATCTGCTTATCCATTTCAATGATACATTGTTAATTTATAACAGTCAAGAATAATTTGTACATTGTATACACACATGCAAAACTTGAAAGCAGTAATCTGCAACATGCATATCCAAGGTGGACCAAGAAATCAATTTGAGTTTCTACAGATGAAAAGCATATTTTTGCAAGTTTGTTGCAAAGTTGTTGCAAGTTTTTTGCAATTAATTTTTGTAAGCATGCATCAGATCTAGACAGATATCTCTTCTAAATTTTGCCTCCATAATAAACTATATCATGCAAAATGTTCAAAAATTCTTTGTCTGTCATGATTTCTTGGTTTAACTACCAAAACGTTTTATGGCACCAACACAAGCACAGTGAAAGATGGTAAGTTTGCAAAATTTGTAGCTCTCTTTGCTTTGTTGCCAATTTTTCCTGCATTACATAATTTTGCTTCCCAAGTAAAGGTCCTTAAACCTGTACAGTTTCTACAAATTACATGTATTTGAAGAAGTTAACTCTCAATAACTCACAATTAAGCTACAATATTATTTTATCACCATTGTTGCAATTAAGTTGTAATTTTTTTAAAAATGTAATTTGATCCAGTGAACTAAGAAAAACAACCTGCAAAATGTTTTAGGCAGATTTTTGTCATCCTTTTAAGCCATATCAAAAAATCCTAGATTCACAGAAGTCCATAAGCATGCAATCATGTAATAAAAATAATGAGGCTTAAATTTCTTGCAATCTTGACCACAAAAGGCTTAGTCAATAACCTATAAAAGGTGAAATGCCTATCATGGTGCATGGGAAAGGAAAGGTCAGTTCTACTAAAGGTAAGCACATGTACATATAGACTGAACTCAACATAGTACAAAGTCTGTTTCCTTTAAAATGAAAACTTCAGTGAGTGATAAAGGAATTTTGAATGACACTACACATGAAAAAACAATGAACTTTCAGTTTATAAGTAACATTAATATGGTTAAAACTAATAAAGAAAATCATGTGTATTTCTGGAGTGAATAATCGATGCAAGAGATCGAATCAACAACTTCTTATGCGAGGAAATATTGGATTTTGTGGCCTGAAAATTTACAATTATGTAGGCCTAATGCTTCAAATGATACTTGGATGACAGAAAGACATTAAATTTTATTTCACTATAATTTTACTTATTACAGGGAAAAGAACTAACAAATTGTTTGAGCATTGCATAATATTATTGTAATCATTTGAAGTGCAACAACATAAAAATTAATATTTTTCAACACAGTAAAAAAATTTACATTATGTTGTACCTTATTAAGGTCGTTCATGCCCAAATCTTCTCATGGTCATATTTGTTTGTTGTTTGTTTGAGTGAGGGGGGATCAGTAAAGGAAGTATCATTTAAGAGAACAAACTGCAGGTGAATTTAATGCAACCGGAACCAAGGGGAAGCCCTTTACTTGTTCGTACAATCATGTATTTCTTCCTCAATGCTCATACTTGATAATGTGGCATGAGCTTCGTGTACAGTAAGGATGTGTACAGAAACAAATGAGCATAAATATCCATAGCCCATAAACAACTGCTCTAAACCCTGAAAGGCATGAGTTATGTTTGAGCAAGTAGATCGCAATCATAAAATAAAATAACTTTCAGTTGAGTGGCTGAATTTATTTTGAACAGGTGATAAGGCAACATTGCATTGAGATCAGCAACAGAAATAATACATGTATCTCACCCTGCTCAGTGACAAAATAATACAATTGTTGCTTTTTTGTGATCAGCTACACAAAAAAGCTCATGTCCAGCAGTAACATTGTGGCAATCAGCAACAGATTGAAACAACAGCTTGGAGCAAAATGATCTGCGACAGAAATTATTTTGAATATCACAACAAAACACTTCAAGCAAAGCAACAACCATCCAAAACAATAGTCCCTTGAATTCAGCAACAAAAACTACAGAGTTTACGTAGTGATCAGTGACAAAAATGTTCACTTTAATTTGCAGGATTAAGTTGCATGTATATTTTTTTCCCACAAAAAGGAACTTCTTCTTTTCCTATTGTTTTGTCATTTTTTTCCACTTGATTTTCTACCTCAAAGATAGCAATGTACATCTAACTCGTGTTAACTATGTAAAAGCATAAATTATATTTATTTAATGGTATAGTAAAATAGTAGTATAAAGTTTTATGTTCTGCACAATCCAATGTATAAAACCCATACAAAAAACAAAAGGATAGCTTCTGCTGACTGTCTTTACAGCTGGGAACAGAGAAAGACTGACCTTGTTGACAACTTTCATTTCAGATGGATCACCATTCCAATTCGCTGATTACTAGCCAGCATGAGGTGCAGAAAAATGTGTGCAAGCAACCCTTTCTGGCCGTGGCATATAATGTAATTTCTGATAATTGAGTGGCAAATTAGTCAGAAATAATTATTCTTATTGCGCCACAGAGAGGCCTGTTGGGGATCACAGGATGCATACAGACTATTCAGTTATTATTTAAAAAGTTTTGGCTAAAGATTTAGGTCACTCCACTTGTAGGTTAGTCAGCCTTGTATGCCCACTTTTTTATGATTATGTTGTTGTTTAAACAACTTGCAAGCTAAAGAACAGAAGCATGAGCTGCCCATGTGTAAAACTGCTTTTTCGTATCAGCTAAATAATTGGTTTTTAGAGAGGATTTTTCAAGTAATATGCTATTTTGTAGCTGTAATTACGTGTATAAGAGAACGTAGAATTGTTGAAACTACTGTAAGTTATTTTGAGGTCTGTTTGAGTAAATAACTTATAACTGGTGCCGTGATTCCACTTTGTTGGGTCACAGTGTGGTCAATAAGTTCTTAAAATTAATTCACCAGTCAGAGCGCGAACCAAATTTTTTCCCCACTATATCTCCACGATTTCTAAGTTAAATGCGCCATTTGAAAGCTAGGTGAATGTAGATTCTGCACTGTACGTAATGATCTAGAAGCCAAGATACGTTAAACAGTGAAAAATCATACCATACTTCTCTCTACTTTCCGTTGAATTACAACACGATCCATTTATCCTTCATCACAGCGCTAACCAACTCAGGTAGCTAATTGTTGTTCTCCGCTAAATCTGCATAGATTTCTAAGTGAAATATGCCACTTGAGAGCTAAGTAAAGGTAGATTCCGCAGTACACAGTACACAGGTAATGATTAAGAGACAACGATACGTTAAACAGCCAAAAAACTCATGCCACATTTCACCCTACATGTACTTTCTGTTGAATTGCAACATGATCTATTTAATATCTTTCAACTTCACAGGGATTTCCGAGTTAAATATGCCATTTGAAAACAACAGGAATGCAGATTCCGCAGTATTTTAACATTTAGAGGCCATTGTATGATAAAGAGCCAAAAAATCATGCTGTTTTAAGCCAAAATTACCATCAAATTGCAACACGATCCATGCATCTTTCAAGTATCAAATAAATATTTGTTTTCTGATGCATATCTGCACAGATTTCTACGGTCAGTACGTCAGTAAGAAAGCTAAGTGAAAGTAGATTCCAAAGAAAATTATTATTTGGTGGTCAAGATGCACTACATGTAAGTATCTCAACTGGTCAAGGTACATTCACTGCGTAGTCTCCAGTTGCCTTTTATGCCTCAAGGTCTCGTGCTACTACAATAGATAAAGAATATGTGATGTTTCCCCATTTTTGGGCCACTTCAGGAGGGGCTCTTAATTGTAAGTCAGGCACAGTAACGGCACCATAATACAGTACATAAAGGATACATTTTGCATCAGTTGACTGCTTATAATACATCACAAAATTAAAAACTTTTCACATTATTGAATGTCTTGTCTTAGTGTGGTCAGAATGTATGTGTGTGTTGGCACAAATACTGTGCTGGCTTAATGTACACAAACTGAGTGATTCCATCGGCTGATGATTTTTCCACTCACCAACTGGTGAAAAAAATAGAAAGCATTTGCACTGCTGTTTCTTGGCTCAGCCTCATTCATAAAATCTTGGTTTCAGATTATTGTTTTTTGTCCATTCCAAATAATTTCAACCTTGGCCGATCTACAGACTGCATTATTTGTAATCGCTTGACCTAGTCAACAAAATGTAGCCAACAAAATAATGTAATCAAGTAAAATCTACAGGCTGTAGTAGTCAACTTAATTTTGTTTTTTGTTTTTTTCCACACGTAAAATTTTAAAGCCAATGTGCTCCATAGTTGTATATGTGAGCCCGGCATCAAAATAACTGCCCAAAGTTTTATAAGCACACATCTACCTAATTGTTAATCACAAACTTTACTGAAGGAAGTAATGTCCTGTTAAAGATATTAATATGGCTGATTTTCAGAGACTTTGTAGTATTTTGCAAATCATATTTGGCCCATGATTGAGGCTGCTGCCAGCGAAAAGTTCTACAATGTATGAACCAAAGAATTTCTACTTTGTCTGCATTAGCAAGAATTCTCACTGGTTTTGAAATTTCATTTTGAAATTTCATTTAGCGGGGAGCCAGTCAGAGTCATTGATCTACAGTGTAACTGCAATTTTCCAGTGAATCAGGAAATCAGTTCAAATTTTCTGTATTATAAGACATCTAAGGTTGTCACTTTTAAGACTGATAAAGTGCAGTGTAAATGTATGTGCCCGCATTTTTTCTTTAAATTTTTAAATGTTTTATTAGTGTGAAAAGTCAATTTTGAGAAAAATCCTTAAGGTATCAGTAAGGGGAAAATTTGCCATTTTGCATGGTTTTACTTTTTTAAGTGGTTGGATAAATCTTAAGGCAATCTTTAAGATAAAAAAAACTCCACGAAAAAATATTATATCTGCCGCTAGTTATTGCGCGAGAAAGATTTTTTGCATATTAATTACTTAATTGAGAGTTGGCAAGTTCTGTCAAATGAATTAATTATCGAGGCAAGAAGTCACATGACATCAAGATCATGCTGAGTTGACACGCGATTCGCGCGCCATAATCAGTGCCAGATGTCTTCAAAGAAGAAAGAGCAATCTTGCCCGTTTTCATCAGTTAAAGGAAGGCCAAAGAAGGCGAAAAACACTTTCAACAAAGAGTGGGCCGCTAAATTAGCGGAAAACGACAAAGGGTCGTTTTACAATCAAGAAAAAATTTGCTGGATGAACTCAACAACGATCGCGATCACGAAGCCAGCGAGCAAGCCGAAATGAGCGCAAGCCGCGCTAAAATACTGTTGCAAGAAACTGTCGAAGCAGAGGAGATTGACGAAGAGAAGTGGACGAAGTTGAAAGGCACATTGATTGCACAAAATTAGAATCAGCAGTGCAACATTTTTTTTCTTACCCAGCTATTGTCATTTCTTCCAGCATCTTTGCCTTTGCATCAACATCAGTCGATGAAGTCCTGTTTACGAGGTCCGCACCAGCGTTTCCCTTTGCGCGCTTGCATTTTCTTGGGGACCCTCTAGGAGCCTTCGGCATGTTAACAGTGACATGGTCATAATTTTGAAGATTAGTCAACTGATACATAAAATTTTGAACGCTAATATAGTAAATCAAAAGATAATTTCACGTTTACTAACTTTGGAATTCTGACTTCACACATGAAAAAGCGGTTTATTCACTGGTGAATAATTTACCACGTGCCGTTGCAGAAATTTGTTCCTGTTCCATGTTAACTGTCGCAGTCCTATTGTTATACAGAAAGTTGATTCTTCTGCAGTGTCTTCCTTGGTGTGATAATCTCATAACACTTGGATGCCGCCGAATTTTATTTTTTCTCTGTTTCTCAAAAGTAAAAAATAGGCAAGTTGTACGTGCATTTCGAGTTTCAGGTCGGCAGCCCCTGGACCAAATTGGCTGAAATTCGGTGAGAATGTCAGAACGATCACCGACAAAACTGTGTCTGCGAATTTTGATTATTCTTTTCATTAAAAAGTTGTGCCTTTTTTTCGCGGGCAGTCCTACTTTTTTCCCTTTTCTAACTTATCCTCTTGTAAAATAATAACAAACCCATGTGCCAAAAATCTGAGACACGGTTTTTGAGGTCAATGTGTGAAGAAACGGACGCCATGTTAATCGTTTTCTCTGACCTAAATTTAGCGGGCGTATACCTTGATTTATGGGTTCGTGAACCTTTGTAAAGATATTTACATTTTCGAAACAAGGTAAATTTTTACCGTTTTAAACAGGTCGGGTCATAATCTGTAGTTATTAACCTTCCAACAAATATATGGTTTATATGGGTTTCTGTTAAAACCACGAACGCTAGAGCGGACCGCGTGCGGATGGTCAAATGGGTTATACTGATTCCTTAAGTTTACTTCCCATTGAGACATTTCCATCTCTTGCACTACCCAGGAAAGTGATAATGTTGCAACATGTTATAGTCCAATTTTCTCCCTATTATCTGTCAAGAGGTTCCTTACGAGAGGTTAAAAACATGTAAAAGAAAATTTCAAACTTTTGCTCTAAAAGAGGTCACGGTCTCTTAAGTCTAAGAGAGGTGGTCGCTTGCAAGAGGTTCCAAATATAGTGATTTGACTTGGAAACTTTTTGTATTTTGGAAAACTGGTCGCTCAGATCTGGTGGTGGTCGCTTAAGAGAGGTGGTTGCAACCGGAGGTTTGACTACATATAAAAAGTAGAACATACAAAAACAAAACTTGTCATAACAGGTATATAAAGATTGTGTATACTGTGTTGCTGGAAGGGTGCCTTATCCTGGGATTTACCGTGATTATTACATTACAGTGTACATCTATCGGTAAAAAGTTCAATCTGCGATTATCTATTATTTTATTCCAAGCATTTAGTGTCATGAGCAAAATCAGCTTTCAACTGCACTGCATCAAATGCACTTATAATTGAATCTTGCTAGATGTCGCAGGTTTTGCTATAAAAATATTTTGATAGTTCTTGCTCTAGGCCAAACTCTCAAAAAATGGGAAATATCTTGCACTATGTAAACAGCAAAGTATTCTTGATAAGTAAGTAAAGGAAAAGAAAATTTGGCCCTTGAGAAAGTGAAAATAGAAGTTTGGTGGTGCAGTGGGCAGGTGAAATTACCCTCAGTAGTCTTGTTAGTGATAACTTTCAATCAAGAATGATTTTAACACTACAGACTGCAAGATGAGCAAAACAATGAGTTGAAAGCATCCATGATTAATTTAAAATCCAAGCATACTTTGCACACATTCGCCCTCCAATCGCCTTATTGGCTGCCATATTGGATGTTGCATACAACAGAAGTCTGGCACTACTAAAGCATGTGTTAGATTCAGGATGATGATGGACAAACCACCATTCTGTGTTTCTTTTTGTCATTTCATTTCGTCATTTCAAGTAAAGAGCCAAAGGAGCAAAGTGAATCGAACAAACAAAGGCCAAGTTCAAAATTTGATGTACATGTATTTGATAACCAGGGGCTTGAACATTGCACGCCTATTGGGCAAGAAATATTTTAGTGGGGGCAACTGAAAACTGAAATGTACTGGCCCATTGGGCAACAGGATTTCAAACTTTTTTCTTGCCCTGAGATTGAAGTTGTGGTTCCTATATCTAGCAAGCTGCCAAAGAGAATAGCATGAATGACATGCTGGACTTAATAAATTTATAAATCTTGCATGTCATTAGACACCTTGCAACATGAATATGCTGTACTCAATTTGTTTCAAACACTTTAGTACCAAAAAGAACTAAATATACTCACAATTTATAGACAGCAAAGGAGTATTCTTAATTTTTAGTACCAATTGTTAGTTTGTTAACAGCTCTTAGCAAGTAAGCATCAAAAGTATAGTGATTCAAAGTCTTGTTTAGGGGAAGCATGGGTCATGTCACCAACAAAACAAAACAAAAACCCATCAGTGAAATATAAACAGTGCACTCAGCCTCTGACCACGCAGTTAATAAATTGATATAACCTCTTCCAGTTTTGACGTGATATAAAAGCATTAACATTCACTCACCATTTCATTCATGACAACCTCAGAACCAAGGGAGTGGTTTCCTATACACATGGTTTATCTCTAATTCAGATCCAGTTTCATGCTTGTCTGACATGAACAACTAGATCCTGGCAACCCTTGTGTGCCCATCCTGGCCTGGGTAGGTCTCAGTAATTAATGCATCTTACATGCAATCCTCCTCTTGGTAGATTACATGTAGGTTTTAAAATCAACACTACATCGCCCTCCTTTGAATTCTTAATTATCTCTGACTACTTCTGCCTTGCACATAGCAAGATAGCCACCTCTTCCAGACTTCCAAGTTTATCTCCTGGACTTTCTGCCAAAGCTCTGGTGTGCTAAATTCTGTCACATCAATGGTTTTAGGCACAAACTGGTTGCGTACTGGCTGCATCTGTGGCCATTCACTCTTTTCGTTATTCAGCCACTCAGGGCCATTCCACCATAGACAAGACTTGGCAAGTTCTGACGGGCTGATTTCTCTGGAACACAAGACTGCATAACTTTTGTTTGCCAATGTGGTTGGCAACAAAGTTAAGGGCAAGAAGTCTCTTCCTCTTCCTTGCATCCACCAGTAATACACTGTATGTATGTGCTGTTACAGTAGAAGGGTCCTGATTTAGTTAATACATGTAGGTACTTCTAGTTATCCTCAAAAGACTGACAGGGTAAGCCTCAATCCCATAATATCCCTTATTAATTCCAGCCTCAGTATAATCATAGGGGTCAGAGGTGCAACTTTACTCTTTAAGGCTATTATCATCAGACCACTCGTTACCATGCAGACCATCTTTACACCTGCCTCCATAAGGTACGATACTACTCCATAGACTTGCTGTGGGGCATCAGAGGTCACCACTTCCTTGGAGTTCCCTGACTGCTGAGTCTGCAGACAACAGGGAACTTTGACTTTAGCTAGACATTACAGCTGTAAGAACCAATACATGGTTTTCATGTGATATCATCAAGTTCTAAAATCCAAAAGAGCCACCAGAGTTTCTATCCTCATCAGGCATAAGAGATGCAAACTGAGTGTATATATGTTGACAACGTTTCAGCTCAAAAGCGTCCTCCATATTTTGGAAATCAGTGCATTTTACATTTCAGAGTTATGGCGGTGTGTGACATACATGTAGAGCTACAGTATGATTGTGTTTGTCAAAAAATATATGCTTACCCTGTGATTTTTAGCCATTTGTGAAATTTAAGTAGTAGAAATGTTGTTACGTAAAATGTAGGTTAGTGCAAATTATCAGTGGCCTAGATAACCAAACTAAGCTACCTGAAGATGGTGTACAGTATTTTCCGCCCACCATATTGGTGCACCATGGAAGTACACCAATATGGCAGCTCCATACTAGGCTCTGTAAATTTGTGCAAAAGATTTCAACAAATATAGATCCAACCTCGTTCCCAGGGTCTCTCATCTTACCGCCCCCTGGAGCGAGCGAAGAGAGACCCTGGTTGGGTCTGGTCACGTGCCACTTTGACAATTGAGAACCTCAGGGAGGGGTCCTCTGTAATCAGCAGTTTGTCGCATTGAGCTTTGTCGCGGGCTGCGACCGCCACATTATCCGCGGCGTTTATCAATACTTAGCTTTCAGGTTGAGATTTCGAATAATATCTGTTCCAACGTTAAAGGTTAAGCAAGTCTGTCTCGAGGCAATTTAGTGGTCGTGATTTTCAGTGTTGCCGTCTTACCCACTGGATTTATGGAAAGTCAGTCATACTTCAACTGTGGACGTCGAGCAGCGCAATTTCATCCCATAGTAATTGTTGTTTCTCCTTTGAATACACTCGATCAAATTGATGCAAAAAACATAAGAACGTCTCTAGGAAAACGTATAGCTTTCCCAAAGTAAAGCTACGGCAGTCTCTGAAGAGAAGCTGGACGAAGATAAATATGATATTCGTGCAACTCACTGTGCTTGCAAACAGTTTTAATCAAACAGCTGGGCCCGGCGTCACCTGCGGCGTCACAATATAGAATGCAAGAAAGCAATAAGTTCACGGAATATTTTAATCTTTGTCCCTGGAGAGCCAATACTTACAGCCTTAAAACATATCTTGCAATAGAAACGAACCTAAACAAAGTATAAGCACGGCGCCGGCATGGCAAATTACAGAGGTGTCAAACTCTGAGAAGCGACGTGCAGTTAACAGCGGAAACCATGCAGACCTAAGACCTCTAAAAATATGCTGTAACATAATCAAACGACTCCGCTCTACTTATAATTTCCATTTCTTGTAATAACACGGCATAAAAAGTGCCCCTCAGAAACACGTTTAAAGCAAAGAAAGGTCGAGAGATCGAACATGAAATGAAAATGTGCACAATTCTCTCGAACCGTTGTCGTCACGTACACTAATTTATTAACGACACAATAAAAATTATATTTTTCATTTTCTAGCCTCCTTTTGGTCGAAGATAAATCCATTTTATCAGCAACGACGGCGAAATGCATACCGCGACGAGTTCGTTGTATCCTTCGCGCTCTGCAAGGTTCGGGGCGCCGACGGCGCGGTGAAACTTCAACTGATACATCTTTTCACTCTTTCGCTCCTTTCGAAGTGACTTTGGCTTTCAGTGATCAATTAAAAGGCCCTGAATTCTCTAAAATTATTTAATCTCCGGTAACGAGGCCTACACTTCATTCTGAGGTTAAGATGAGTCAAACATCTTCCATACACAGCCTCGGCCGCGGTGTGCAATTCTCCATTCACCTTCTTGAGGAGATTTTTACAATATGTAACGTCCTTCACTGAACCATACAACCTTCAGCGACTTGGATTTTTGCTATCAGATGATGGATAAGTTTTCCTTGGCGTTTGCAGAACATTACCGCCGGACATTGCACAGAACATCATATCGTTCTTGGTTTACTTTGGTGACAACACATCCCGCACTCCCGTGGGCTAAGTATAGACAAAATTCCCACTAGGCCGCCCATCCCCTCAATAATTTAATTGTCATCTCCCAGATTCTGGGAGACACGTGACCAGACCCAACCAGGGTCTCTCTTCGCTCGCTCCAGGGGGCGGTAAGATGAGAGACCCTGGGAACGAGGTTGATATAGATCTGAAGTTTAGGATAGCCCACAGACCTAAAAGGTGGAATTTAAGTGTTCTCTTTATCTATACCTTCTGTACTCTTGATCGCATTTTCTTCTCTTATTCACCAAATGATTTTTGATATATTTTTCTATTGGGTGACAGTGAAACAGATACAAATACATCCTCAATGCAATTCCATTACAAGCCAAGTGTTGTTGGCACTGTATCTTTGTTGTCCTTTATGTTCACTTCTCTGGCTTGGTCTTCTTCCAGTATTCTTCCATAACTCTGTCTGAATTTGAGACCCACTTCTGGGCATGCATGTATGCCTGCTTTTTCCCCACAGTCCACTGAGATGATTATAAACATAGGCACGCAAGGCGTGCAAGAGTTATTTTTTGTGAACTAAAAGTCTCGGAGATAGGAGCATTCATGGAACTGTTTACAGTAATGATTTGGTTGATTTGACAAGTTTTTTTGGTTGCGATGTACAGCAAGAAAGAAACTGGGAGTTTATGATGTACATACGATGTTACATCGGTAATGGTAAGATAACTAAATAGTAAGTCATAAAATGTTTTACTGAACAAACTACAGTAATCTGACGTCTCCAGATTAATGTAGCAATTTTATTCGTTCTTTGATACAACCCACACTGCGATTGGTCTGACACACGCGCACATGCATAACTCCCTCACTCACCGATCACGTAGCCCTTCCCCCGGGGGGCGGACTCCCTTATATGGGCTATATAGGTCTGTGCGGCCCCGAAGGGCATGGTTGTTCAGCCGTTTTAGTCATAAATAGGATCTCGATTTTAGCTGATTTGGGCCATTTTGGTCATAAATAGGGTACGGTTTTTGCACTCTAGCCTTGATATGGGTATGCTTTAAGAAGAAGCCACTTTTTCATCATTATCGAAAAGAAAATCAACAAAAGCCCTTGACAAATTTACATGTTTACGGTAATTTAACATTGGTTTGAACTAGGGAGCTAATTATAACGCAGGTCTGAAACAGGGTTTTGATTTGAGGGTCAGGTCGTAAATAGGGTTTCGAATTTTTGGTCAGGTCATAAATAGGGTAAGGAATATCGCAGATTTTGGTCATAAATAGGGTAACGGTTTTGGTAAGCGGGCCGCACACCCCCAACCAATTTTTCTGGGAGTACCCCCTCGGGAGCCCTTCCAGCCCTCCAAGAGGAATTTTTGCTCAAAAATACTCAAGTTAAGAGAACTTTTCGCATTTTATACGAGTAGTAAGTTTACCCTTTTTACACAACACAACGCAACAACACTACTTCACCGAAAATTTAAAGAAAGAGAAAAAAACCTCTCTGACACGTTGAAAGTCTGATTTAAATAAATTGCACTTTAACTTGGTGCCACACAGACTTCAAAGAACATTTGAACAGTTTTCATACTTTTTACCTTTAAAAATATCGGACTGAAAAGAATGTCATAAAATGCCCATCAAATAAAAATATTAAACTGCTACTGCAGAGATGTAAAAACACTCTAGAAAGGAAAGCTTCTTTTTTGCTTAATATCCTGGGAACAATGGCCGATAACTTGTAAACTCTAATTGAATTTACTCCCATATGAAAAACAAAAGTGTCGAGTTACCATTTGTAACTAAAAATAGCAAACATCTCTTGGAAACAAGTGGTGACGATTCGTCAGCTCTAATTGAATTTACTACCTTGTGAAAAACAAGAGTGTCAAATTACCCATTGTAACTAAAAAATAAAAATATCTCGTTATATTTGCATGCAATAAGAACAAAACAATCGTTACTGCACTTACTATTGTAAACGTTAGAACTGCTTCAAATCTAAATAGTCTCGTCTCCTCTAAAACATGCCCTAAGAACTAGAACCGACGATTCGTGACCTCTAATTGAATTAACTTCTTATGAAAAACAAAAGTATCAAGTTACCCTTTGTAATTAAAAATGAAAATATCTCGTGCCATTTGCCTACTACTCATGAACTGCTTCAAAACTCAAGACTCATCTCGTTCATAACTAGCCACCATTACACTGAAAATTATGCACTCTAAAACAACCCAATGTACGTATGTAACTGTCACACTCCCCTCCAAACCGGACTAAAAATCACAAACCGGCAACATACACGTCACTCTTTATTTTTCATTTACCAAAATCCTTGTGTTTAGACATACCTTGTGTTTCTCACGTACCATTTACCTTTACAACGAGAAATTTGATTGGCTGTTCATAGTAGATCCAATCTGATTGGTGTGACATACATACATCTCTCACTCACTCATTCACTCACTCACCCATTGACCCGTCCATAACATACCCGACGTGCCGACTAAGAGGTATTTTTTTTACAAAAAAATAACTCAATAAACAGTTCAGCCCTTCTAGTCCTATTCAACAGTGTCAAGTAAATGATCTAATAGTAGACTAAAGCACAGTTCTAGCAGCTATTGGATAGCTACAGTGTATTGTTCAGTGACACCTGGCATTTTCCTGTGTGACGACCTATATAATAATAGTATAATAATAAATTAATATTTTAAGAGAGGAGGCCTCCAATCACCTAGAGGTGGTTTTCAGGAAGGTCCTCTTCATATACGTCTCGATGGTTTTCTGATACTCTTTTTCAACAAATTTGTATTTCTTCAAGTTCCTCTCAGTCCTGCAAAAGTGGGATTCTGCCACTTGCTGATTCTTGGCTAATTGTGGCCACTGTTCTTTCCAGGGAATCACAATGTTGTAACATACAGAGCTTCTGACTTTCTCAAGGGCTAATTCCTCTTCTTCTGTGCACACAATTAGATCATTCAGTTCAGTCCCATAACACTCAACCTCCCAGAACTGCTTTTAATTTTGCTCCAATTCACAACAACATCCAGTTCCACAAACCAGCTCTGCTTCCCTTCTTAGCAATTTACAAATGGAATGTGAACATTCCTGTTCTGGACTCCACTCTCTTTTCTTGAGACCCAGTACATTAGCCCACCAGAGCAGATCCAAATGAGTGACCGGTATGCCGTCCTTTTCACAGACATCAACAAAAGAGTAATACAAGTTAGCATTATCCACCCATCTCACCAAGTCTACCAATCCATCATTTGCTGAAGAAGGGAAATCATACTCGAAAAGGTGAGGCCACTTTGGTTGACATTTCTTCCCTTCAACCTTGTAGCTCTCAGTCACACTGCAGCGGCACATCTTCACCTCAGTCTCTTAATTTTATTAACTGTTCATTCACACTTTCAATCTCAGTTGTCAACAGCATGGTTTGAAAGGTCTCCACAGAGTTATTAACACATGGATTTTGACTCTCTGGTAGGGTTCCATCAACCCAACAGCTCCAGCTATTTCTTCATTCCAAAATGATTCATTTGAGGCATGCATCATCCAGGATTGCATTCACTTATTCATCTTCCTTCCTCATGCCTTCACCCACGCTCAAATGTTTCTCATAGAGTAGGCTTCATTAAACGCTCTGAGTTGGATGTCATCATAGCTGCCATTGCAAGACCGCCCTGTCACTGCTGCGAGACCGCAATACTGAAAGCTCCTTCATGTGCAGTAAGTGACGGATCAGTGTCATCATCATACATACGTTAGTAGCAGTGAAACCTTCGTGTAGGACTTGGCGATGATTTGGCATTCTTTGATTTGGCATGTTTATGACTTCATGCAGACTCTAAGAATACCCTGAGCTGCTGATCTCAGGCCAAACACTGACAGCACAACTGTGTATCCTTAGCTAGCTACATCCCTCCATCATAGTTCTTTTGCTGAAACTTTTTATGATGGTCACCATACTCTTGTTTCTGAAGTGATTTCTGTTTGTAACCTGCCTACCATCTGTCTTTTATTTTCCCACTGGGTCATATAACATACATGTATGTAGACCTCCATGGCATCCACTCAGATTCATACCTCCTCTTTGAGCCAGTCTTTTTAACTTACCATGGACCGTTCAAAGCTCTATTCTTGTAACTAGCAACTGTACTGTTCTACCTGGTCCTCTCCAAGTTTCTTGACTACCAAACTCAGTGTGCAAGGTTCCTTCACCAAGCTCTCCCTTGCATCCATTGACTTGCAGTTTTACCACTGCAGTTATCTCAACCAGATCCGCAAACTTTTCAAAACCTTCAACATCGCTATTCCACAGTTGCGCTATTTTTTCCAGCTGGTTCATGTAAGCCCTCAGCTGTCACTGCTGACCTGGGCAGAATTTCGATTGCAATTTGCCCTAGCTTCCTCATACTCTGGTTCAGAAACTCCAAGCCCTCTTAAGGATTCAAGTGCGGTTCCAAACAAGCATTGACGCAATCTTGCCATTTTTAGATTGACTGGCTTGTCCAGCTGATCTACCAGACTCTCAGATAGCACCCCTGGAGAACTCCTTCAAATTTTGCCTTCACTCCACAATAGGACAGTACTTCTAATGGTTTCAAGTGATTCTTCACAGAAAAGCTGCCGGGCAAATTCTCAGAAGTCCTTGCTTCGCTCTAACTGGTTTGGGATGCCAGGAAAGGTGTACGTGCATTAAGCTAACCTTCTGAAATGATTGGCAAAGTTGCATGCATTGAGTTTCATGTCTCTCTTGTGCAGCACCTACCTTGGCAGAAGGAATTTAAACATGTGATTTCACAACCTTGAGGGCTTTCTTGATCGCAGCCCTAATTTCTAATTCAATTGGTTGTGCTTCTTTCACAACCGCCTTTTGATTCCCTACTTCTGTTTTTTCCAGCAACACATAAATCATCCAGAATTTCCAGTGTACTCTCCAGAAGTGACGAGAGCTGCTCGACATGTTTTTCAATAGCCATTACATGTACATTCTTGGGCAGAATACACAGCTTCTCCATGTGGTGATGTTACTTACTAAGTCACCTCAGTCTTCCACAGTGCCTTTTCCTGTTTCAGCTTGGACTAATGCATTTTCCCTGCAACCAATTTCTGTCCCTCATTAACTTTTTTGGTTGTTTCATTTTTGGTTCCCAGTGCTTGTTCGGCCTAGCACTTTCTACTTCTGACATCTTGCACTTGAGGAAACGACTAGTCCATAATTACAGCAGACTCGATCGATGAATGAGGTTAACTCCAAGGACTTCCTAGCCACATTGCTAACAACCCCAGAATGACATCACACTGCTCAACTTAGCAAGACCTAAACTTAGCAAAGATATTATTGCAATCAAAGGTAAGCTCTGATTTGTTCTCAAAAGAACAACAGTGACATCATACATGTACGTCCTTGTGTGATGTACATGTATTACGAAGGGGGATTGCCATAGAGGACTGATGAGAATGTCTTCTGGGCTAGAGATCATCATAGGTCAAGCTCAAAAATTTGTTTTCTTTGCACCCTGCATGTAGCCAAAAAATCCATAGATTTTGGAAGTCAGTCTAATTGATCATACAAATACATGTACTGCTATAAAATCCATTCAGAAATTGTGGACTACTAGAAAATAAACAAAGCTAACATTATTATGATATGGTAAATGCCATCTCTAGTTCAGCTGGTTTTTTACTTTTGGAAAAACCCTCACCATTATTTAATGGTAATCATAACTATATGGTAAGAACTCGAGGTATTTGCCCATGGCATTTGAAAAAAATGACATTCAAATGCAGAATGACAGCAATACACCCTAAGTAAGCTACATGTAAATGAGATAGTTTTGAGGTTCCGCTGTGTCTACATTGTAGACACAGAAAACATTTTTAAAATACTCTGTTTCCAGCAAAATTTCTTATTTACAACTATAATTAGTCGTGTTACCATTAATATTATGCACCGTTCATGCTAACCATGGGGCTTTTCAAACTAGCCACAGAATATTACTCTTTGCTTAAAATACCCCATGTCTGGTTAGCACTGAATAGTACTCCAGTTAGCATGAAAAGTGTGAAGGTTAACATGAATGGCAAACCAGTTAGCCTGTTTACAGTTAGTTCTCAGTACCTGCAATAGTAATAAGATGTAAAAGGAAAATTTTCTGACTGCAAGACACAGAGTTATAATTTAGAAACGCTGTCCAGCTGCTGGATATTTAGACACACCATTCAAGGTTAGCTCAGTAGGTAAATGTGCAAGTTATAGTGCTGAGTGGCAGTTTGGTGGGTTAAGCCAATTTTGAGTGCCAGTTTGCAGGTACATTCACATTTATCTGGTGGTTCACAATTAATAAATTATCATGCGGTTGCATGAAATCATAAATTTATCTTGTGGTTTTTTGGGTGTTTTTGAGGTGGTAATTCAAACATCTTGAGCAATCTGGGTGTTTGTGAACAGCCCATTAGAAGTCAAAATGTTTGTTGGCTGGTTAGTGAATTGAGTTAGTAACAATTTGTTCTGTTCTTTAAATCTTGGGGTCTTTGTGAGGAGAAATACAATTCTTGAGCTAACATAATTTATTGTAAAGAACTTGTTACGTACTGTTAAAAGATTGGTTATGATGATAATTGTCCTACTACATGTAGTAGGCTGATTTCACTCTTTAGAAGAAAACAAAAGCGGTCTGCTGTTTCGATAGACTGCGTAGCTGGCATTTTAGTTGGTTCGGGTATAGGATTGTATAGAACGTGATCCGCAAAAATGAGCGGCGAAGCCACAAGGGGTCCGGGGGAGGGGGGGGAATGAAAAAACTGCCTGCCCGAATTCAATGCCTTTATGATTGCCACCCCTCTGCACATTTTGACAAATCTTCTGACAGGTTTTTTTCTGCATAATTTGGGGGAATGAGAAGGGGAAGCCGCATGGAACTGAAATTGGGATCAATGGCAGTGACGGGTGATACTCAGAAAAGCTTGTCGAGGAAGGGAAGAAATGAAACACAAGAAGGGTTTTACTAACAATATTATTGTCTGCTGAAGATTTAATGCAGGAAATTTTAGAACACATCTTACACTTCGGCCCAAAAACCTTTCCAAGATTTTCAAGCGCGAAGTATTTCATTGAGTGGCTCATGACAGTCAGAGCACACGAAATCACCTTTATTTTTGCAACTGGCAGGAAAGACAAGGCCTAAGGCTTATAATTAATTAAGACTTAAACTTAGTAGGCTAACGTGATAGGTTGGATATGCAACTAATAGCCTTGAAACCATGAATGAATGATGACCTTACACTCATTGCATTTGTACAATATAGCCTTATGAAGACGTAATAACTTGAGCATGAATAAAATGCTTAAACTTGGTTTACCTTCAATAGTGAAGCCCGGTTTGAAATCCACGAAACTGTCCGGGGTCCATTTGGTAAGCCAGCTCTCAAAAAAAGTTTGTCTCCGCCTGTTCATGAATCATGATGACCCAGGTTCTTAAAAATCGACCACGAATAGCTCCCTTCAACAGGTTTCTTATTGCTGTAGGAACTTAACCGATGTTTTAAAGAAAAAGACTACTGACAAGGGCCTCTTTCTTGTTCATGTTTTCTGTTCATGTCGGGTTTCGTGTTTCCCTTTGAGTCCCAGTCCTTTCCCAGCCGGGTAAGGAGGACTTGAGGACTTGGGTCAAACTGGTCAAACTAGAGTAGTCCTTGAGTAGTCCTCCTTTCGCTTGGTCAGTCGTGCGTGACGCCAAAGAAAACCGCGAGAAAAGAATGGCCGTGCGAAATCCTGGAGGCGAGAAGCGCGCGAACGGAGGGTCCCTCCTTTCGCGCACTCCTCGCCCCCAGGATTTCGCGCGGTTTTCTTTCGCGTCACACACGACGGACTAAGCGAAAGAGGGACTACTCGTAGTCTAGGGTCAAACCCCAAACCGAGTAACTCGCGCGCGCGCTGGAACGTGTGCAACATCTTGCTCTAGAGGAAGTGAAGACAAAATCTTTCTTTTCTTTTCCTCTTTGCGAATGGCTACTGGGTCTCCTCTATAATTAAGTATCTACTAAAACTGAAAATCTTCTACAGGAATGAAGAGTTAAAAAAGAAAATTAATTCAAAATCTGGATAAACAAAGCGTCCAAATTTGATGAGCAGCAGACATTTGATTTCCAGTTTGATCACCTCGACATAAAGATTTCACACTACAAAGCGGGAAGGAAAAGGTTCGGAAAATAAACATTTATCACTGGCCCTAGGACCAAACTCTGAAATAAAATGAAAAATCTCTCTTATCTTGCTATCAAAACTGATGCAGGTTGGAAAAGCTGAGGGTTTACCCGAGTTTGCAGTTAGCTTTGCTAGGCGAGACAAAAACGAGACAAATTATAATCTTTACTTTGTTCGATATTAAAACTTTATCCAGGGAGTAAGACTTATCCACAAAACTTTGGTGTGGCCAAGTGTAAACTTGAGCTTTTTTGGTGGGAAGACCATTAATTGTGAATGTTTATTTCAGACTAAAATGTGCAGGAAAGTTCAGGTAAATCAACCATTTCCAGTGGAAAATAAGGAAGCAAGGAAGACACATGCGTGTAACCCACTGCTGTGTCTGTTTATAAGCTAAGTGTCGCAAAACAGATAACAACTACATTTTACTATCTAAGTCAACAATAGCTTACACTGAATATGTACTAACTGGACAGAACATTCTTCAGTCTATTATCAGGTTCTGTCAAATTTACTTCCTACCAAGACTGTACTGACTATGCACGACTGATAATTTTTGGAAGATAAGAGTCTTATCCGGCGTTCGGATAGAAAAGTCTGAGGTTGGTTATTCAGGGACCGTTCATTTTCTTATAAGGTAGGGGTGCTGGTGGGATGGAGGGGGGCCATACCAAAACATATGGTGTTTAAAGGGGTTTCAACAAAACACTAACCCCTTAATGACCCCCTCCTGACCTCCCTACTGACCCCCTATAAAATCAATGGGAAATTAAAATTTACGCATGCCCGGAATTAGCAATGGGACCGCTTCAAGTTCAGTAATTCTTGTTTTAGTTTTTAATCTTAGTTAGCTTACCGCATAGGTTTTTGTCCTTTTTATTGTATTTTAGATCTTAATGTATTTTAAAGGTTTAACATTTATTTTCTCAGAGGACCCTCCTGAAAACCACCTTATGGTGATTTGAGGCTTCCTCTTAAAATATTATGTATTATTATTATTTATTATAGTAATAAATTTAGCTTAGCTGACATTTCCAAGATGGCGGACGAGTTGCAGTTTTCTTTGACGGAAAGTGCAGGTTTTGTTTACTGAACATAGGGCACAGAATTGTTTGGAATATCATCAGCTATAGTATCCGTACCCATTAGAAAATTAAGCAATGAAAGTAAAGAAGAAATAGGGTGGTGAGTGACCATGGGTCGCACGATACATCAACCGGAAGTCACACCAGTAATTCACAACGAAAAAATCGCTAATTTATTAGTAACTGAACTGACTCTTTACCACCACCCGACTAAAAATGTCGCCAGCCTCCGTAGAATCACGTGAAATAATAACTGGTAAATTGCTTTAAATATTAGGAATGTAGGCTCGTCCTCGATGAAGCTCGATCAGTGCCTTGTCCGTTTGCCGGATGGTAGATGATTGTGTTGTTCACCATAATAAGCAAAGCCATTATTTACAAGTGTTTATTAAACGAGATGATTTACTTGAGAATTCGAGGACTTTAAGAAGACCACATGCATCAAGGAGAAAATTATCCTAAACCACTTTTAAATTCAAATATTGGCTTGGAGAAAATTGGCGAGATACCTGGAACTACCACGCAAAAATCGACTTCCGGTTAGTGTTTACGTATGGCGTGTTCGTTGCCCGCAGTGACCGTGAGCGTATTGATACTGCCAGCATTTCTTAATTACTTTCATTGCTTATGATATTCCAACTTATTCTGTACTCGGTTTCCGTAAACAAAACCTGCACTTACCATCAAAGGAGAAGAGAGTCCCAGGGGAGCATGCTCATGCACCCCCACTCTGAACCCTGTAAATACAATCAGGCCTTCACTAAAGACCATGCAGCTCTCTTTCAACGAACAGTCAAGACAATGTCAGCTCTGATCTACTGTGTAAAATGGGGTTGACAGGCCTGCACGACTCTCAAGCGCGTGTTTTAGCCTTTTATAGTTTGGCTCTCACAAGTATATCTTTGAGCGAACGCCCTCTTTTGTATGAAACGAGGGGCGGATCCTTGTAGATTTCGCTCAGTAATGGTTGTTGTTCTATTAAATACCATTTTTTCATTAGGATTTGTTTTAGGTTTGGCACTGATGGTTGATATTGTGTGACAAAAGGTAAGATTCGTTTGTTTTCTCTCTGTTTTGGTTGGAGGGCTAGTTTCCTCTCTTCAAAGTTCACTTCAGAGAGGGTTGCTTGAATAAGATTCTCTGGGTAACCTCTCTCAATAAGGTGTGACTTGAAGGTTTTGATTTTCTCTTCAAATATTTTCTTAGAAGAGTTCGTTCTGAGAAGTCTTAAAGCCTCTCCTTTGATGAAACCTTTTTTAACTCCCGGTGGGTGGGATGAAGTAAAGTGTATATATTGGAACGTTTCAGTAGGCTTGAAGTGGGTTCGCACATCAAGAACTGAGTCTTTTTTGAATCTTTCGCCTTTAGAAATGTTCGTATCCAGGAATGTCGTTTCTGTTTCAGAAACCTCAGCCGTGAATTTTATTGTCGGGTGGTGCTCTTTGTCCATTTTTATGACTAAACAACTGGTACAGTATCAAAAACTGCTTAAAATGCTATGAAACTGGTATAAGTTGTTCTTCTATATTTTTCAGACTTTTTAATTTTCAAACATTTAGGGGTACGAGACGGGGTTAGGTAAAAAATTCTGATGGTGGGGGGAGTCATTATATATATCAGGGACCATCTACCAAATCCCACCAGCCCCCCTATCCCATAAAAAAATTAACTGTCCCTTAACCTGTGAATAATCAGGCTCCAAATTAGGTATATTGGGGTATAGTTCTGTTGTTCAAAGGTAATTTTACGTTGATGCTAACCTCGTTCAATGTAACCCACCTCGCGACGAGGTTTAACTTGCTAATCTCACGATGAAAAAAGGAAAACTAAAGACAAAACGAAGAGGTTGTTTTCCGGTACATAGCGAAGTAGTTCCAAACCCAAGGTTGATTTACCCTCTTTTGAACTTAATGGCTCTTTTCCTTACGCAGATGCAATGATTCAGACAGCCTTTTAACTAAATCTAATATTCCATGAAGTACATATTATGCAGGAGTATGAATACCCTAAATGTTTGCCAATACCCCCCTCCCCTCTAATCGGAAGCACAGAAAACCATTCGGTTCATAATAAACTCCCTTACAAGTGAATATATGAAAGATCATATATTTGAACTGCGGAGAATTGAAAGATGACATGACAGTGTCTTCAAAGCTCCTTACCTCAGTCAGAACATAGGTTTATGGGCTTATGCTAGCCAAGAAGTCGAAAAACGAACGAACATGCAGAACTTCTCTGAATTTCTTGATAGCTAAGAAAGTAAATCCAGCTTGAATTACCAATTTTGACATTTTTTTTAGGGGGGGGGGGCTTTTATCACTACCAACACCCATTTATGGCATATTTTTGTCCACAAAAGTTAGTAACTGTAGAAGTGAGAGACAAAAGGAGAACAAAATGTTTATGAGCTAAAACGTCACCTGATTATTGGGAATCAATATTGAGTGGTTTAAACGTTCCTCTACAAAAACTAAATCAATACAGTAGAGACATATCATTTTTAAAACAAGACTTTAATATTGAATATGTCCCGGGAAAACCTTAGTTGAAAACTACGAACGTTTTATGACTGAATTAACTCGATCTTATCGCAGAGTTTTCTACATCTAATGTCTTAAGGCAACAGCAAGTCAAAGCTCATGGCTGGGTTGCTCATAGGATTGGATCAGACGGCCTTTTATTTCTGAACTTCTCCGCCTCCACTAAAATTTGAAAACAATAACAATACAGAAACACCACCCTCCAGAACCACGCTTCTTGCGCCGATGGGAGACAGCTTTCTGATCGTCATACCAACCCTCAGCATTCTTGAGAAGAACCTCCAGTCCCACCTTACACATTCCCGTACTACCAAGACGCCTAGTTTTAATTTCCGTTTTTAACTTGGCCCCCATATTTTTTCCAAAAGCCTCACCTGGCAGGAGTCAGAAGTATTATGTTAGGACTAATTGAGACTCACACGATTTAATAAAATCAGATGTTTTCGTTTAAGAACTGTTACTAAACTACACCACTTCAGTTAGTATACAGTTTTGTTCCTTATCAGGAATAAAACAGCCTGGCAAGGTTGGCTAAAACCAAGCATGACTTTCGGAGTGACTTACATGTGTGTAGAAGACTTGAAAATTACACTTTTTGTGACTAGTATAATCACTTGGACTTCAGTATTTAACACTTGCAGTTACTTCATCTTGTTGCTACACTTGATGTAAACAAATCAGTGTACATTGACTGAAAATGGCCTTAAAGTGCACCTAACCCCAAAATTTTTTTCGCTAAAATGAATCTAGACTTTACTTGAAGCATTTGGGCGAAGAAATTTTTGAATTTGGTTGAATCCTCGATTTTCTATGCCCTTTCAAAGTCGCGGTTGAAGTGTTTCACGACCAGGAACCAAACACGACAACGCCTCAGTCAACTCTCTGTATTTGCTCGAGAAAATGGAACGCAAAACTAATCGTTCCGATGTATTTTGGGACTAAAACGTCCAAGTTTTGCTTCAGAATCATTTCTTTTTCGTCACTGGAGTCAGAGTTAAGTTTCGATTCGGAAGGCTCCGAAATAAACTTCGATCGAGCACGTTCGACAACTGTGAACTCACTGCTTAGAGCTTTGAGAGCAATTTACAATATTTCAAGCGACGAAGAGGAAGACTTCTTTGCGGACGAGCTGCTTGTATGTTAGGAATGGACAGCTAGATACGAAGTGGAGGAGCAGGCAAACGAAAAGCAGGAAAGAAAACTCAAGGAGTGCTTTGGATTGTAATTTCGTCAACTAAACATAAGATTCCCACGCGTGTTTATAGCCCGTTTACATTTGTCCTTAGCGAGAATGTATTTTGTCAAGGTGTGATTGTTCTGTTAAATCCAGTTTGTGTTTTACAGTTGAATGCTTCATGTTTATAAGAGCGACGTACGTGTTGCAGTTTTCGAGACTTGACCTCCAAAACATTGGCTTCGATCGATTGAAAATCGTATTGTTTGGACCTGTATTTTTGAAGCTGCGGGAAGCAAGGCGGAAGGAAACATTTCATACAATTACCGATTTCACATTGTCACACGTTTTAAGTCGTATCTCCAAATAACCAATGTAAATTGTTCTTAAAGTTTGCAGTGAAATTCGTCGGATAAGCGAAAAGGATGTGTTCCCTAAGCGGTCCGCAGATAATGTTACGCGGTCATATTTTCGACGCTATTGCACAGAATCTTTGTCGCACTGCTGATTTCCAAACCTTCGAAAAACTCTGTGAGTCTAACAATTTTGTTAATCATGTAATTCTAAAGGATTAATCTTCGACTTTCATCTAAATCGAAAGAGAAATAGGTGTTGGTTAGCGGCGTACAGTCGCGATCTATTTACATATCAGTATAACGCTTCTTGATCATGATCGGATCACACAACTTTGCCGGTTATGTTATAAATACTGCGGGATTGGAAGATATAGGTTGTCGGTAGTATTTCTACAAATTGCTGGTTAGCTTTAAGCAGAAAATTTATGAAAACAGCGTTCGAAAGTCTGCGGAACAAATTCCAGTGAGAATTCTTAAATGGTTCTCACAGATTCAGTTCGCTTGTTTCGGTTCGACAAAATCAACCATCGTTTACGTCTTTATTGCACCATTAGCCGATCATCGTCAGTAAATTGTACAGTATATCTTTCTTTAAATCTGGAATATTGCTGCAACAGCCGATAGCACCTCTGGAAGGCGTTTCTGCGTACTTTTCGAATGTGTATTGCACCAACCTGAAGGAGGTGAGAGGACGTGAGATATCCAACCTTCCTGGGTAGACGTCACAAGAGCCGCTGGACCCATTCTCCCCAAACTCGGTCGTGAAACAAAATGGCGGTGTTTTGGAGCTATTTTCGAGATTTCGTCGGGGCACAGAAAATCGAGGATTTAACGGAATCCAAAAATTTTCCCGCAGAACTATTTCAAATAACAAGTAGATTCGTTTTAGCGAAAAAAAAATATTTGGGGTTAGGTGCACTTTAAACGTCTAACTTCAACCTGAAAGGTTCCATAGAAAGCCATGAAAACTACTCGTAATATTATTCTGCGTATGTCGAGTTTTTCTTTTCCCTTTTCGTACTCTCTCCAGCATCTATATCCCAGTGAGCCTCTTTTAAAAGTTTTAATTTTTTTGTAGGAAGAAACTCAATTGAAAAAAGCGACATTAATTTTAAATTCATGCATGACTACGATAATTACTGTCAGAATAAAACACGCAGTTTCCGAGTCAGATTTTCTTACCAGGCAACGAACGTTCCAATTCTTGTTCAACGTCCTGTATCTTAGAGCAATTGACCTCCTTGTGGTAGTAGTAACCTTTCTGGAAGGCAATACAATGACTGATTACAATTCCATTACAAACTTGAAACTCAGTACGTTGAGTCAGCTACCAGAGTTTCCATGCCACAATAATACGTTACTACTGCTTAATTCAGCAGTAAGGTAGAATTTTTTTGCATAAATTGCACATTTTGCAGTTATTTGAACGTAAACATTACAAGCTGAGGATTTGCAACATTTGTACAAATACAAACAGAATAACATGCCTGGTATTCTGGAGCACCACCATCACCATGCCGCACAAGCTTGGTGACAACATCTTTTTTGTATCCTCGACCAGTGAGGTTTGCCTTCCCTAGTATTGCATGCATCTCAGAGCCAGTGGCTCGAAAGTCGTGTTCGAAAAGTTTCATTTCAAAAACTTCTTCTACTTTGGCATCTGTGAAAAGAAACGGATAAATGATGAAAACATTACTGACACATCGCACTGGTTTTCATCCGGTTTTTGGCTTCGCCGAGTTGAGCATACTACTACTCCTGGATTAAGAGACCGTGTCAGTAGCATCTCTTTTTCATAGGTAGTTTTCTTGGTTTTTCTGTCTTTATTGAGATTTTGCTGAAAAAACGTGATGTATACGCCGATATGCAGGTAGAAAAAGGAAAGTTGTTACTCAAAAGAAAGAAAAGAACGAGTTAACGTACCGACAACGGTTGACTGAAGAAAAACTAAGCCCACAACGACGGAGGTCAACTGACAAATCATCTTCACGTGGAATTGAACTTCAAAACGTCTGCCTTGACACGCTCTTCTTTCGCACAAATGGAGTTATAAACAAGCCAATTTATAGCCATGACTAAGACAGAGGTACTATTTTTGAACAGCGATAAATATTGATGTTTTCAATATCAAGAAAACCTTCGAGTAACTTGATACTGCCTGAGGGCACAAGACACAACAACCTATTGTATCTATTGTTTTTCACTCTCGACACTGTTTCGTTTCTCAGGCCTTCGAAAACATTCAGTTAATCTATAGCACAAATTACTGTAAATGTATCTTTTCTTGATATTAGGAAAAAATGAGATAATATATCTTCGTGTCATTTGTTTCTCTTTCTTGAAAAGGCACGAGAAGTCGACCTTGACCAAAGCGAAAGGACTGACGAGAGGCAACGTAGACTCCCACCCGCATGACCTCCACAAAGAAAATCGGACAAATTGTTTGGCATACTGCATACATTATTAGGAAAGAACGGCTAAACAAGACCTCAAACGAGATCAACAATTTCGCCCTGTGTAACTTAACTTGAACAGCGTAATTACTTGCGCTGAGCATTTCAACAATTTAAGACTGAAAAAGATACACTCCTTTTTTATGTATAAGAACCTTTTATATAACAACGTTGAGGCTGAGATTATCCAAAATTCTAAGAACGTATTAAGAACATTCCTCAGGCTGAGAGTCGATTAAGAACGTTTTTATTTTGCTAATCTGTATGTATTATATGACAAGCATAAAATAAAGGTAACGAAAATGTAAAATCAATTCAGATTTAAGGGCATGTTTTGTATAACATTAACAATGGTTTCCGTATTGCATGACACACATTTCGGTTTGTAATAATCAGTAGTTCTTATTTATAACTGTTCCAAAATAACTTCCACACCATCAACATCATCAGGGGATACAAAGTCTGAAGTATTATCAAGTAGTTGACCATGTATACCATGTAAATTCAAGAACATCTTAAGAACGCTTCAGCCTCAAATCGCCAAAAAAATGTATATAAGAACGTTCAGCCTCAGCTCCAAAATAGACGGTCTTACATAAAACAAAGAGTATATTTCGAGTTGATATTTTGGACCTAGATATTTTTCAGGATGTTCACAGCTTCTGCCAGCCACTAAAACTGCGAAGTACAATGCAGGAATCTTTGAAGTTACTGAGAATAATTGGCGGCTTTAAGTAAAAGAAAATAAGTATAAATATAAAAGTTGTTGCTTCTGCCAGTGTTAGTGCACGTTGTGAAAATTACCAAATGTCAATATACTAAGTTTCTTCTAACGAAGGGTCAGCAAATATTTGCCGATAATGAAAAAACGCACTGTCGCATATTACGTTTAGTTTAAACAACTCAATGCAAATTTTCTTTGTTGAGAACTATTGTAGAGAAACCTTATAGCCATTAAAACTTTAAACTATATTTTCACGAGGACGACCTTAAAGAGGAACTTCATATCTTTTGAGCTCTGGCCCGATTGGGATTGTATTAAACATAACTGAATGGTTGAATTTAATTTGAATCAGTTACATACCTTTGTTTAAAAAAGATAAAACAAAACACAAACAGCAAACATTTGCTGAAGAATCATATATTTTCGACACCCATAGTACTGATTTGTATGTCAACCCCTTTTTTATCTGAGCTCATGATATCGCAGTTTAGTAAAAGGAAATAATTCTAACTAGCCGGGAATATTAAAATCTTACGCCACCTTACGCCGACAAAGTTTTCCGTTTGTCTTCAGTCATGTTGATGAAGTTCAGTAGTGACACATTTTCTCCGTCGAAATTCAGCTGATTCGCTGCTGAACTAACTAACGTTTGGGCTTCATGATCACCGCTTTGTTCAGAATGGTGAACTCGAACTAAATTACGCGTTCGTCATATCTCTGATAAGTAGCTGATTTTATAACATGCATTCTATTTGAGTGGCACGAAAAATCAGTACAAATTTTATTTGTTACCTTTACTGCCCTTCAAGAAGTAGTAAAACCTGTATTGCTGAGCATGTTTCAAAAACCGAACACGACTAGATCGTTGATAATTGAATAATATTTAAGAATCTAAACAAATTAGGCCAAGGGTTTCTGTTGACAGAACTAGAGTTGCAAAATTTGTCACCCACCGGTGGTTTGCCTGTTTTCAGTTTGCAGGGTAGTATTAAAAACACCTTTTCATTAATTTGCATTTTATCGGTTAAAATTGCACATATATTTTTTCGGTTCTCATGGAAAAATAGAGGCCACTATTTATTTGGGTTATAATTTTGAGCAGAACCATATGAAACCATTATATGCTTCTGTTTTGAGTCCTTCGGCTGTAACGAGTTTTCATAATTTGTATGGCCTGATATGTAACGCCTCGCGGTGTTATGTACACTCTAAGCAGGTTAACATAAACCTAAAGCTTCTGATCGACTACTTGTTTAGAGGATGTGTGTAAAACAACGTAGATTTTGACAAAGTTATATATTTTTCAGCGAAAGCTTGCCAACGGTCACGAAATAGGTTATTTATTTTAATTTATTCAAATTGTTATTAACTCGAATCGAAGTAAATTTCGTGTTCGTCGCTATTACCTGGTTGAGTTTACGGTAAACAACAACTTTCAGACCAAAAAATTTCTGCTCTCTCATATGAAATAAAAATTGAGTAAATAAAAAGTGAATTTCTCGATGATTGCCAATACAAAGGAATTTGACTATATGTGTCGACTTATAAATTCCTTTGGGCCGGCAAAAAGATCGATAAATTATTTTTTTTATTAACTCAATTTTTATTTCATATGAAAAAGCAGATATTTTTGTCCTAGAAGTTGTGTTTACTCAACCAGGTATGACGAACACGAAATCTGCTTCGATTCGAGTTAATAAAAATTTGAATAAATTTAAGGTAAACAATCTATTTCGTAACCGTTGGTATGATTTCGCTGAAATCATATTTATAACTTTGTCAAATTCTACGTTGTTTTACTCACATCTTTTAACAAATAGTCGGGAGCTTTAGGTTTATATTCCTGACCTGCTTGCATTCTACATAGCACCGAGTAACCTTGTGGAAGGCGTTACATATCAGGCTATATCCCACAACTGTTGTTAAGTTATCTCTTCCTTTCTCGGAAAAAAAAGAAAATCTTTGCGAATAAGACTAAATCTAACAACTGCGATCTCTTCAACAGAGAAATGGGTCAAATAGCTAAGCTCTAAGAATAATAATCAAAATATGATACCAGTAAGGATACAAATACCAAAACGCTGACAGACCAGCACCTCAAAATTATCACTCGAATAGAAAGCCTTTTAATTTTCCATATAAACCGAAAGAACGTATGTACAATTTTAACCGATGAAAAGCGAATTAATGAAAAGGTGTTTTTAATACAACCCTGCAAATTGAAAACAGGCAAACCACCGAAATTCTGACAAAAGACAAATTGATCAAACAGGGTGACAAATTATTGTGCAACTCCAGTTCTGTCAACAGAAAACCTTGGCCTAATGTTGTTAAATAAGATCCTTAAATATTACTTAATTAACAACGATCTAGTCGTGTTTTTTGAAACATGCTCAACAATATCGGTTTTAATACTTTTTGAACGGCAGTAAAAGGCAATAAACAAAAATTTACATTGATTTTTCATTTCACTCAAATAGAATGCGTATTATAAAATCAGCTAGGTATCAGGGGTATAACGATCACAAAATTTAGTTCGAGTTCAACATTCTGAGCAAAGCGATAAGGCCCAAACATTAGTGAGCCCGCAACCGAATCAGCTGAAGTTCAACAGAGAAAATGTGTCACTAACGTCATCAACATGACTGAAGACAAACGGAAAACTTTGTCGGCTATCAAACTACAGTAGGCAGTTTTATCATAAGGGATGTTTCTCTGTTATTATCGGTTTTGGTCATTTCACAACCATTCGTTACATATGTACTAAAAAATAAAACAACTTTTGTTTACTTAATTGAAAGACAACGTCTACCAAAAAAATCCATCGTGTCAGACTGTCGGGGTTTACCTGTAAAGAGGGTTTACTAAGCTATAGCGCGCACCGAGTCGACGAAAATGGTCAAGAAATATTGGGCGCAATGCTAATATCTCAGACTTCACTTCTATTTACCCAGGGTTTCTTCTAGATAAAATAAAATGCAAATTTCCAATGTCTTCTTTGCTATCCATTTTAGTCTCAAATGTTAATGGCGTAAGATTTGAGAGACTGATGTTTTTTCCATATGTCAATAAATATCATCTGTACACTGCAGCATCTTTTTAGAGAAATGCACTGAAAATCTCATACTATGATATTTGTTTTCGATTTATCTCTACCCTTCAACACTTCTGGAAAGATTTTGATTTTGAAATTTAGCATTAGAGCCACAAGTAATGTTCATCAAAACCGTATGTTTGCACTTAAATATCAGTTCATAGCACCGATTTCTATAGATGTCTACTTCTGCTCGTTCAGGGAATTGAGTGGTAAGGAATGTACTGCCTTTCTTAAAAAAGATATGAAAAAACACAAACAGCAAACATTCGTTGAAAAATTACAAATTTGCGGCGACACTCTTACGTGGTGATCGGTATGTCAGCGCCTTTTTTCATTTGACCTCATAATATTCCAAAGGAGTTTTGATGGAGGGAACCGCTTTAGTCAGTAAAACTCGTTTTCCTTTATTCGCTTAAATTGATGACCAAGTCAAAGACTCAAGTGAATATATGAAAGATGTATATAAGTGTATAACTGGGATGATCAATCATGTCTTCCAGTCAAAGATTACCAATATTAGTCAATCAATATGTCTCAACTAAAATGAAGTGTCACTTTGACCATTAAATTTTCTGATGTGACTACTCACAAACTCCTTTGTAATGGCAAACATCGCTAAATATTTTTTCATTTGCTCAATGCTTATTTCATTTGAAAAAGCAGACAATTTTTGGTCTAGAAGTTGTGTTTACGATAAATTCAACCAGGTGTGACGAACACGAAATCTACTTCGATTCGAGTTAATAACAATTTGAATAAATTTAACATAAATAACCTACTTCGTGACCGTTGAGCTTTTCCTGAAAAAATTTATAACTTTTTCAAAATCTACGTAGTTTTACACGCATCTCCTAATCAAATAGTTGATCAGTAGCTTTAGGTTTATATCAACCTGATTGCATTCTACGTAACACCGCGTAACCTTAGGGCCGGAAGGCGCTACATATCAGGCCATGCCGCACGGCTGAGTTATCTTTTCCTTCCTGGGAAAAAATCAAATCTTTGCCAACTCGACTAATAAACTAACAACTACAGAGAAATAGTTCAAAATGTTAAGCTCTAAAAATAATATTCACAATATAGTACGAGTATATGGAAACCGAAATCATCAAAACTCCGATCAAGGGCAAATTAAGAAAACTCGTGATAGACGAACGCCTCTAAACTCGAATACTGTGCCATTTATTTTTCCATATAAACCGAAAAAATATACGTGCATTTTTAAACGATGAAATGAGAATTACTGAAAAAGTGTTTTTATAACTGAAAACAGACAAACAACAGAAATTTTTACTTGGCAACTCTAATTAGGTCAGCAGGAAACCTAGGCCTAAATCATACATGTTGGGCTTCTAAAATATTATTCAATTATCAACGATCGAGTCGAAGCAGCAGTTTACCCATCAGCCGACCAGTTGTTTTAGTCCTCTGGAAACATTTAAGGCACAGTTTTGATAGGGACAATAGTATATTTGAAGCAAATATATATTTGTGCACGCGGTTGTAAATAAAGAAAAATTTAAACTATAAGCGAATCCAGTGGTGACTGGTCCAAAAAAATTTATTTTCAGTATTTTTTCGGATACGTTTCATGTCGAGTTTTGGTAGGCTTTATCTCTTACAAAACAATACATTTTACATTTTCATTTGTGAGAAATAACCCCGATGGCCTGGGTGTGATAAAATAAAGAGGCTTCGAGGAGAGTCACCGTGCGCGATCGCAAATCAGTTAACGCTTTGTGTTGACTGTTGATCTCCAGGAGTAGTATACTTATATTTATTTAATCATGAACAAGAAATAAGTTTTTCAAAGATACGCTATTGTTCCTTGTGAAATAAGCGCAAATGGCCAAAATTTGTTATCAACTGAACTTGTTAAAAATGTGACTAAACTAGTTTCTCCCTCCCTTCAGAAATGCCGTTTGAATCAGTCGGCGTTAAAGATGGCTTGTTACGTCCAGTGTATTTTAGGCGGGCCTTGTTCAATTCGGTTTGCTACCTAAAAACGAGAAATTTCCATTATATGGGGGACCTCCTTAACAATAAAAGAGATGGGATGACAACTGATGGACTTCTTTTGCAATCCTAGAATTCGGGCACCTTTTTCGTCGCTATTTGGAAAGAAATATAACGATGCGCAATCAGTAAACGGTTTTAGAAACATGCTCAACAAAATAGTTTTTAACTTGAAGAGCAGTAACAAATAAAATTTGTACTGATTTCTCCTTCCACTCAAATAACATATGAGTTATAAAATCAGCCCGCTAGCAGAGGTACGGCGAACACAATTTTTCAGTTAGTTCAAGTTCAACATTCTGAACAAAACGGTAAGGTAAATAAGGTAATTCACGGTTTTAAAGAGAATAAAAATATTCACAGAACTTGCCACTGAAAACTAAGTTTCCTTGAGCAAATTATGTTGCCACTAAATAAACAATAATCGCATTTACCAAGAAATCTAATGGCGTTGCAACTGGCACATACTATCAAGCCGCAGTGATTTATTTATTTACTTTTTTTTTGTTGTTTTTTTTTTTGTTTTTCATGCTGGCAAACAATAAAATTGTACTGATTTCAAAATAAGTGTCATCGGCCCTGATCTCGTCATTAGATCTGCTCCTTGAAAATGAGACCACGAAAGAGACTCGAACGCGTGGTGTAGAGATAGACGAATCAACAGTCTACTTTTAACTTTGAGAATGTGGTGGGATTTTTTGGCTACGTTTCTTTGAAATGATCCAGACTTTTATCAGTGATCAAGATCAGTCAATTGGATCATGGTGCACCAAAGGAATCGATGAATCCGTGCACAGAGTGGATTCGTTGCCGGTTCATTTATATGCTGCATGATCTGAATGTTCTTGGATCATCCCAAAGAGACGCACCCCTAGATTCCTTCGATCAAATGATATCAACCGTATTTTTAACACTTTTTTGACCTAACACGGATAACCTAACACGGATAACGGTCATCAACAAGACGTTTTATATAAAACTAGCAAATTTTCGCCAGTTGTCGCTCATTACGCGGTGGACATTTGTCGCTTCAAAATGACCAGTTTATCAGCCAAGCATGACAAACACGAAAGTGCAATCAAAATAAATAAGCTAACTTTCAAACAAGCTGCTGAACTTGAAAACGCTTGAAAAGATGTTCTATGGCACAAAATATAGCCTATACTAAATATCCACTGCGAAACATCGTGTATTCTTATAGTCTAATATAGTCTGAATTTTTTCTATGCACGAAAAGATATCTGCTTCGAATTCGTTAACTAACCAAAATCAAAATTGCAAGTGCTAAAATGTCGGTAATTCGCCATCCAGATCAACTACATTTAACTGCAAAATTACAAGCAATAAAAGCCACTTTCCAAACTGAAAACCTGCCTAACGTGTCATCGACTAGCACAGTAGACAAATGGCCCAAGTACAGCACTGAATCAGCCAAATTTTAACGGAAAAAATGTCAATAACCTCATCAACCTAACTGAAATTTAGCACACTTCCTTCCTTCGCTTCAATGCGATTTCGAGATGATTTGAATACTAACTCCCCAAGAGACCAAAAGCTGATTCAGCACTTTTATCTAAAGAGAGTCCGAAATTTTCTTGGAGAAAATTCAATCTGAAAAGAAATTAAATCGAAAGCCAGACATTTTAATGTGGCAACATTTTCAGGTGGTTAAACTCAAACAAAGTTCAGGTATTCTAGATTAATATATTTCATCATCGAAGCTAAAGATATATTTCAAAAACTTGGCAAAACGAAAAATTGGGTTTTTTCCTAGCCAACAAACGGCTAAAAGTTAAACCAACAAATCATGACTGGCAAGGCCATAATCCAACTGAATAAAACCACCGAGATCAGTTTGAACTCCATCCTACGACTGCACAGAAAGGGCCTAAAATTGTTACACTAGGTGGCGACAAATTTTGGCTTTGTCCGAAACTAGGTCAGTTAAGCTCGGTAAAAGACGAATGCTCCGGAATTCTTATGCTTAACGGCGTCCCTACAATGCAAACAACTGACATATAACTGAGAATTGGTGTCGATATGAACTTCTGCCATCTGTCCTTAACATTGCTCCTTTAAAAAGAAGCCGAAATGTTAAGAACGTGAATAGAAACATCGCCAAATTGTTCAGAAGTACTGCCTTAGTGGATATGTTAAGTACAGTGCTACAGTAACAGTGTTTTGAAAATAGGATTTAGACTTCCTAGCCTGCGAAAGCAGACGTATTTCCGGCTGTCACTTGGTTCCGCCGAAAATGGATAGAGAACAATTGACAGAAGAGTCACCGACTGTGCGAGACAAACAGTAAAGACATACCTGAGTATACAACATCACTTCCAGCACCACGGTCGCTGCGCGATGGACGACGTTAAGATGGATTTGAAACATGTCTATCGAACTTAGAGGCTTGACAACTCGAACATAAAACTCTTCCTACAGTTTTCAACACTGACATTACTGTAGACGCTAATTCTTTTTGGAGATTGGACCGCTTAACACACGAAGTTTGTTTGCCAACGAATGTAGATCACTATTGACAATAATTAAACTTAACACAAATACTATTCACTCCAAGCATAAACAAATTAAAGAGTCTTTGCGACCGAATTTGCATTTCATTTCTATCACGTCTTCTTAATGCTTAATTAATTAGTAAACTGAATTCTCTAAACTTGCAACAGGAAGTGTAAAATTTCAATTTGTGTGAGCGAAAATCAAGTTTCGTGAGAATAAAACTTCCAAATCTACCACTTCGATTATATTATCTTCAATTTTTAACTTTTCAGGTCCAAGTACAAACATTTACTCTTATTAACGTCAGTTACAAGTGTCAGTATTTATCTTCTTGAGTGCATGATACTGTCAGAAGAAATTTGACTTCGATCACCCTAGGATTAACAGTTGGACGCACACGTCAATTATGACACAACAGATATTTTGACTAGTAGTGTCTACGCGTCTGTAATTATTTACAAAATTACCATCAAACAACTCTCAACTTGCATTACGTTTCTTGCCGTCCTTCAAACAAGTTAAAAATTTAGCAGTTCATTTCTTTTGGGAGGGATACACGAGACAATACTCCGACGGTACTATTGAAAAAATAAATTAGTCATTTACTCATAAAAGGTTCATTCAAAACGGTACTTAAATTGTTGAACAATTGCATTTTATGAGGTGATAAAATTAATCGTTGAGACAATGAGAACTCAGAAAAAAAGGAAACCAAGCTATTAAGGAACCGAGAAGTGAAAGGCGAGCGTAGTCCTGAAAAACGTCTATTGATTTTCGTCGAGGTTCACACAACCAAGAGAAAGAGACTTGCACTTTCAAATGTGTGATTTGTAACACGACACTTTTCCTGAAAATCTGTACACACATTTTAAAAAGGTTAATGGCGCTAAGGGCGTTTCGATTCCGCCAGCGCGAGAGATATCGCTCGATAGACTGCCGATCTAACGAAGAAATGAATAAAATCAGGATAGAAGAAGGGATAGCGCATATAGCTGAAGTATTAGAGTCATCTCGTGTTATCGCGAAAATCTTGCTTTGTTTCATTGTCAGTCCGTTGATTTACAGGACTTCTGATATCCTTACAACAAGTAAAGATGGGTATATGATAAACAATGGTCGTTACGCGGGGATGCAAAAGACTGTTCCAGAATAAACTCTTCTCACTCCACCGTTTTTGTGACCGCTTTTGTACATATTCCTGGTAACGTGTCATTCGGTACCCAGGGTTGTCAGGGTTACGAGACTAAACGAAACGAAGGGCTCTGAGCACGAAAGGAGAAGCTCGCTGGATAAGGGTAACGCGGGCCCTAGAAAGATCATTTGCGCGCATGTACAAATACTTCCTATCGTTTCCAGACTCTCGTTCTTCCCGTCCAACTGGACTGCGACAGCTGCCACACAAAAGAAAAGTTGTTATTCATTGTTTTCTTTCAATAATCACGAGTTAGCGCTGTCTGTCTGATGTTTGGCCGCCTTGTCAAATTCGATGTTTTTGAATTGTTTGTTGGCTTTTCCACTTTTTCGTAAAACTCTCTGTGGATTTCTCAAGTTTAGCTCCTGAAGGGTCAGAGGGTCTGGGTACGACATAAACTACGAACCGATACCTCACTACAGTTACCGTGCGACCAACTTCAAGAAGCAAACGTATTTACCCACAAAATTACGGAAAAAGGGAAAAAAACTATTAGCGTGTGTTTGCTGAAAAGAATGGGGGGCTTATCTTTAAGGAGAGCTTGCTAGCGGAAGGTGTATTTTAGGTGCAGAGTAAGTAGCTTTCTCTTTCTGGGGCGCAATTTTGGCTAATTATTTTCTATTGACTCCTTTCCCTGCAATATCCTTTAGCTGAAAGACATCTACCAAGAATCATTTTCGTTTATTTGCTCTATCGAAAGACGACGTACATTTTCTACCGGAAAAATATTTCAAACCACAACTGAAAAAAAGAAAAACAAATAGCTTCACGTGACTCCCAAACCGCACGCTTCTGGCCTCACAAATTAAAAAAAGTGGCGCTATTTTATTTTTGTTCTTGGGTGAGGCTTTATACCGTGGGGAGGGAGGAGTTTTTAGCATCCTTTTTAAAAAAAAAACGTATTAATTAATTCGTTAACGAGATATTTTTGGGGGCGAATGACAAGAAAAACCTTGTTGAAAAAGCAAACAGAGCACAGCTGCATTCAGCCGTTTATTTGATAGCAGTGCGCTTTTATCTTCATAATCAAAGAAGACGAACCAAAGTTTTCATATGATTACATTCGGCTCCTTTGGTTGAAAAAGAAAATGACTTGTGGTACGCAATGATTGACATAATATTTTCCCTAACAATTGGTTTAAATTCCCTCAAGCTTACCCAGAAGCTTGAAAAAGGAGTTTTAGTAATTTAAATATTTGTGGCTTTTTAAAAACATTGGAATGCCTAGATGATGAAGTATAATATTTCATTCTAAAATGTGTTTTAACTTTTAACGGATGTCTTGTATACGATGTTTGCTGTCACATGGACTTAATGCCAATTAAAATTGGTTGGTAGGCCATTTTCAATTTTACAACAACTAACAAATTAAGTCTGAAGAGTAAACTCTCAAAATACCCACGGATACAAAGTTATGGTCCTTACACGAGAGGAAACTGCAGCCATTCCAACCTTAATTGATTCAAGGAAATTTTTAATTGAACCGAAAAAAGGAATTATGGCCCACGTACACAGCGATTTAGCGCCAAACTGTCTTAAAAGCACTATCAAGCGCTACACTGATCCATATTCATATAATAAAATAAGCGCTACTATTCAGCCGAACTGATCTTGAACACGTTTTTGAACACGAGGAGACCTAGCCTATGAAAATGACAAAGTTGATACGATCTGTTTACAGATTCACCAAACGATAGTCTGTCGGTAAAGTTACTAGTAAAAGCTTTTAAATGACAGTTTTTTGACACCGCACAAAAAAAGGAATTCTTCATTACTTTTTGAGAGAACGTATGTGTTAAAACGGTCAGTAATGATTATACTTTCATGTAGTGATGGTCACGAAATCGGCTTTTAGAGTACGTGCTGTTCAGACGATTTGTTTGAAACGTTTAACATGAAAAATTGGAAATGCCCCAGGGGGGATTACATGGAACATGTTTTAAGCCTTGAAGATTGTATCCGGAGTAAAACCTGCTTTGAAGAAAGGCTTATCACGACCAAAATCTGAGTCACTTGCGAAAACTCGCTTATAACGGAAGCTGGATGTCAGGAGAACAGTTTGTTATATTCACTCACTAAACGCACAGCCCTCCGAATACAAAGGCAACAACACATTTGACGCAGTCTTCAGAGACCTCTCGCGACTAGCATAACGTTTAATCGCTACAATAGTCGATGATAAAAGTTGCGACGACATGTTTGAGATGGAAAGTAAAGATGATTGCGCGGCGGTGCCAGCGTCCACAACTCTGTCTCTCTTCACCGCCGCAGTGTCCGGTGTTGTAGCGCTTGTGACTGTTCCTTGTAACATCTTGGTGTGTCTGGTCATTCTAAGAAGCCCGCCCAGATTAAAAAACCTCCGCACGCCTTTCACCTACTTCATACTGAACCTCGCTCTGACAGATCTTCTCGTCGGAGCAGCCACGGAGCCGATTTCAGTGGTGTATCACCTCATGGAAGCGAGGTCTGTTTCTTCGCCAAGTTTAGTCAGGCTTTTACAAGTGCTATACTTTCTCACATGCACGGTTTCCGTGTTAAGCATTTTGGCATTAACCCTAGAGCGATTCTATGCCATTTCTAAACCCTTCAAGTACAGGCAGAGTGTGACAAACTCTAGAGTATTTCTGGCGTCGGGTATGATATGGATTTTGTCGCCCGGGTTTATAACGCCGTACTTTGTGATGGGCTATCGTGTTTTTTCGTTGGTGTTCGCCAATGTCGTGATCTTAATTACATTGTGTACTGTGATTTACGCTTATTTCAAGATTATCAAGACGATTCAACGCAGGAAAAACATTCGCCAGGACAGCTTACAGGGGCTGTTTATTACCAACCGACAAGTGACGCTGTACGAAGAAAAACTGACCCGAACGTTTACTTCGATTCTGATTCTGTTTGCAATTTGCTACGTGACACCATGCCTCTTAATTTATACAATGAATTTATGCACCAAGTGCTCTTGTGATACTATCCATTGGTTGCGGGACTCGACGTTTTTAGCGGTGACTTGCAATTCTGCCATCAACCCATTCCTATACGCTTGGCGCCTTCCCAGCTTTCGCCACGCGCTGAGGATTATGATGCCCGGATGCAGGTGTCACGTGACACTGGATAGAGACACCACACAACGAGTTGTTTACTCACTCAAGAAACCTTCAAACTGCACTATCGTCTTCGAGATTGCAGAAATAGAGAAAAGAAACTTGCGCGCTCCAAAACCGAGGCTTTCTACTTCTCCCCTGTAAAGTCTTTCCATTTCATATGGAATCCAACACTGATATTAAACTCTCAGTACATTCCCATAAAACTCTTATGGAAAATGCATCCATCGTTTAGCACAATGTTAACAGTGCGGTTGGAACTGAAACAGTCGAAAATATGCGACCCGGATACGCAACAAAGTCGGGATTCGTGCGATCTTGACACAAGAGCCCAACTGTCAAGAGCAACACTGTTGCTTTCTTATCTTACGCTGTGAAAGCATCAAATTTAGCATGAGAGATTAACCGTTTTAAGGCAAAGGCCTGTTTGAAAAGCGAAATTACTGTCGTTTCGTTTCTTCTGGAACACTCATGATGCAGTTCATTATTTATTGTAACACTTCTTTTTCCACAGATTGAGACACTTAGCTCGCGCAACTATAACTGGTCATTCACGAGTTGCAAGTTTTTTTCCCATTACAATACGCCCGACATTATCAGGAAGCGATTTTTTTTTTCAACACAACATCCTTAACATGGAAATTACAGGAGGGAATGACTACAATACTTTACAAAATCAGCAAGGTCTTTGATACGCTTTGTTAGTAACTGACCACAAGTGCTTGTATTTACAATAAAAAAAAAATATTTGAAAAACTGACAGTCGCGTAGTACAGGATCAATTTGATTCCAAAACGTCGCCTGTAATAACAAAAAAATAAAAATAAATGAAAATTATGGCGCTTTTCGAAAAATTAAGTCTAATTTTATTTTATGTTTATTTCAGCGTAATCCTCCATTCTCACAACCATCCGTGTTTCTCTCTGAATTACTGGTTTCTTGTTGACGTATTGGGATTAATATAAAACAGACTAAGACGATTTGAATAATAACGGGAGGGAGAACCAGGACATAAAATTGACAAGGGTGATCTTTGAAAATTTTGAAAGCGCCCCGCAAGGCACCAAAATAGCGTCTTTATGGACACCGCATTAGTTCATTTTCACCCCCTAAGAAGAACCACTTCTTACCGACAACCTGTTTCTGTCGTACATGTATATGTAAACACTATTATGTGGGAATCTCGCCTTCCCCCATCGTCTTTCCCTCCAGGGTTGCTCACTAGCACAGCTGTACAAGCCAGCGATTGTACTGCTAACACTGTAAACACTTCTACACACCTCACTTTCGGTACCACATCCTGATGGGCTTACTACGGCGAATCTTCTTCTGCAGCTGCAGGACTCCATACAGCAGTGCCTCGGCTGTAGGAGGGCAGCCTGGGACATAGATATCTACTGGAACAATCCTGTCACAGCCGCGGACTACTGCGTAGGAGTAGTGATAATAGCCTCCGCCATTAGCGCAACTGTCGAGACCAAAATAGGAGTATGAAATATGTCAGTAATAAATATACGTACAATCAACTCTCTTAAGCAGACACCATTGAAAAGTGGACAGTTGTTTCTCTATATAGTTACTAAATATTTAAGGGGGAAGCCTCTCTGAATTGGACAGCTTGAGCCACACGGCCCACTCTTAGAGAAAGTTGACGGTTGGCCTGTCTCATTGAAATTTTTCAATTGGTCCACAAAAAAACGTATTGAAGATGGGGACACGACAATTTGCCCCTATTTTTTATGCATTCTGCTATCAAGGAAACTCACGGTGTCTCAAAATGAACTGGGCAATATGCTGCATACTGATACAATTTTATATTGCCATGCGGTGGCCTCATGGTTAGTGCGCTCGTCTCCGGATCGAGCGGTCCGGGTTCGAGCCCTGGCCGGGGACATTGTGTTGTGTTCTTGGGCAAGACACTTTACTCTCACAGTGCCTCTCTCCACCCAGGTGTATAAATGGGTACCGGCGAACTTAACGCTGGGGGTAACCCTGCGATGGACTAACATCCCATCCAGGGGGGAGTAGAAATACTCCTAGTCGCTTCATGCTACAGAAACCGGGATAAGGCTCGCATACAGACTTTACCTATGATAGTATGGAAACTTTCAGGGACCTGTTTTTGAAAGGTTATTCTTCCTGGAAAATTTACATGTAAATCAACGATTACTTGTTTACATTTTACATTTACAATTTTCAGCCAGTTTAAGTCACCGCATACAGTATGTACACTGTACGATGAAACAAATCAAAGTAAATGACAGCTACTGTAAAAACAGGTGGAAACACAGAGATCATACAGCTGCAGAGGTTTAGCATACATGTAGTTGGAAAACTTTATCCAGTAAAACACAAAATGTACATGAAGACTATATACCTTCCCATGGAGATAACCCAGCGTGGTTCAGGCATCTGGTCATATACCTAAATGTACAAAATTTGGGTTAAATGCTGCTCACTGAGATTCTTGCAAAAGGACATTAAAATCACACTTTGGAGAAACCAGCACACACTGCTGAAGCTTATCATGCTTTCTGTACCATGAGCTAAAAGTACTGTCATTAGCCCTGGATGGGAAACTGGTTTTATGTTAAGTTCGGATACAAGCACTGAGAGAGTGTCTTGTCCAAGACCTTCCTCAGCTAGCCCTTGAAGTTTTTAATCCAGAGTCCAACACACTACCTGTCTCTCAAATCAACAAGGGTCTTGTGGATATCAGCAAACTGAGAATTTTGGAATGCATTAAGATATTTTTTATTATCTAGCCAGAAACTGATTAATGTCACAGGACTGTTGATAAAAAGTCCTTTGCAAAGTTGCCTTTGCAGCTTTTCTTTATCAGTTAGTACAGGGAAGTTTAAGGGTTACAATGGCTAAAGTGGAGACCTGTACTTTTTCTTCAGTCCAGGGGAATTAAAATGACACTCACAAGAGGGCAAACCCTTGACAGCACTTGTACAAGAGAGGAAGCATTGTTATGCAAAATCAAATTTAATTAACTGCTTTTACATTGTAAGCATATCACCTTCCATTGATACAATGAGTTACCACACTGCTCCCTTACCTTTCTCAAAGCTGGGGCCATTTTGTTAGTCAGAGTTCCAGCCACAATCATCACATCAGCTTGGCGCTAAACAAAGCAAAAGTTTGAAATAAATATGTATAAGTACTAAGCATCCACAAAGAGACTGAATTTTTACAGTAATAATTATTGTAAAAATTACATGTGAATGTGGATGCCTGGTACAGTACAACCATAAAATATTGTTTATGGCTGTTTTGATTAAATACGATATAGAGAACCACTTTCAAAGAAACATGAACGCTAGTACATGATGTTTCGGTGTTATCTTGTCGCCATTGTCAAATGCAGATTTTAAGTCACATGGATTGGATATACATACATGAATATTATTTAGGACTCTTTCACACCTAAACTAATATATATCCAAACTGGGCTACTTAAAAATCTGCATAATTTTGATAATGGTGACAAGATGATGCCCAAACATTTTGTACTAGCATTTATAGATATTATGAACAGGATGCACACAACATATGATAACTTATGTATTCTTATGTGTACATGTCAAATACAATGTACTTACAGGGCTTGCTCTAAACACAACACCAAACCTGTCCATGTCATATCTATGAAAAAAGAGAAAGAAAAAAGTTGCACATATATATGCAAAAACTTGGTTATTGTACTTTTCAACTTATGGTTTGTGAACTAAGAGTAAAAATCTTTACCAAAACTAGAACACAAGGGCCTCGGTCAGGGCTCTAACACTAGCACAAACAGCACTAAGGTTGGAGGAACAAGAATCAGATGATGGTACATTCTAGGGTCCAAGAATGGATTTAACATGCAGTTTTTCATCTTTAAGCTATACAGAAATGGATTGTATCATGATGACATGACAACTTTCTAAGTATTCTCAGGGTGGAGGTTGCTAATCTTTGACTGGATAGGAATAATTGATTCAACATGATTATCAATATTTGTCAAACCCAGCATTTATTTTCCTGACTTCTCCAGTACAGGTTTGTGAACATACAAATATTTAGTTTCTGTGCTGGCTGTTCATCTTTCCTTTAGCAGTTTGTTGATGAGTTCCAATAGCACTTATCATATAAAAGTTGAAGTTATTTAGGCTGTACCTTGGTGCAGCAAAGTGCATCATTTCAACTGCACAACAGGCAAGACCAAATGTCATCGGCCACAAAGAGCCCTTCAAAAAAAACAGAAAGTAACTTTTAAATACTGTCTTATTCATGACCTTCACAATGTATTTGTTAGTGTAATGACTAGATACATTTACATAGAGCTGCACCAAAAATATTGAATGAAAACCCTTTCAAATAAATATCTGCCTTGACTCAACTGAAGTGAAACAAAAGCCAAGTCCACAAGGCCAAATTTCAATGACAATGTCAACAGTAGCTTATCAAGAAAATATGGTATGAACATGCCTAAAAGGGGGTCTCGAAATTACCATAATTCTCATCCGAAAAACATGTTCCTTTGAAAAAAAAATTAGTAAGTACTAGCAAACTACATATATATCTACTAATTTGTGCTGTTGATTTTGACAGCTTACCCTGCGAGCCCAGTTCACTACGTCATCAACTCTGGCAATAACATATTCTGCAGAACACAACCAAAAACATGTATAATTATACTAGTAGAGTCACACTACATGTACATAACAATATTTCACATGTAAAATATACAGGTTATATGTAATTTCATACCTGTCGTACTGATTATTGCATCCGAGACTGGATTTAACTCAGATCTCAGAAGACATGGATTTGGATTACGAAAGCTAATAGAGCAAAAAACATTTGTCCTCGCTCTTAAGCCTGCGCCAGCATTTGCATGGCTACATGTAATTCCATGATTTAAAGATCTTTCACTACTAATTTTGTCACTTTTATTACAAGATTTAACAATGAAAACCCTATTTGCCACATGGACAGTATTATTACTGATAGAAAGTCATTTCTGAAATATTTCAGACATACACTGTAGTGCTGTGAATGAAAAATGCAATCATTAAAAAACTGCCTTGCAAAATGAAGGTTGAGTGCCAGAGACATCCAGGAGTTTCCACTACTGAAAGCCAGCTCCTAGATAGTGACCACTCCCATGTCTGGCAAATACAGTGATCCATCTACCTGCGCGTCCCGCGTCTCAGACTCCTAATTTTCCTAAAAGATGCACAAATTTCGTCCCAGATGCATCCCATTAGAGGCAAAAAAATTACCCTCTCTCTATTATGGTCATGACTTGATGACTTTTCTTCTCTATTTATGAAAAATCTCAAAATACGTATCAAAGTAAGCAATGCGTGATCATAAAGCGAACGCCATTATGTTCTGGTCATTGCAGGCTCAATTTTACTGATCAGCGGTATTTTACAGAAGTGTATGGTTTTCGATTCCATACACGTGCTTTCTGTCTCTTCCTGCTTGCTTTCGTAAGACAGACATTGTTATTCCAGTTATATGGGACCGAAGAAAAAACTTAAGCCCCTGGAGGGGCAAACACAGCTCTCATTTGCAAAACGGCCTGAAGTGAGTAAACATCAAGAGCAAGAAGCAGCAACTGCAGTAGAGGAGGATGATGCAAAAGCGAATGAAGACAATGAAGAATCAGCACAAGCAAAATCTGCGAAATCTAAGGAACAAAGATTTTTCGAGCCGTGGCTCAAAACATATTTGTGGCTGGTCTACGAGAAAAATGGAAATTATATGTATTGTAAAGTCTGCTTGGAGGCTAGGAAATTGGATGGAATGAGTAACGAAGCTTTCAAACACCACTCTAAATTGGCATGCTGGTCTCCTCGGACACAAGATGGCCCTCCAAGGTAAAAAAAGTAACTAACAAAATACAAAGCTCATTTAATTGATTGTGTTATTCATAGGTGCAACTTATATAATGATGAGTGTGGGACTAACACTCCTGTGTGTGGGACTCACATGTTTTTGGTTGTGTGAGTCCCTGCACTCACTGATACATGTACCTTTTTCTAGATGGATCACTGAAATACTAACAACCCAGCAATGGGCCCCCACATGGAAGGGGAAAAACAGGCACCAAACACACTGATAAAACAGTGGGGAAAAAAAGGGAGGGAAACAGAGTGGTAGGTGGGTGGAACAGCTTCTGAGAGGAGCCTCCACACCCAAGAAATGATAATGCTCAAGAAAACGCTGACTACATGCAAACTGCTACAATGCCCTTTGGTCCAAGAACACAAGGAATCCTGCCACATGTGCATAGCAAGACAATGCTGACCACAAAGGTAAGACTTGAGCTCCTTGTTGTTAACTTTGTTAAATAGCATTGAAGTGCATTTAATACAATACCAAATTAATAACAAAAACTCTACATGTACCTGCAGCATTGTCCAACTTTCCTTTTGGCTTTGCAGAAAAACCAGTTGTTATACTCTGCTTTTTATTCACAACCACTAGTCTGTAGAAAGATGATAAAAATCTGATCATCGGAGGGATTTCAAGTTTAAGCTGAAGAGGACTACATGTAGCTGTCGCAAAGAGAGAGAGAGAGAGCTCTAGGACATCATGCCGCAACATCCGTGTAAAGCTAAGAAAGGTACAGTACATGTCAGTGTGGAAATACAGAAAAGTATTCTACTGTGTATGGAGAATGACTGAGCTCGATTCAGTAAAAACAAAGAAGAAAGTTTGACTGATTTTTATTCCAGTACAAATGACAACAGGGGGATACACAATGGAAAAAAATAACTAATTTATAGAATTTTTGTATTTCACATAAATTAAAAAATTACCAGCAAATAGGAGCATGGATTATTTGCCAATGTGTAGTTCCAGAAAATATCCATGCCTCCCTCATGGAAGGGATTTTTTCTAAGACCCCCCACCCCTCTGGAAATTCCAATAAAGCTTCACACATTTCTTTAAATTTTTGGTCTTACAGAATCCCCCACCCCCCAGGGAAATTCCAATCCCTTCTGTGGGGGAGTAGGGATATTTTCTGGACCTGCACAATGCAGAGAACAAGCAAAACCAAACATTTCTGATTCTGTGATGAAACACTGTGTTACAACATGGAAGGTCCAGCAACTTAAACTTCAGGGATGAGGTAACAAGTCATACAAAAGATAACGTAAAGAATTTGGGATGTTTTAAAATATACTTATTCTGCCACTGAAAGCCAAAACCATGCCACTTCGGTTGTGAGCATCTGCATGTAAGAAATGTATTTCAACTTTGGAAAAATGTGACCTCTAAACTATAACCTTTCAATACCACACTTACCCTTGTGGGCCTGCCCTCCATAGCATTACACTGTTCAAGAATCCCTGGCTTAAAGCTGGCAAGCCACCGCGACCTGGCATGATAGAGAAGCAGGGATTCAGATACATGTACAGGTAAAAGAATTGCCTCGAGGACATCTTTTGCTAAAATAACAATGAATGGTGTATGGGATTGAAACAGTACTCTTTAAAGCTACGTAATTATACCCCATTTTGATAGCAAACATAAGCCCAGGGATTAATTTCTCCAAACGAAGAAAACATACACTGTATTCAGGCTCTAACAGCTACACTACAGCCTTCAAAACCAATAAAAACTTTAGAGATATGGTTTACAAACATCTACCCTGCACAACAAAAATTCCCTTCTCTTTAAAATCATTGAGAAACCAGATGTAAACTCTGCTCTAATGGCTCTACCACTTAATCAGCCACCTTCCACAGTCAAGGACAAATTAATTTTAAAAAGTAATGGTTTTTGACCAGTTTTAAGCAGATTAAAAGTTACACATGACAAATTGCGATTCAAAACACTGGCCATTTACGAGGTTTTCAATAATATCTACTTCCCTGTGCCTCACTGACATGGGTTTGTTATATATGCATCAAAAATTAGTTTGATATTTTAGCAGTGTTTTGACTCTCTTCCCATGCCAAGAAGGCACCAGAAAGCTGAAATATCGCGTAATATTTGGCTTTAAGGTATTCGAGCTGTGGTTAAAAACATAACATAAGCAAAAAGAGAGGAAAATATACCTAAATAAGTGGTCAGTAACTTAACTAAACGAGCATGTATGAACATACGTAACACAAAATCTTACTGATAAAGAGCAGATCACATAGACCAGACAAAACATCGACTAAATCACCAGTAGCAGAATCAGAGTTCAGTATTAATACAAAAATTATTACATTAGCAACCAAATATTAAATTTTGTATCGTGGGAAATTGGAGCACATTTTAAAACCCAAAAACCAACGAACGCAACCCCACTTACCTCTCCACAGCGCGACCGCCATCTTGAATATTACATTACATAACAGCCTCGATTACAAGTAATGTCGTGTGAAGGAATGGGTTTGATACGTCATAAAGAGGTAAATGAACTGTCTATGTGAAATTGACACCCCTCCAATCAGGGTTTGACATACAAATCACTTCGAAATCGCACCTTTTCAAATTGCTTTTATGATTTTTCTTGGGTTTAAGCAGCTGAATTACACTGCAGCGTATCAATACAAAGGAAACGCACTAATGTGTTTATTCGATTTTGCTTCGCGTCCATCGAGCAGTTCAAATAACAATGCAACAATATCGAAGGCCTTGCACCAAAACAGGATGCAAAATGGACATATTTAAAGCGACTTTGAAAAAAGCACTCTTCCTTTTGCAGGTCAGTGGTAAGAAAACTAAGCCACTTCGATCCTTAATCAAACAACTTAGATGATATTTCAGAGACGTTCGTTTATATTTTCTAGAAAAATTCTTTAGCAGTTTCGAGCGAGTGAAATTTGGAGATCTCATCAGAAGATAATATAACTTATCATTGCATCTTTTGTTACAGATAGTGAAAAAAAGTTGTTGCTGAAAAAAGTAATTTGCTACTTTCAGTGATCAGACAACCTTTAAGACGACTATTTGGTTTTTGAGCGGTCCCAAAACTACACAGCAGTAGAACCAATTCGATTACTCTTTAGAGTGCAAACTGTTCACTCCAATGGAGCTTTGAAAAACACACAAAAAGCTAAGCATGTTGTTCGATCAGCTTTGCTGATTTTTAGATTTTGATTTACATTTACTCAACTCCCGCGCGCATCTCCAGTCAGGTCCAGTTAGGTTTTCTTATAAACTCGACAGCCTCTTTCGTTGGGTATTTTTCTCTCTCTAAAAAAACATCAAAGTCATCCGCATTTACCATTCATAAACTCAGCGGTTTGAAGAGACCATCAACAACTATTTTTTTTTTTAATCTTAGGTTGGTTCTATTGCCCAGTTTTCGGATTTATCACTGTTTTCATGAGGAACTTTCATTTCCGTTATTATTAATTTCGCTCTGCGGATTGAGACCCATGTCTGTGGCACATGTCTCGCCGAAAAAAGAACGTCTGATCGCAGATTAGAGCGTAATGACTACCAGGGACAAGTCTTTAAGGCAACTGAAGCCAGAAACAACAATTACACCAGTCATTTTTTTTTATTATTTATTTATTTTTGCCACTTTTTTTCTCTTTTCTCTTTACTAGCTTCAAGTAACGTTTATGAACACATCTGCTGCAGGTAAGAATCAACAATTTTAATGAACACTTTTTTTTTCAACTCATACGGCCTTTTGATCGCTCAGTCACTATGCTGATCAGCTTTTAAAAATTATTCCACGAGCGCGTGTTGGATATGAGATGACAGATACCTACGCGCCTCGTTGGCTATAATCATCAGTCTCATATCCAACAAGCGTGAGTGGAATAATTCTTTCATTGAAAACGCCCCCAAAATAAATGAAAATAAAAACGCGCAAAACAATTACGCGCACGCTTATCATATTGATCCATATTTGTAGGGCATGGTATAATGGCTCATATACCGTGATGGCTAAGGCGATAAAAACGCTTAAATTGCGTTATCCAATGAGCCAGTTTTAAAAAAGTTTTTAAATCTTTAGATCACTTTTCACATCAATGAATTTCTCCTAAGTTTCAGATGAAATTTGGAAAGCATTTCTGAAATTGACAATTCGAAAATGCTGAAGCTTATTGCCCATCATAAAGGTCGCCAAGAAAACACTGTTTAAGCAGATGAAGGGCCTTCAGCGTCAATATCAAAAGTTTAACATACAAAAAATAAATAAAACAATTTACAATATCAATTGCCTCTATGTTAATAGATCAAACATTTTGTTTTATAGTAGTATAATTAATTTCCACAACTCAGAATAAAATTTCATTCTTATGTGTTTTGTTTCAGTTTGTCCCTTTGCACTGGATATTGCTTTCTTGTTAGACTCATCAGGCAGTATTGGTAATGTCAGCTACCAAGATATGAAAACATTTATCAACGAAGTTATTGATTGTTTTCACATTTCGCCCACAGGTAATTAAAGAAGAACTAAGATGATTGCAATTCTATCCATTTAAATCAGTTTGCTTTCAACGTCCCTAAACTGTGAGGTATTCACGAGGAATCATGTTGTTGACATTATGACATATGCAGCAGAGATAAAATCATGTACTGTTCATACGAGGAGACATAGTATCCCTACAAAACTTGTCCTCACGAGATGACTCCATTAGGTTTTTCTTGTGTTTGTATGTTGCGGTTCAATTTTACCCTTAATACACAGTGGAACCCCACCCCCTTACGGTCACCTCGTTATTACGGCCACTTCTTTGTGTTCTTTTCAGACACAAACGTTGGTGTGGTTAGTTTCAGTTCTAGCGCAAGAACAGAGATTTCATTCACGTCTCGGCAAAACGTCGAAATAATTAAGTCGATCGTGAGGAAAATGGATTATGACGGTGGGTCTACGCGGATGGACCTGGGACTCAAAGAGACTCGAGAAGTGTTATTTTCTAAACAAGGTGAAAGGAGAAAGAATATGCCCGATGTCTTGTTAGCGATTACTGATGGAAAAAGCAATCAGGGTGAGAAAATGTTTATGTCCAATAGATTAGACAGCTGATCAGTACGTTAAACAGTATCTTTAACAAAATAAAATCGGGCGTATTTGCCATCTTGTCTCTAATCCTTTAAATTGTTTGCGCAGGTTATGAACAACAGTCGAAACAGCTGAAGGATGATGGGGTAGTCATCTTTGCATTGGGAATTGGTTCCAAGGTTGACGCGGCTGAACTCAAAGCTTTGGCCTCCGACGAGAGTCATGTGTTTCGTTTCGCGTCATTCAGGGAAATGTCACCGACAGATAACGCTTTAAAAATCGCACTGGCTCTTTGTTCAGGTACTCAACAAGTTGTGATGAGTTATCATACCAGTAAAAACCTCGCTAGGTACCATCTCTAGCTATCGACCTCTTTACGTCCTCCTAGGCTTGAAAATTGGTTAATCGGCTATGAAGTTCAAAACAGTAGGCGTATATATTGTATGGAAAGTTAAGTTGCACCCGGATCGCCTCTCCTTATAGGGCGCCATCTTGCTAGATCTTGGTACGAGAGTAGACTAGATAGACTAGATAGCAGTTTGAAGGTGACAGGTTGTCCAACTTGTTTATGGAACTATGTTACTAAAAAGAAATTCATTTTTATTTGTGCAGAATTCGGATCAATCGAGCAGTTTGTTATAAAGGAGAATCCAGCTTACTGAAGTTAGAGAGAATCTCAATATACTACCCTTTGACTTGGTTCACATTTTATTTTTTTTTTTTTTTTAACAACGATATCGTAATATCAGAACTTTAGAAGCGGCTGAAACAATTTATATACTTGGCGTCCCATATCTGATCAACCTGAATGTTGAGTAAGGCAAAGCGAATTGAAACGAGAATCATTTTAACAGTTTGTTTTGTTATCTTCTTTATTTATTTTTAAGTTGCCAGACCGTCAAACGCAATCATCTTTCCTGTGGTCACACAACACTCACTTGTGCAGCACACCGTAATGTCACGCACTACAACAGACGATTTTAAATGTGCACTTCTGTGCATCAGGCATAAATCATGCTACTCATTCAATTTCCACACATCTTCTCGTCTCTGTGAGCTCAGCAACGCCAAGAGAATCGACTTCCCTGGGGATTTCATGTTTGATCACGGATCTGTCTACTTCGAGTTGGAATTTCTGCGAGCGTGACAATCAACCTTTTTTTTTTCTCTCAAAGAGTATACACAATGAGATTTGATAAACATTAATCAACTAACATTTCAGTAAATAGTTTCTTATTACCTATTACATGTTAACAAGTATGATTGATTGTCAGCGTAGTGTTTTTTCTTATTTTTAATATGAATACCTTAGTTGTTCGATAATCTGTAATCCAGTAATCATTGGTTAGCTCACCCTAAACCGCAGTCACGTGATTATACTATTATATCGTTGTACATAGATTAGTTTTGTTCAGTTCTAGTAAAGCAGTTGTGCAGAACACTTGCCCCGATTCACTGCGTAATCTATAGTATTACTCCGGTTCTCTTGTCCGAATACACAACAGACAGAACTTTGAATAATGTGTATATTTAGGTTGAGGGGCTGTTTCTAGATGCCGAGATTATCAGGTTAGCCAGGCTTAAGTTCTCCTCGCATAACAAAAATTGTCAGTGAGAACAATTTCAAAAGGAAACATTTCAAAAACACAAAAAAAAGCAGTGATGAAGAAATCAAAAGCTAACTCTACTGTGCGCGATTTCCTTTTCTCGTCCCCAGTTTCTCTTGGTTTAGTGTTGACTTTTTTGCTCCCAGTGTCGTTTCCAGGTGTTTACGGCGTTCAGTCAAATCCTAGATGGTGGTAAAATAAAGTTTGCTTTCTCTTAACACCTACTATACTGTGCCATGGTAATGCTTGTTATCAATCATGGAGACTTGTACGCCTGGGCTGGAGGTAAACATCTAGCTTCGCCAAACCATCAAAGGAATATTCAATTTCACTGCCCAAACCAGTGTCGTTTGAATCAGTGTTGGAATCGTTATCTTCGCTGTTTAACGAGTGTGGTGGTGTTCTCACGCGACGCCAGTTAGCTGTGAAGCACTCCACGCTCTCCTGATATAAACTGTGTTCATTTTCACCAAGGTCCTTTAACGAAGATTTGGCGTTTGCTCTGGGGTCACTCAAAGAATGATGTCGACAACACTTTCCTCCACTATTATGTTCTTCTTCAAATCTCTTACTCCCATTACCACGGTTTTGTTCAGATTTAACCCGAGAAAATATCTGCCCTTCCTTGCTGAGGTTTTCAAGCGATGATGCAGTTACTCTTTGACCACAGTATTGTCTGTTTAAAGCTGGTTGGCTTACGATTCGGAAATTTGGCAAGTTATGATGACCGTTCACCAAGATGGTTCCTTTTGACAGAAGCGCGGTATCCACCGTATGTGGCCTGCGAGTTGGTAAAACTTCCCGCTTTCTTCTGGCTGGAAAGTTTGGTTTCTTCATCTCCTGGAGTGGATTTATAGGAGGAAACTGCTTGATAGGTAGCGCCACCGAAAACCTCACCTTAGAATTCCGCGATCTTTCATTACGAAGATGCTTAGTTCCAGACTTACTAGAATTGACCATTTCTTTATTATGAGTTATTGCTTGTCCACAGGAGTAGATAAATTCATAAGAATCTCTTGATGAGTTCTGGAGTTGGCCTGAGCTGGTTTTAATACGCCTTGCTTTCTCCCGATTGTCGAGCGCATTAAAGTAAGGTTGTTCTTGTAATTTGAATTCTTTAGTTTTTAATTCTTCTGCAATATTCTGTGATAATGCATCTTCAGACTCTATCTGAGTCGAAGTAGTTGCTGAATTGTTTCTGTTTTCTTCTTCAGTAGGACTACTAGTCTTTTTCTCTGTATCGGGAGTGTTGGATTTTGATTTATCTACATATTTTCGTACAAAGAATGGGATGAATTCGTCGTCTTCGTTCTTTTGATCGTCCTTCGACAAGTAATTTGTAGCCCATGTCCTGCAAACAAATCCTTTATGAAGTTTGGTTTTAGATTTTCTCTGTTTTAATTTTGCGGTGTCTTTTTCTTTTGTCAGTTTTGGGATTTCTTTTCCCTCTTGCTGTGATATCTGTTTTACTTGCCGATATTGAGCTTTAGTTCGTAACGTTCCCGTGCTGCGTATTCGCTCGTTGTGTTTCGTGATCCAGTTGTTGGCTTCTCGAAGGCGCATCTGCTTTCTCAAATCTTCACTCGTGAGTCTTCGCTTTGCTTTGTTATTGGTTTGACAATGACACTCTTCGCAAGTTGCATGGTTAACTATGATTGGCTGGATGTAGATGTTTTTACTGTAGCCTGTCCACCCCTAAAAATAAAAGAGAAGACGGCATCAGTTTTAACTCGCTGTATAGGGCTCGCCATGTTAACCATTTTAATTGATAGTGTTCTGAACTTAATACTATGGGCTATGAAATTCAAAACACACAATAGCCCACAGCAGTAGTGAATGACTTCTCATCGCTGTTGCAACGAAATCGCTTTTGGGTTTTGATGGTTACAAGAAAACCGACATCAGAGGGACCCCGCCCTACGTATGCAATATAGCACAAACTAAATAGGGCACGTTTTTCTTGTTTCCGATTTTGGACTGTAAATGACCATAAAGCCATTTGTCCTTTAAATTTGAAGGCCTGTTTAAATCTCTGTGATATTATTTTTTGTACAAAATTTCATTGTTTTGTGTTCATTGGAAGACATTTTTACATATCCTTTGTCGCGAATTATTTTAGCATCTAAAGCAGGTAATATAAATTAACCAGGCCACACGTGGACTATAAAAAAGTTTCAAGCTAAGATTTATCCAAAGATATTTCCCACTGACACCTGTTTACCTCAAGTACTTCCTGTTTTTCTATGTCATGGCCTCTGCTGTTCGCTTTGTCGGCCTCAAGAAACGAAGGGATGGGAGTGACAGGTGGATTGACAGGTAGGCTAGGCTCCTCAGTCTCGGAGTCATTACATGTGTCGTCACCATTCTTTAGTGGCTCCTCTAAGGAAGGTTCGGCAGCATTGCAAGGTTGATCAAAATTGTTGTGGTTCTCGTCCGTTTCTTGTTCTTGTGGTTTAAACGTCACTAACACTTTAATAGGTTCTTCTTCCGGATCGTCAAAATGGCTTGTTTGATCTTCCTCCGCCATTTTAGATCCTGAAATTGGAACGTAACGAGATTTTTTGTTTCTGTATAAACGTTTTAAGTACACTGAGTAGTGAAAGCTAAGTAATACTTGGGCTACTGGCTGACAGTGTTGGGGCATATCCATGCAGATTTCGATAGCAAGAAGAGACAGGCTCCTGCTAGATCTAGAAGGGATGCTATAGTCCATCGCAGGGTAGCCCCCATCAGATTTCCATGAGAGATCACAGTGGTACCCCGGCTAAATGTCTTTTCCTATAACACAACGCGTACAGTGACGCAGGTAAGGGTTCGAACTCGGAGTGCTTCGGCCGGACTCCAATGCGCTAACGTGCTCCACCGTGTCCCTTACAGGAGCATCAATAACCCACTGTTTAGGGGTACAGAGATCACACTCTCTCTTAACACCGTCTTTCATTTTACTACCATGGTACAGATCTTCATTTTCCCTCTGATCAGTCGTTCCTTCTGTATATTATGAGTTGGTGAATTATTACATCTTTTAATCATAACAATTACAGTTTCCTCAGATATGACTGGTGGATAGATTACAGTATTTTGCTCTAATTAATCTGCAAAGTTTACGCTGTAATCGGACAGTGTAATTGGACAGTTGGCTGTAATCGAACACCTGTAATCGGAGCCAATCATTTTCTTAAAATGAAAAGTCCTTTCCACTTAATCCACCAATCACAATATTGATTACAATCACTTTAGTAACCAATTCAAGAGACTTGCTTTGTAAAATTGTGGAGGTTTAATCTCTGGTGACTGTTGTGAAAGAAACTTAACAGCCATTTAGCAAGCTATTCTCCATATTTTCAATTATGATATTTAAAAATGACTATTAAAAGCTCTTCTTCAAATGAAACTTTTACTTTTGTGGGAAATTGCAATTGTTATGATTATTTGGTAACAGGACATCGTTTCGTCTAATTCAGTCTGTAATCATACTTGTGATTAACAAATCGGACTCCCGCTTCGCGGATGTCCGGCGATTTTCTTAATCACTCGCATGCTTACAGACCGAATTGGACTCCATTCAGTCCTATTACCATTATTAATTCACACTTTTCTCCCCTTCACATTGTCCTTAGCAGATTAGAATATAGTTTATGAGTCGGTGGCACCAGCATGGTAGATCAGTGAAACATATTCCTTGGTACTTTTACCATCATCTCTTTCCTTGATATCGTAAGGCTTCCCTTAATTTGTTTGTTATTGCAATATTTTCTCGTAATACAAGTCCGAACACTGATCTCATCGCTAGCACCAGCCAGGCACAAAGAGAATTGTCATTTCGTTATCGAGACATATTTGTCTGGCAAACAAACTTAGTTAATTACTGACATGACCAAGAAAGTACCTTCATCAGTCTGTTCGTTACAGAGATCTATGCGCATTCCCCTTAATTCGCAAGAAATTGGCCACCCAAAACACTGTAAGTTTGTAACTTTCTAAACTTCACTTTACAAGCCTTTGTTTACACCACATCTCAACATCATACTGCTTACAGTCACGGTCATCTTTTACTAATTCTAACCTTAGCCTATAATCATTGCACTGGACTTTTCTTTTACAAAAAATGTTTTGTTTCGGCAAAGTCTTGAAAATAAAACAAACATTTGTATGAAAAGACTGTACTCTGAAGTTTGCATAACAACTTACCTGACAACAGTGTACGGAATAAAAAACCAAACCAACTTCTTTAAATTCACTCTGAATGCGCCTTGTGTATTGTCACAACAATAAAAAAGGTATTTTCTTTGGTAACAAACTTAAATTGCTGTACTTGGCATCAGTAGAGTCCTCTCACGAAAGATAAATTGTAGATTCGCGGCCACTTGAAATGAAATAGCACGAGCCCGTTCGTTCTTTATAATTAACCATGCTCTTCACAAACTATCGTCAACTTCTTTGATATGCTAATAGTTCATTCAATAGCTTTTCGCTCAAGTTAAGAACTTAATTAGTTGCTTACATTTCTATTGGTGCGTTGCTTTCTGGCAAACATAAGAAATAAAGCGGATTTAAGTGCCTTTTCACAGTAGCCGTCGTTAAGTGAGCGATATGTAAATAACTGTAATACTTTTTAATTAAGTACAGTAAGAATCTCTGAGATACTCAGGTGTTCTACGGATGAAACTGAGAATACAACATCAGTCAAGTGGAACCACAGGTAAATAAAGTTCAATGAAAGTAATCTCTATGCTTAGTACAAGATCCTATATCATATTATTGAAGGATGCTGTGCTGTTAAATATGCAAGTCTGGATTGGCAGACATCAGAGTCAATATTTTGCGTAAGCTGTAAAGGGCATGCCTAAAGAGTGTGTCTACTGCTACTGCGCACGCCAAAGATTTGCGTTGTCTTCATTTGCTCATCAGTTTGCTCCTACCCTAATAAATCAGGGAGAGGGGGTTACCACTGAAGTGTGATGCTAATATAGCTGGATATTTGGCCAAGCACTGTCTGCGTGTGACGGACCGAGACGCAGTCAAGTTTCGTAGAGACCCAAAAGAATCAAGTTCGGTCAATGTCCAGCCATCTTGAGCTTCCAAGCTTGGTCAATCACAAAAAAAAGACCATTTTCTTTCGGAAGCAATTTTTTCCAACCTGGTTAGCTTATGTCAGCTGATGTGAGCATGGATGTTTCCTCGTGCATAACTGCTGTTGATGTCAAGTTTTCAAACTGAAAGATATATGACTGATATTTGCAGTTTATGTGACAATGTCAGCAGATCCCGTAGCAAGGAAAGCCCGTATTCCCTCGTAGACCCCTCTAATGATTGATCAACTCGTAGTCAGTAATCGCAACGACCATTTGGAAACAACTTTTCACCGATCGAATACAGAGAACCAGCCTTAAGTTGAAGAACGTTTACCTCACCATTTCAAATCCTTGTGCAGCCCGATTTCTTTTTTCAAGTTTTTGATTTGCAATTACCCAGGTTGTCATAAAACAATTAAGTTCATTTTTCAGGGTTTTTTTAAAAGCTGACAATGGACTTAACTGTTTTATGGCAACCTTAATTTAAAAATTCCCTCAACCGCAGTTCACTTGTATAAACATGAATGATTTATTTCAGTACTACGGAGTCAAATAAATAGTCAGTTTAAACCCGCCGGCTCAACAGATAATTTTATTGAACAAGTTATCACAACTAAACAACGGACTAATGGTAAGACAATATGACAAACAATGAAATAAGTGACAATGAGGTACAGCGACAAACGTTACTGCAACACTGATGAGATACAGAAAGACAAAACTGAATTGAGTGTAAGAGGCAAAAACCTAACACATACAATAACTCGGCCGCCGGGAAACAGAAGCTAATTAAGGGTATATAAACTAGTAAAAACTGCCCTAAACGATAGTCAAAAATTCCTGTCACTTATATTTGACAAATTGTGAAATTAATGTCCCCTTGGGTGTATAGTCAGGTTAAAATTCTTCTTACTGCTTAAAATTATTTTAACATTCCCAAGTTCCTCTTTTCATTCAAATCCGATTTGGCGGCTATAAAATCTGCTATTTTGGATTTAAACACCAACAGGACTACGGTTCCAAGTCCCATCAAATAAAATTAAAACGAAAGGAGTTTAAAGTCTAAGCATAATTCTGGCCGAAAAGGACGCGTTCGATAGAGAAATATTAGAGCTTCGTTAGCTTCGATGTTGCAGTGAAAAAAACGAATTCTAAATAAACTAGGACGAAGGTTGAAAAACGAACAGGGAATAAAGGAGCTGGGGGAGAAATCAAGAGGATGAGTGGGGGTAGCTTAATAGCGCTATGTATGAAACAGAAATGAGGAATATAAGCTAAAAATTTGGATTATGTTTGAGAAAAAAGGTAATTCTGACACTAATGCTCGTAAACTAAGCTTCCTCTCCGTTTGCTCTCTTCATTTATACCATGCCATAGAAAATACAGCCAATCAGAACACAGGAAAGCCGTTGTATATTCGACGGTTTTACACCCAACCTTCCCATCGTATCCCACAGGTATGTGGTATTGATTGTGTTGCATGGCCACTGTATTTTCTATGGCATGGTGTAAAATGGTTATGCAACACTGTCTAGTAGCATACCATACAATATCCCCGGGAGGGGTACTCCCAGAAAAATTGGGTGGAGGTGTGCGGCCCACTTCCCAAAACCATTACCCTATTTATGACCAAAAACTGCGATATTCCCTACCCTATTTATGACCTGACCAAATATTCGATACCCTATTTATGACCTAACCCCTAAATCAAAACCTGTTTCAGACCTGCATTATAATTAGTTCCCTAGTTCAGACCAAGGCTAAATTACTGAAAGCATAATTTGTGAAGAGCTTTTGTTGATTTTTCGATAATGACGAAAAAGTGGCTTTTTCTTAAAAACACACCCATATTAAGGCTAGAGTGCAAAAACCATACTCTATTTATGATTAAAATGGCCAAAATCAGCTAAAATCGATACCCTATTTATGACCAAAACGGCTGAAAAACCATACCCTCTGGGGCCGCACCTACCTATATAGCCCATATAGGGGAGTACCCCCCCCCCGGGACAATATCCCATACACTTGCCACTTGTGTTTACTTAGTATACACTCGCCTAAAGGCTTGTGTGTATACCAAGAAAATACAAGTGACTCGTTGGATTTCCCATGGCATAGCACTCGAAAGCGTTACGTTGCTTACCTGCTATTTCTGCTGCTCCTCAACGGATACATTTCGGCACAAGATAGTACTGTTTGAATCATCTACACTAGCTAATACTTAATTTAACTAATTTTCTTGTGTCAGCAGCCTATAGTTTGATTCCATCCACCAAAAGGTCTCGTAAAACAATAATCGCCAACATCTGATACAGCTAAACAATGATCACGGATCACAGGCTCCATGAGGAGTCCCACTACCCCGGCACAAAATGTCCCCGCACCCATCCCGATGGTAGCGAATCCCATGGAAAATTCTTTGAACTTAGCATCAGTCTCTGAAACCACCACAAAAGCATTTGTGAAAGCCGCGCCCGCTCCTAGGCCAGCGCCAAAGATTAAAATAAAAACGATCCAGACGTCATGTAAGAATCGATACCACGCAGCCAGCGTGAAAAAGACTAACTGACCCATCAGTATCAACGACAGAATCCATATCCGTCTGATTGCAAATACGTTAACGAGACTGGGCTTTAGCGACGCAATGACAGCTAGATACGACCTGGCAATAAATTCACCGCTCAAAAATATAAAAATATAGTATCTGTAATGAACTCTTGGTGGGAATGGAGCGTTTGGAAATGCCATTGTAGTGATGACAGACTGTATGATGACGTATTCGCTGACGTAGGCAACAAACAGAGCTATAACCAATGGGAGAATATGTCCAGCTGCAGAAAGTTTCTCTTTCCACGTGACTGTGTGTGGTTCCGTTCCATTGCTATCTTCCGACGTAGAATCTAGTTTTACAGCTTTAGAGTGTTTTTTCTCCATGATAGCATAACATAGCAGATAAAGAAGAGGCGACCCCGCCATTATTAGCATAGCGTTGTTTGGCGAGACACAACTCCATGTTGTTAGACCTGCGAAAAATAACGAACGAAGATTTTAAGGCAAAGACGATATCTTATTCTTGAGAGTTTCTTCTAAAACAGTCCCGAAAACAAGTCCTGCTTTGAGAAAATATTCGTTTAAGCACTCGGCACGTTTTCGATCTTTATTACCCAATCAAAACCTGACGCGAGCTCGCACGATCATTGCACTCCGACAACAGTCACATCAGCATGGTACCCGGCCCAATGACAACGCCATGTTGCTTACAACTTTGACTTTGACCACGTAAACTACAGGCTCGGAGGCGAGACGTTGCTATTTGTATTTCCCCCTCCGAATGAAAACAGAGGCCGAAACTTGAGCTGCTGGCAATCAAGCACAGTTACTGCTTTAATTATTTTTTGAAAAAAATCATTAACTGTCTCTTTGAGTGTACTCTATTGGGAAGAAACTAAACCAACCCAAACACGGGCCAAAATGGCACAGCATTCTCGTAATCTGTCACAGGTATTTTAGAAATAAAAAAGACGTCTCAGTATGATAAGAGAGAAAACTAATAACCGAACAGAGAGATCCTGTAATACCTTAATTAAGTGGAAGTATCGAAGTCTTTGAAATGACAGAGCTTATTCTTAAACCTAATGATGAAAGGATAAGAGGTAAACTACTATTGAATGGATTGGAGATTTTTCGTGGGAGGTTATTATTTGCCCTGCTTGCTGGAATGTTTTGTTTTGCTTTCCAGGTGCCAGGGCGGGAAACAACTCAAGAATGAGGATTGAAGTTTTCAGACATATGCCAATTTTCCTTCAATCACAAAACAAAGTTAGTTCGTATAGTGTGATCGTCCGGGTGATGGTAGTTCTGAAAAGAACCGTTGTTGGTGACTGACGTTTCGACAACCTGAGCTGAAGTCATCTTCAGAGTCAAGTGAACAAAGTTAGCCACGATTTTTGATGTACAATTAGTTTGGGTCAGTAAATCCACTTTTTCTAAGCGTGCGTTTGCTATATTCAGTTTCCGACGTAAATGAAACAAAGTCTAACATTGCGTGAGATAAGATCGACACAATTTCTTCGAGCATCTGCTCGAAAAATAATAATTTACCCCGGTAGTGCGTTACAAATAAGCACAAAAGAGCTTTAAACATACCTGTATAATAAAGAGGTCCTAAGATAAATCCTGAACCAGTTCCCGCCGAATACGCGGCTACCGTAACTTTCTCGTAATATGCAGTCAAGGTAAAAAACGACACTTCCCCAATGCCGGCCCCCAGGGACGTTGTACAGATTCCAACTAACTTGAGATAAACCTCTTTAGCGTAGACAATTATAAACAGACCAGCTGTAAAAAAAGCGTAAATCGCCACTATTCGAACAACATAAGGTACTTTGTGAATGAAATAGGGTGCGATCATCGTCACAAGAAAATACGGACCAACATTTGTTACTAACACGGCCGCCGTCGGAATAAAAGTACCCGCCAAAATGTCCTGCGCGCCTGAAATGATGACAGAATACACTGTGTAGATGAGCGCCCCGAAAGCGTAGAAAGCAAAAAGATTCCGTAACGGCTCTTTCTTTGTCTTTGCAGCTTTTATTTCTTTGCTTCCGTTGTTTTCCTCGTTTTCCTTGTCTTTCGTAGGGTTTTCCTCCGGGTTTTCTTCGCCTTTCTCAGCAGTGTTCTCCATTTTGAGCTTCTTCAAAGTCGACCACTAGCAATTAGGTTCCTCTTGGTTTGCTTTCCTTCCCTTTAACTGATAAATCGGAAGCTTCCATATAATATTAAACTTGTGGGAGCGTGATTTTCACGATGAGAGCGATCAAAGCCAAGAGACGTTTGACTCTCACGTCATGGTACACAACTCGTCAATAAAATTTTGATTGTCCAAGGACACATTCCGTTGGCTTACGTTATACAACCTGGTGGCCACAAAGAAACAAGAAACAAGGGTTGGATCTTGATCAAACTTGAATGTAAGATTTTTAGCTGGTAATTCAAGATAATCCCGTTTCTTTGCGACTCAGTAACCCGCCAACCGTGAAGAGAGTCTTCCTTCTGGTTTGGACTTGGAAATGGTGGTAAATCTCCAGATGTTAAAATACTTGAGCTCTCCAAGGTTCTCTAATAATCGCTGACGTTTTGATCAAGGAAAAACAAACTAATGACAGTTTAAACAGGTGGCAAAAGTCCACCAGCTGAACGGACTAAACTGCAATGGCCGACATGAATTATGGGGGATTAAAGTAAATTTGCTTCGACCGTGACGAATTTCGGACAATTTTGGACAAGACCTACCTAAACTATCGACAAAGCACAAAGTTTCGCTGTGATTTGGCTCTGTTATAGAAAAGACTAAAAATTGCAAAAGAACTGAATTGAGCTCTCCTACCAGTTCCCCGCTGTAGTGAACATGCCAGGAACCAGCTTTGCCTTGAAGAGGTGTTCATCTTAGAGGAAAATAAACGAACTAAACTGGTGTACTTCAAGGACTTTCTTGTGCTCGGTGCTTACTCTCAGGAGGCATGGGTCGAAAGAAAGCTGACTCTACCAGCAAGCAAATCAGGGTAATATGATACTCGAAAACAATAGCCTCTGTTTAATTTAATTTACAAACTGCGGTGATTCAAGCATATCAACATTTGTATTGACTGCATAATTATTATTATCATGTTCAGTTCTTTTTACAGACAAATGTCAGTATGTTCTCGAACAATTTTCCGCAGTGGAGCAATAACATTTCGGCTACAGGTCCTTCAGGAGGCCAACATTTACTTCTTATAAACTCTACCCCTAATGGACTGTACCATCTCGTCATTAGATACAGTCCCTTTTGCCCCAGTGAGAAGACTAAACGCCATATGAACTCTGCCTACATTATCATAACAGACAGCTTCCTTGTTCCAAGAACTACCACACCTTATTTGGTACGGTAAAATGCATTCCGCAACATAGACAGTTCTTTTTTAAAAACGCTTCTCTGCGCTTCAATCGGTATTTGAGTTAATTATAATTTTAGAGACGCAGTTGTCTTCATGAGACAATTCCTAAACCTAGAGTGAAACTACCTGCACCTGCGGGTTGTTTATATGTAGCACCAACCTGTAACTGTTGAAAACGATCGGTGAATTTTGCCCTATTTGTTTGTTTGTTAGTTGTTTTGTTTGTTTGTTTGTTTGTTTGTTTTACACTTGTATTGATTGGAGCAAACAGACCATATAACAGCATTGAATCAAACAGACCATACAACAGCAATTGCAAATTTAAATTTAAGCAAAGCGGATAGCTATGTTAAGTTATTTTTGTGTTCCCTGTTGGGAAACAATTACAAATCTATTTCGTTCGAATCCATTCTGGTTTGAATCAGTACTATCCTAAGTGAACCCAGTCAAAATTAATGCTTGAAAAAATTCTCTTGCTGTCGTTGTTTGCTTTGTCTATTTACAAACTCCACCTCCCTGCAAACGAGTGAAACAAAAGCTGCTATTTGCTGCCACACTTAAACAGTGACGACGCAACCACGGCTCGATCAGCAATCCTAACAAGCCAGCGGTAATCGCCCCAGCGCCAGTCGCAGCAGAGGCGTACCCCAGAACAAACTCTCTGGATTTCGGCTCCTCGATTTCGGAATAAATCGCTAACATATTTACGTACATAACGCCAATTACCAGACCACCGATGAAGGCAAGAACCAAAACTATAGAAACGTCACTTAAAAAGCGGTACCAAGCCGCCAGCAAGAAGAAAAGTAAAATTCCTATCTCTGCTACAGCAAGAAACCATATTCTGCGTATGGTTAGCTTTCGAGCTACATTCGGCATGAGATACGATAAAACGATCAAATACGATCTACCGAACAGTTCCCCGAACAGGAAAACGAAGATATAATACTGATAGTGGTCGCGAGGTGGAAACGGAGCGCTCGGGAACGCTATCGTGGTGATGACGGATTGGATGATCAGATATTCTGCAATCCATGCACTGATTATGGAAGCAATGATCGGTAGCACACTTTTGATCGCTGAACATTTTTCCTTCCAAGTTAAATGCTCATCACCGATGTCTGTTTCCTGTTCCTCGATAGGTGAATATTGAATGTCCTTGTGAGTGATTCCGTTTGCTGTAGACTGCCAAGACTGAGAGTGCTTTCGCTCCATCAGACCGTAGAATATCAACAGCAACACCAAACTGACAGCCATGATAGAAATGGTCAAGGGGGGAGACACACAAGCCCATGTTGTCATGGCTGTGGAATAGAGAGAAATCGTGCTCAGTCCTTCATAGAATAAAAATAAAAATGCACCACTGAGTTATAGAGGCAGCGTCCGCACTACGCAGGAGAAATTTGAAAACGCAGCTTTATTTCTACGGTTAGGCCTACCGTCCACACTAATCCGTCACGAAAACGGAGCTTTTCAAAAATGCTCTTCAAACCGGAAGAATTTGGAAACGCAGGCTGTTCGTTGGGGTGTGGACGGAAAACATTTTGAAAACGGAGCTTTTCGAAACGATGGCATCGCGATAATCATGTGATTTCGACCGAGTTTTCCTCAAACACGAATCCAAAACGACCAGTTATTGTTGCGTTTCAAATTCCTCCGGCCTAGTGTGGACGGAAAACATTTCATGCGTTTTCAGTGTGAAAGCTCCGTTTTCAAATTCCTCCGGCATAGTTCGGAAGGGGCGTTAATCAACAAAGTTTGAATAAGAACATCTGTGGCATGTTTTAGTTCCTTGGCGTAAATTAGCAATTATTCAGTGAAGTGGAGGTGAATAGTACTTTGCTTATCACCTCCGAGTTAACCAATCAGAAGGCTGGTGGTGTATTGGAGAAATTCGTGCGAAATATTACTGACAAAGCCTTGTTTGAAATTAAACCAAATTGAATGACAAGCGATCGTGACCAACATTATAATTCATGATTCTATTAACTTTTTCACCTGCATGAATTTTAGGGAATTTAAAATTGATTTTAGCTGATTTCTGCAAACTGTTTTCGGGATCATTTCAAACACAAAAAAAATAAACGTTAGGCAATTGCTTCTTGTTATAATTATTAGATATCTTCCATTGATTAGCAATACAATATACACAGAACTGAAAGGCTGGAAACACCTTTATCAGTAAGATGCCGTGTATAATAGATCGACAACACTGTATTATTATTTTCAACTCACGTATATTACTCCTGCAACTTTTTGACTTGTGACAGTGCATTTTGAGTCCGCAACTCAAAGTTTTAATTTTCTTAACTTATAAATCATTTTTTAAACTCATTCAAAAACCCTGTGACTGCCCGAACGGATAATAAGTTAACCGAATTTCGGGCTGGCAATACACTGGAACAATAAAATACAATATTTGCATCGGCCACAGTTCAATTGAGTCACATTAGAAGTTAGTAAAAACTATGATGCACATAAAGTAAATAATGGTAAGAATAGTTAGTCTTATAAACAAGATACCTGTGTAATATAGGGGCGCTAGTGAAATACCAGTCCCTGTACCGGCTGAGAAGGCGCTAACTGCCGTATCATGGTAGAAAGACGTCATGGCTATGAAAGATAACTCCCCTAAACCAAATCCAAACGAAGATAATGAAACCCCCAACAATCTCACTCCAACTCGCTTGGCTGTGGCCACCATGATAAGTCCTGTAGCCTCAAGAAAAAATATGGCCATCACACGGGGGAAATACGCGATTTTTTGGATGAAATACGGAGCCACCACAGTGATGACAAAATATGGTCCGACGTTGGCAACCAGCACGGCTGATGTGGGAACAAATGTTCCTGCAAGAATGTCTTGAGCACCCGATATTATCAGTGAGTAAATCGCATAAATCAAGAAGCCGAAAATGTAGAAAGCAAGGATTGTTACTGGTTTTTCTTTCGCTTGGTGATTTTCCTCTTTAGCGGGGAATAACTCCATCTCTGTCGTTTCACGTTCTGTTGTTTCGTCTGCCATCCCTTGCTATTGCTTGTGGTTGACTCCGCCGACGTCTTTCGTGGAACAAAGAAATGATTTTATCCGGCACTAAAATAAATCTCTAAGGTTTAGGCCAGTGCATCGTTTAAAGAGGCGCTTTCTTGTAAACAAATCTCACCGGCAACAACGCCGTTTCTGTAGCTTGGCGGCTTGACTTGACTGTACCAAGATTAAACATCTGACTCCTGTTAAAACGCACATATGCAAATTAGGTTAGCCAACAGAGACCAAAAACAATTTGGGTTTATTTACATTTGGTATTTGCCCATAGTGAAAAATGCCGGATTCATATTCAAAGAAACCACGCATTTCGATTACAACTAACCACTGTTTCTTTATAACATCTTACTTCCATCAAGGTGGTCAAATCACTGAAATGAAAAAAGAAAACGCGCCCGACGATAATGTCAGTTTTCGTTTATGTTTTTGAATAGTATAAGTCTATTTTAGTTCGAAAAACCTCCCAACTATTTAAGGAAATGGAGAGGAATTACATTTGGTTTAGAAGTCTGATCATTTTTTAGTCAATCGGCGAACACCTGTTAATTCTTCACAGAAACTAAAACCACCTGCTTAGCTGTTTCCAGAGTCAGCGTGAGTTCTTGCACGTTGATTCTCACCGGCTCATATAGTTTGTTCAACCTGCAAAAAGTCATCTGAGAGTATGATTTTACTGCCGATTTTTGTAGGGATTTTTCAAATAGCTCCCGCTAGGGACTGTAAAAAAACATCGACCTCAAATCTCTCCAAACAAACATTTGATTTGCTTAGCTTCAAAAAAAACTTTCGCATTGGATTGTTGACTTCAAACATACTTATACCTGCAATTTGAATGACTGAATTTTTAAAATACCCAGCAGCCAAATTGCACGAGAAAAACAGTCACCTCTGGAAGTTTTACTCGTTAATGTGGAGAAATTCTGAGTTGCAGTGAGATGGCAGACATCAGTGCTCGTACGTACCTGCGACAGGCGCAGGTTCACAGTCACAATATTTTTAATCCAGGATTAACATTTACTGAAGGTTCAATTTTCTTATTAAAGCGTAATTTTCATTGATGGCTTAAAGTCAAACTTTTTGATTTACCTGAAGATAGAAATGAAGTTTTTTTTTAAAAAAATTAACTAAAATAAAGCTATGAAGATGAATTCAAAGCTGGCGAGACTTGTGGGCCAGCTTTGAGTGGCTTAGATATCAGCTGGGCCGGGTTGTTCGAAAGCCGGTAAACGCTAACCAATGATTAAAAGTTACCTGAGGTATTAATTTCTCTGGTATAAAAATGTTTTTCACTGTTTAAGTTGTGTAGTTCGAGATTATTCATGTTCAAAAACTGAAGGACAAACAATATAAACAAAAAACCTCAACGGAAAAATGCAAAACTGAAATCAAAATTCCCACTGATTCCTAGGTTAGCTTATTTGGGCTTTGAACAACCCAGCCCTCACACGATTGTCCAAACAGCCGATACCTTTTATCTAGTGGGAAAAACAATCACAATAATCAGTTCAATGTTTAACATTACTTTAGTGGCTGACGTTTATTCTTAGTTTAAGAACTGTTTTGTTTTTGGTGTATTCGAGGTGTATTCGAGAATGAAATGCTAGGCTGATGAAAAAAATCATTAAACCTTAACTAACCTTGGCTTTGATGTACGAGAGGTTTCTCAGTTCTGTTTAATCTGTGATAATTCTATGATGTATCCCAAGACAGTATGCAGTTGCAAACTGTTCAATCCACATCTGTCAAGAACATAAATTTGGATTTTACAGCCTGTTGGCTCTTTATTTGACGAAGAACTGTTTTCCAACCACGCCTGTTACGTCATTAATCGGAATCGAATTCCATGGCATGTAGCGCGTGAATAGTTCAGTCTTGTCCAGCTTTCAAATCAGTTCATTTTATCCGTTAAGGTCTTCAACAGAGTGGGAACCGCAACTTCCCTATGCCTCGACTTCAGTAAATTTCGTGTGACACGAAAACCACAATAAAGAGATAGTGACGCGCAATGCATCAAGCGTGGAAATGGGCTCTTTAAGTGGAACGTATCAAGAAAACCGGCTCAACATTGATAACAATAGGCATTGCTACAAGACCTAAAATTGGTCTTATATGGCCATTTTGAAACAATGGCGGTATAAGCTTTAAATGCCCGCGGGAGTTTTTGAAATTTCCGATTACCATACGAGCGCGAAATTTAAACGATCAGAGAGACTGAATGGAAGAAAAATTCTCCCGAGGGGAGATGGTACTGGTATAATCCTGTAGGTGCAAACAGTTGCGGTGGGGTGGCTGGTGGGGTGGCGGTTGTACACATGTATTTAGAAGTGAAGGTAAAAGCTGCCGACAAGTAAGGCATCTTTTTGCTTTAAAATTGCTCTAACCTGGTAAACTAACCACGCGTGGGAGTGAAAGTGAAGTTCGCATTTAGCTAGATTGCGAACAGCTAGACTCTCTTTTGCTCTAAAACCCATAAGATCAGTGTAGGATGAACGCGAAAATAGCGAGCGCGATGATCGAGCGGCAAAGCCGCTCGCCTCAAACTAAGGAAGCGTCCACACTACGCCGGAGAAATTACAATAGTTCTTGCATAAGGAAGATGGTAAGACTATAAAGCTGCAAGTCTAGTATTGCAACTTTATTTCTACAGTTAGGTCTACCGTCTACACTAATCCGTCACAAAAACAGAGCTTTTCGAAAACGGTATGGAGAAATTTGAAAACGCCGGTTTTTCGTTTTCGTGTGGACGGAAAACATTTTGAAAGCGGAGCTTTTAGAAAACGATGACGTCACGATGATCATAATGTTCCCCTGATCGAGGTTTCCTCAAACACAAATCCAAAATGGCCAGTGATTGTTGAGTTTTTAAATTCCTCCGGCGTGGTGTGGTGGGTGGAACATAAATTTCGAGTTCCAAGTAGCGCCAGCCGTGCAATAAACAGTTTCCAAGAAGCCTCTGTCTCAAAATGATCGAGTGAGTCATGACTCGTCTTGAAACAGAACTTGGAAAATGGCCTGTTAGTGAGAGTTCATAAATGAGTGAATGATAAACTTATTGACTCAATTCGCTGAGTAACGAAAATTATGATAATTATTATAACGAAAAAGATCAAACCGACCGTAACCAAAAACGTTTCTTTTTAAGACCTGCCTCACCCGGGAGAGATAACACGAGACGAAAATAGTTTTGATTTGACTGGAGTTCTGGTGATACTCAGTCCTGACGAGTCTAGTTCAGTAGAAAAATAACAGCAATAACAGCAATAATTGTATGTAGTACATATCAACGGATTTTTAATCATTTAATCAGGTTTTATAATACATGTTGAAGTAAAACGATTAAGGGACTTTGACCTTGTAAAGCAAAAGTCGCTGTTATTTGTAAACATTGTGCAATGCTCGCGTAAGATAGGCTCAACGTAAAGGCCTAACAAAGCAGAAGCAAAAATGCCCCCAGTTACGGCCACAGGAAAGAATCCCATGGCGAACTCCTTATCACGGTCCTTGAAGCTATCCCTAAAGTACGTTATTGCATTAACATAGGTAACACCAACCACTGCAGCGCTGGCAAATACCAGCAGCAAAACGATGCACACACTCGGTAAAAATCGGTACCAGGTCGCCAGGACGAGGAGCAAAAGAAGCATGGCTTCTATCATCGAAAGAACCCAAAGATACGGGAATTTAACTTTTTCTGCCCATTCTGGTTTGACATAGGACAACGCCACAAGATATGACCTTCCAACCACCGCTCCCCCCATGAAAACAAAGATGTAATACTGATAGTGGTCACGTGGTTTGAAGGGAGCGTGGGGAAAAGCTAGGGTTGTAACGACAGATTGAATGATCATATATTCTGAGAACCATGCGATAAAAATCGACATCAGACCAGGCAGCATCTGACGAATGACCATAAATACTTTTGGAAAAGAGAAAGGGCCACCATCATTGCTGTTCTCCTCTGCTGATTCTACGCTATTGTCGTCGTCTCTTTTGGAGTTCTGACATCCATCATCTGTTAAAGCATGACAAGTTGTTAGTTTTGACAAGAGTAAGCAATGTCCATAATTTCAATACTAGACTTGCAGCTAAATAGTCTTACCATCTTCCTTATGCAAAAACTATGGTAAGTTTAACATTCGGTTTCAAGGCCCCTCAATTTAGAATTATGATGTAAACTTATTATCCTTATCTATGTTCAAGAAAATGATAAAAGATCAATATTTCGAAAAATACTAGGAACACTTGCATTATGGATCTGTAAGGCTGTTCTGGTCTATTTCTTTCTATTAGCTTTTATTTGCTCTACATTCCCCCTATTCTATAGCATTACCAAATGTTCTAGTATAGCACTTATTTATTGCTCACTATGTGTTCTGTGTATGTGTATTAATACATCTGTAGACCTGGCTGCCTGCCCTTTTTAACTCTTTAGTTATTTCAGGTAGCCAGGACCCTAACTCTAGTGATATACAATTTTGTAAAAATATTTGTGTTAAACCAAGGGAATGAAAGCTTGTTGTTGTTGTTATGCTAGTCAAATGGAAATTTGACTAAGCCAATCGCTCTAAAATTCTCTTAGTCTTGCTTGGAACTGCATTATTTGGTACTTTAACTTGCCTCTGTAGCCTGGACTCCTTATGGAAGGCTACCTACTTTTCATAATAATTAATTCAGTCTTTTTGGTTCACGATTGCTTCAACTAGTTTACTCACTCTTCTCCCCGCAGCGATGAGCCAGCAATTCAAGGAGTTTCCCACCCCCTCTCCTGACAGGCTTGAGTCGAGTTTGCCATATCTTACCTAATCTAAGGCATTTTTTGTGTGTGTTCCTAGTTAGGATACTCTGTTGTTGAATAACAAAGAATGGTAGGTTTTCCACCCCGCTAACTTTTTGAAGTGCAAATTTAGACTTAAATTTGCAAAAGTTCCAGTTTCCGAGTGACCGAACGTTAAAGAGAGAAACTGGGTTAACCGAAGTGCAATCACGATGGCGCACCAATAATATTATCATAATAGTTATCCTCATAATTGTGGCCTAAATGTTTCGGAAAGGGAGCATATGGTCCAGTTCATACGGTCTACCAGTTTTAAGTCATGCTTTGGAGCGTTTTTATACTCGGAAAATCTCGCCGGAGCTTAAAAGTGTCTCTTCGTGGAGGCGCGGTGGCTTCATGGTTAGTGCGCTCGTCTCCGAGCAGTATCGAGCAGTCCGGGTTCGAGCCCTGGCCGCGAAATAGTGTTGTGTTCTTGGACAAGACACTACTCTCACAGTGCCTCTCTCCACCCAGGTGTATAAATGCGTATCGGCGATCGTAATCCTGGGGTAACCCTGCGATGGACTAGCATCCCATCCAGGGGGGAGTAGAAATACTCCTTGTCGCTTCATGCTACAGAAACTGGGATAAGCTCCGGCCTGATGAGCCACTTATGGAGACTTTACCTTCAGTGCCTATCCCCGTATATTTCATGCTGGAGGAAAACCAGTTTTTGCAAGACCCGGCTGGTGTGGATATTTATTTCAGCCGAAAATATTTTACCTTGAGTATTAAGGACAGTGTACTCTACTACGGCATGTTCCTCCGTTGGTGGACTGGGGGACTCTAAATGCTTCTTGTCCATGACATAGTAGCAAACAAAGCCCAGAAACAACATGGCCGCCATGATTAAAATTGTGGCATTTGGTGAAACACAGGCCCACGTTGTCATGGCTACAAGACAAGAATAATAAAGCTTAAACAATGTTGCTTTTTCAGATAAAAAGTCTCCAAGAAGTAGAAAACGTTCTCCGAAGGTAATTTTTGTAATAATTGTTTTACTTTACCACTTTTTTAAAAAGTACTTAATACATAAGCGATGAATTGGCTTCGGCTCAACTGCCGTAAACCTTAAAGCTCTATCAATTCGGCCACTCAGCAATAGAAAAAGTATAGGTGTTGTTCAAATTTTTACGCTTCAACAAGACAGGATAAATATTAGGAGAGCTAATCCCCCATACAGGCATTTTTCCCAAACTAAGATAAATCAGTTTCAAACTATTTTTAGATGACTCGTGGTTTCGGAAATCCTAGAAGGGCGTAGAAATAGCTAATCACGTGACGCAGATTTTGTTGGGGGCAAATCGTGGGACTGCTGGAGTGATGACTCATTCAACAGCACGCTAACCAGTCCTATAATAATAAAAAATTGAATGAAATACTGGCGCTTATTTCAACGTATAAACACTCACCTGTGTAATATAGGGGAGCTATCACAAATCCTGCACCCGTTCCGGCACAAAAAGCTGTCGACGCTGCTTCGTGATAAAACGACGAGAGAGCCAAAACAGTGATTTCACAAAAATTGCTTCCAAACGACACAATCCCAACTCCGATTAATTTCCAATGAACTTGCTTGGCAAACACTAGCATGAGAAAACCACCGATTCCCGTACAACAAAACGTCATTATGCGAGCAATATACGGAATGTTATGCATGAAATAAGGCGCGATTAAAGTAACAAGAAAACCCGGTGCAATCAATGCGATGAGAGATATAGAAGTTGGAATTGACGTTCCCGCTAGAATATCTTGAGCACCAGCAATGACCAAGGAATATGTTGCGTAAATCAAAGTTCCAAAAATGAAAAACGCTGTGATTGTGCGCAGTCGCTCGCGTTCCTGTCCGTTGTTGAGTTTAATCCCATCACAGTCGTTAGCTACTGACAGAGCTGCTGTTTGGCTTCTGCTGGATTCCGACATGTTCCAATTTTACGCGAAAAAGTAGTGGCGCTTTTGTAACTGCCAACGTCCTAGAGAAGTAAGCGTACAGAGTACACAGCTCTGAAGGACGCCAGTCTTTGCCATAATTGAATCGTTCCATCTGACTAGTGAAGTATTCAAATTCTTCAATCACTGCACATGAACCAACACATTTGTATAATCACTGACTATTATGTTTTCCCTGACTTGCGATGCAGTGGGACGTGTCTCCCTTTTAATTAAATGGTCTGTATCCCGGCGGTTTCCACTGCTTATCACGCAGGCTAGTTCTCCCTTAATCGAAAGCGCATTGAATTATTCAGAATAAAGAGCATGTCTTGGTTAAAGAGAGAGAAAATTACACATTTTTCTAAGGAAGAAGCAAACTTCACTCAATACTTAAGTAAATGTCCAAAGCTGCGTAAATAGATGCTTTATACCTGTGTTGGCAGAAATAATGAAGATTGCTTAGATTGTACTGAAGACTTTGGTTTTATTGTTGTTTCTTCTGCTAGCCCAAACCGGTCACCAAATGACTCTAGATCTAGTGACCCGCGGAGTCAGCCAGTCGGGTCATTACCTCGTGTGGTATGGGAAGACACCTTTTACCCACAGTGCCACTGTTCACCCACGAGTTTCAATGAGCACCGACCAGCTGTTATGGAAACACGAAAAATGCTGAGCTACACACAGCATCTCATCCAGAGGTGGGGAGGGGGAGGAGGAAGCAGCACTACTCACTACTCCTCTAGATTCACTTCTACAGAAACGTTTATCCGGGATAAATCAGTTCATTTCATCCGTAAGGTTTCCAACAAAGAGGAAACCTCGAAGGCCTTGCTGGCATCATCCCCGTGTCCTCAACTTCGGTAATTTCGTGTGACATGAAAACCAGAATAAAAGGATCGCGCCACGCGCAATGCATTTTGCTGATGAAATTTGAAAACGCAACTTTATTTCTACGGTAAGGTCTACCATCCATGCTAATCCGTCACAAAAACGGAGCTCTTTCAAAACGGAGAGGGGAAACTTGAAACGCGGGCTTTTCGCTTTCGCGTGGACAGAAAACATTTTGAAAGCGGAGCTTTTGGAAAACAATGACGTCACGATAATCATGATGTTCCCTTGATCGAGGTTTCCTCAAACACAAATCCAAAATGGCCAGTGATTGTTGAGTTTTTTAATTCCTCCGGCGTGGTGTGGACGTGGCCAAAATTTCCAAGTAGCGCCAGCCGTGCAATAAGTACTTTCCAAATCGTCTTTTGCCTCTGTCTCAAAATGATCGAGTGAGTCATGACTCGTTTTGAAACAGAACTCGGAAAATGGCCTGTTAGTGAGAGTTCATAAATGAGTGAATATGATTAATTTATTGACTCAATCATTAAGTAACGCAGATTATGATAATTGTCACAACGCGGAGAAAAAGATTTTCATTCTAAAGATGATTTCCGCTTAGTTTGTCAAAATCGATCGCAACCAAACAAGTTCCTTTGAAGGACCAACCTCACCCGGGAGGGATAACACAAGACCACAATGATTTCTACTTGTCTCGAGCTGAGGTGATACTCAGTCCTGACGAGTCTAGTTCAGTAGAAAAATAATAGCAAATGACAAACAATTGTATGTACGTGAGAACGGCTTTTTAATCAGTTAATCAGGTTATTTTAGTACATGTTGAAGTAAAACGATCTAAGGACTTTGATCTTGTAAAGCAAAAGTCGCTGTTATTTGTAAACATTGTGCAGTGCTCGCGTAAGGTAGGCTCAACGTAAAGGCCTAACAAAGCAGAAGCAAAAACGCCCCCAGTTATGGCCACAAGGAAGAACCCCATGGCGAACTCCTTATCACGGTCCTTGAAGCTATCCCTAAAGTACGTTACTGCATTAACATAGGTAACACCAACCACTGCACCACTGGCAAATACCAGCAGCAAAACGATCCACACACTCGGTAAAAATCGGTACCAGGCCGCCAGGACGAAGAACAGAAGAAGCGTGGCTTCTATTGTCGAGGGAACCCAAAGATACGGGAATTTAGCTTCTTCTGCCCATTCTGGTTTGACATAGGACAATGCCACAAGATATGACCTTCCCACCACCTCACCCCCCATGAGAACAAAGATGTAATACTGATAGTGGTCACGTGGTTTGAAGGGAGCGTGGGGAAAAGCTAGTGTTGTAACGACGGATTGAATGATCATATATTCTGAGAAAAATGCAGTATAAATCGATATCAGACCAGGCAGCATCTGACGAATGATCATAAATATCTTTTGACAAGAGAGAGAGCCAACATCATTGCTGTTCTCCTCTGTTGATTCCACGCTGTTGTTGTCGTCTCTTTTGGAGTTCTGACATCCATCATCTGTTAAAGTAAAACAAGTTTTTTGTTATGCCAGTCAATAGGGAATTTTACCTTTCAAATTCCCTCAAAAATTCTCTTAATCCTGCTTGGGACTCTGCATAAAAAACGATCTTCAGAACTTTGCAATATTTGGTACTCTAACTTGTCAACTAGCCTCCTTAGGCTGGACTCCTTATGGAAGATAACTTACTTTTCCCCAAATTTCATTCAGTCTTTTTGGTTTACGATAGCTTTGACTACTTACTCGCTCTTCTTCTTCCCGCAGCGATGAACCACCCCCACCCCTCCCCCCCTCTCCTGACAGGCTTGAGTCGAGTTTGTCATATCTCACCGTCCTAATCTAAGGCATTTTTGTGTATGTTCCTAGTTAGGACATACTATTGTTGAATGCCAAATGGTGGGAGGCTTCCCACGCCGGTAACTTTTTGAAGTGCAAAGTCTGACTTGAGTTTGTTCAGTTTTAGTTCTTGTGTGACCAACTATTAAGGACAGCCGGAAACCTCATGGGTTAAGCCGAGTGGAATCACGATAGCGCACTAATAATGTCATCATAATACTTATCCTCATAACTTCCTGTAGCTTTATTTTTCGGAAAAAAGGATCTAGGAACAGACTGTACGGTCTAGTTCATAAGGACCATAAGGATTTAAGTTTTAAGCCTTGCTTTGCAAATATTTTCTACTCGGGAAATCTAGCCTGTGCTTGCGGTCGCCAAGTAACAGACGTCTCTTCTTGGCTCATGCTTGACTGAAAACCAGCTTTTGCAAGACCCGGTAGACGTGCAGATCTATTTACGTGTACAATATATTACCTTGAGTATTAAGAACACTGTACTCTACTCCGGCATGTTCATCCGTTGGAGGACTGGGAGACTCTAAATGCTTCTTGTCCATGACGTAGTAGCAGACAAAGCCCAGAAGCAACATGGTCGCCATGATTAAAATTGTTACACTTGGTGAAACACAGGCCCAAGTTGTCATGGCTACGAGACATGAATAATAAAGCTTTTATTACCCAGGTAAATCAGTCCCAAACTATTTTTATTCCGAAATCCCAGAAGGACCTAGAAATAGCCAATCAAGTGACGCAGATTTTGCTTGGGGCAAATCGTGGGACTGCTGGAGTAATGACACATTCAACAGCGGGCAATCAAGCCGTATGACTAGGGTATCCAAAAGATAGTAATGCTGCGGCGCATTTTGTTGATAGTGACATATTTTACGCAGTGATTCATCTACCTGCACGTTCCAAGACTTACATTAACCTTTATTTCTTAAAGTAGTGTGTAACTTCAAATCTGTCCTTGTATGCATTAACTTCATGCATGATGACGCATCGATGGCGAGGTGCGACAAGGGATCGCGACAAAAAAGCTCATAGTGATCTGAACTGGACATGAAACGATACACATCGACCTCCCCTTTACCAGATCCCGAAAATCGAAAGGTGTGGAAATTGTGGGAGCAGAAATCTAACTTATAAATTCTATACTGGTACGCATTGAATGTCTCTAGAATGTTGACAGACTGCGTAAAGGACGCGTCCACTGCGATGTGTGAAAATGTGGCGCAGTGCACTCTGGTTAATTAATGCAACGCATTCTGGTAAAAAGTGATGAATTGGAGAAATCGTAGCCCCTTCTAAAAATTCTTCTTAAATCCTGATTATATTATGTTCCAATGACAAAAATGGGAAGAATTACTGGCGCTTGTTTCAACTTATTATATGGCTCTGTCTTACAAGGACTGGGAACTACCAAATTCACGAATTTGATTGGCTGAAATCGATATTAGATTTTCCCATCTAGACCAGCATCTAGACCAGTAACGTTTTGTGGTGAAAAAGTTGCAATTTAAAATACAAGAATATTGACAATTTTCTTCTAAAAATATTAGTGGAAGTGCCGAAAAGCCTGACGAGAAAAAAAAAAAGTAAGGAAGGAGCAAACTTTGGCAGATTTTAGTTCAGCTCATCGCCGTTCGCAAGCAAAATCAGTTAGCTAGTGTGAGCCACAGTTACATAAAACGAATTAGATTTTTTGTGTTTGCCATATAATAGGCGATTTGCATGATGGCGTCATTTGACTACAATTAACAGAGTCCTTCACTTTCTCTGTTTCTTATGTTAATTAGGGCAATTGTCATTTAAACCCCATTGGAAATTCAAAATTTATAGAATAAAGAAAAAACGAAAAGAATTCTGGTAGTTGTAGTCAAATGACGCTATCATGCTGCTATAAACGTCTTATTAAGCCAGCTTAGTCGGTATGTATGGGAGAATCTTGACTTCGGAAGTGTGTACAGACCTTACTGCGTTCGGTCTGTACTCACCACCTCGGTCAAGATTCTCCCATACAGACCTCCTGCTCGGTTAATAACAGCTAAGTACAAACACTCACCTGTATAATATAAGGGAGCTATCAAATATCCTACCCCCGTTCCGGCAGAAAAGGCTGTCGACGTTGCTTCGTGATAAAATGACGAGAGAGCCAAAATAGTGATTTCACTAAAATTGCTTCCAAACGACACAATCCCAACTCCGATTAATTTCCAATGAACTTGCTTGGCAAACACTAGCATGAGAAAACCACCGATTCCCGTACAACAAAACGTTATTATGCGAGCAGTATACGGAATGTTATGCATGAAATAAGGCGCGATTAAAGTAACAAGAAAACCCGGTGTAACCAATGCGATGAGAGATATAGAAGTTGGAATTGACGTTCCCGCTAGAATATCTTGAGCACCAACGATGACTAAGGAATATGTTGCGTAAATCAAAGTTCCAAAAATGAAAAACGCTGTGATTGTGCGCAGTCGCTCGCGTTCCTGTCCGTTGTTGAGTTTAATCCCATCACAGTCGTTAGCTACTGACAGAGCTGCTGTTTGGCTTCTGCTGGATTCCGACATGTTCCAATTAATTACGCGACACAGTCGTGGCGCTTTTGTAACTGCTAACGTCCTAGAAAAGTAAGCGTACAGAGTTCACAGCTCTCTTTGCCATAATTGAATCGTTCCATCTGACTAGTGAAGCAATCAAATTTTTCAATCAATTCACTGTCATGAACCAACAAATTTGCATAAGTTCTATTCAAACTTTCCAAATCACTGAGCATTATGTTTTCCACGACTTGCGATGCTGTGGGACGTGTCGCTCTTTTAATTAAGTAGTCTATCTCCCGGCGGTGTCCACTGCTTATCACGCAGGCTAGTTCTCCCTTAATCGGAAGCGCATCGAATTATTCAGAGTAAAGAGCATGTCTTGGTTAAAGACAGAGGAAATTACACATTTTTCTAAGGAAGAAGCAAACTTCACTCAGTACTTAAATAAATGTTCAAAGCCACGTAAATGGATCCTTTATACCGGTATTGGCAGGAATAATGAAGAGTGCTTAGATCTTTACCACTATTGTAATAGAGACCGGTTTTATTGTTGTTTTTTCCGCTATCTTCCTGTTACAGATTTACTTGGGTAAGCCAGTCACAAAATGACTCTAGATCTAGTGACTCGCGGGTTCGAACACTACCCAGGCGGGTCACTGCCCACAGTAACACTCACTCAGCCATGAGTTTCAATGAGAACCGACCAGTAGTTATGGAGGGAGCAGCACTACTCACTACTCCTCTAGGTTCACTTCTACAGAAACGTTTAAACCGGGAGAAGCTCCGGCAGCATATGTGTCAGAGTGTGTCTTAGGCTACGTTCACACTTGATGGCCGAGCACGGTGCCAGAGAACCCATTCTTGCTGTGCACTAATGTGAACAAACCTTTTTTCTTTAATCTTTAATCTTTAATCATTACTCACACCAGAATTCGGGCACAGTGCCAGAGCTTGGGTACAAGGTCTCAACCTTGTACTCGGGCACTTAAATGGTACTTGGGTACTTGTGAGTACCCAGTGTCTGAACGCACCGTTATTTTGCGCAAGTGCCAGGCACTAGTGTTCCGGCACCAAGTGTGAACACAGCCTTAATTGCAGATCATTCAATTAACTCCCAACATTGAGCTGAGTTTTGGTCCACAACGTGGGCGATACTTCAGCCTAATAGGTGAGTGACCAAAACCGGCCGATCTAAGAAAGGGGAAAAAAATCAAACGGTAAGCGAAATAAATTTCTAATAGCTGTTCAGTTATTGTCATTGTTGATGTCTGTGCAAATATATAGAATTTTTACGCTGTTCGTGTAAGATAGTTGTGTGTCAGTATGTAGATTCGTTGGTATGCAGATTACGTAATCATGCTAAGAAACGACCATTTCAGGAGTCCTTGCGATGGACTAGCATTCCATACACGGGGTAATAGAAATACTCCCTAGTTGCTTCATGCTACAGAAACAGGGATAAGCTCCTACCTGATGGGCCACTTCGTTCGTATGAAGACTTTACGTAAGGCCAAGGGAAAATTGCGAAATTTTGTAGAAACTATACAAATTCAAACCTTTTCACGGTAGGTAGCGGAAAAATGGACTTTTGTAGGGTTACCCCCCTGTATTAAGTTCGCCGGTACCCATTTATACGCTTGGGTAGAGAGGCACCGTGACGGTTAAGTGTCTTGCCCAAGGACACAACACAATGAGCCCGGCCAGGGCTCGAAGCTGGACCACTCGATCCGGAGACGAGCGCACTAACCGTGAGGCCGCCGCGCCTCCCTCCCTCCCCTAATCTTGATTGAATATAATTTCTTCATCTGTCGATACCACCTCCTGATAAAACGAAGTGAGGGCCAAAAATGTCATTTCAGCAACACCTACTCCAAAGGAGTAGGAGTAGACTTTATTAAAGTGTCAATAGTATTAAGCTTAAAAAAAACTAATTGGGGACACTATTTGGTGCCATAAACGTAACAACAAAATTACGGACCAATGTTCGCGATGAGGACCAAAAAAGTTTAAATAAACGTCTAGGCTATAACATCTTGAGCACCGGCGATGACCAAGCAATATGCTGCGTACGTTAAAATTCCAAAGAGCAAAAACGCTGTCACTGCACCCAGACGTTCTCGCTCCTGATGAGTTCGTTTCAGCCCGTCATCGTCGCTATGCTCCAATACTCCTGTGTTAAGGCCATCTCACGGCGTTTGTCTTATCACGAAAGAAACGGGTCGCTTCAGTGACAACTCCAAACACACAATGAGATAACAGAACTTAATTATTCGTTTTCACTGGCTACATAAGCAAAGGCACAAGAAGAAGAATGCTTCACCGGCAACCTCTCTGCCTAGAATAAGTCTTTCCAGCCGACTGGGTTCGTCGAGTTACTTATGGACCCTTTACATAAATGGCTCCTTTACTTGAATAACAATACTTATACATCCTAAGGCCCGCGGCGGGGGTGGTTCAATGAATTGACAGCTCAAACGAAACCATGACCTTTTCCATTCTTTTGGGAATTCTCTGCATAAACGCATTACATGTTATTTATTCTTGCCGTGAACGTTACTTTGTGATTGCCTGCTCTTTCACGTTATGGATAAGCTAGTAACTGACTGGTTGAGAGATGTGGAAACACTGAAAGAAAATGATCAAGCCTTGCAAGTCACGAAAAGTGGCAATCACTCATGCGGCACCCTGGTTCACTAGAGGATTCTAGTGAACCAGGGTGAACCTGAATGATGTCAGCCACGTCAGTCGCAGCAACTAGTAATGATATCATTAATATGCAAGGCCAAGTGGTTTGCACGTGACGCCATAGCTTCCGCTAATACTGGTGCTACGCTTATGCTGATTGGTTGATTTTATGAACTAATTTTAATATGCCAAAATTAATATGTGGCTTGGTACCCGATACCTCTCGGATAAAATCACGATTGTCTTGCCATAACTGGTTTTTGTTTGATTTCAGTCTAAACGTTAGATGAATCTCGGTAACTGGGACCAGTTTTATCGACCGATGACATCGCACAAAACAAATCAGTTTTAACTCCAGCGTGGAGGCGCGGTGGCCTCGCGTTTAATGTGCTCGCCTCCGGATTGAGCGGTCCGGGTTCGAGCCCTGGCCGGGGACATTGTGTTGTGGTCTTGAGCAAGACACTTTACTCTCACAGTGCCGCTCTCCACCCAGGTGTATAAACGGGTACCGGCGAATTTAATGCTGGGAGCAAACTTGCGATGGACTAGCATCCCATTCATGAAGGAGTAGAAACTCCTAGTCGCTTCGTGCTACAGAAACCGGGATAAGCTCCGGCCTAATGGGCCACTTGGCTCGTATAATGAGACTTCACCATACCTCTAACTCCAACAAAAATTTTTAAATGTTTTACCATTCTACTCGACACTAACAACCTCCTCTTGTTTAAGTCAGAAACTTCCTGCCTTGCCGAACACTGGAGGGCCCTGCCATGTGATCCCAAAACCGGATCGAGCTAAATACTGAGTTCAAGGTTGTTACATATATTTTTGGGTTTGCTTTTAGTGTTTGTAAATTAAATTTTAATAGTCAAATAAATTTTGTAAACAGAACAGCTGTAGTCCCTATTGTTATTGCCTTTACCGACAGATGTCCTGTAACAGTATGAAATTTAAATTTCTAATGACTTCTCAAAAGAAAGAGTAGTCTACCTCTCTCGCTTCTCACAACATTAAATTAAACACGACGAAATTCATGTCATTTCCTAAGCAGGCCGGCTTTATTTTCAATCAAGATAATGACAGCTGTCTAGGAACAACATGAAATATCCATTTCCATTTACTTCTCAGTCCATTTACTAAAACACTAGAAACTTATTTCCAAAGTTAATTAGTTTTATTTTTAGCCAAGATGATAACGATAACTCTTGTTGACCAAAAACTACACCAAGACAATGAAAATTAAAATGTTTCAAGCAACAAAACCGCGGTTTGCTGTTTTTTTGCACTGAAAATCGTAGTAATAAAAAGTTCTTCTTCTACTTTGTAACCAATTTTTTGCAAAGTTCCAATTATCACAAAATCATAAATTACAGAGCTATTGGATTTTCATTTATCTGAGCCTATAGGTGCGATACTCTTTTCTATGTTTTTCGATTTTCTATATTAAAAAAAAGTATATTAAATTTCTACTTATGTAAGAATTCTTGTTTTGGGCAGGTGTTCGATGACGATCGTAATATATCAGCGCACTGCTGAAGGTAACTCTAGCATACAGTTCCTGTTTGTCTATAGTCGACAGGAGCAGAAAAAAAAGCAAAGAACACTTGTGCAATTTATGGAAACACTAGAAAATTTTAACCATGAATCATGATTTCGAAAAATCATTGTGTCTAGGAAGTGGTATAGCCTTTGCTTTTCTTTTACTTTTTATCTCAGTTTCCAATGGCTTTATCATGGTGGTGTTGTACAGAAATCCTTTGCGCTGTTTCCGAAAATCTTTCTCGATGTTCCTGATGTTTATAACTGCAGTCGATCTGTACATTGGTACCGTGGTATGCTCTGGAGAAGCAGTGATGCGACTTCTATGTACGTCAGGAGACGGTCAAATTCCACAAGAAGGAGACGTCGTTAAAATACTGGGATACTTTGGAATTAACAGTTCCATTCTCTTGGCGACTGCCATGTCAGTTGACAGACTCATTGCAATTGTCTGGCCTCATTTCTATCGCCGCAAAATCAGCCCAAGAAATGTCGTGCTATTCAACGCAGTCATTTGTGTCTGCTCCTCGATTTTTGCCTCACTTCAGTTTGCTGGAGTTGCAATGGATGTTTACCGTATAATAGATGTTCATTTGCATACCACCTTTCCTCTTACGACAACTAATGTAGCCTACTTAGCGATATTTTTCTTTTTGAGAAAAAGAGGGCGAGTTGTATTGCAAAAACAAACGATATCGGCCAGGAACTCAACGCTACGCGATATTCAACGAATGAAAAATGCACAAATAGAGAGAAAGATCGCCGCAACTTCTTTCCTCATTTTACTTCTACTAACAGTTTCTCTTCTCCCGTATTTTGTTATAACTCTTCTTTATGAGAAATGCAATGACTGTGACGAACGAAGATGGTTTTTCGCGTTCAAAGAATCGTCCATAGTGTTCTTGTTTGTAAATTCAACTGTGAATCCTTTCTTGACAACTTTTCGTATCAACGAACTGAAACACTCCGTAAAAATTGTACTGGGATTAAATCGACGGAATAAAGATCAGGGATGGAAACTGCCAACTACAAACTTTGGCACACTCAATCCATGAAAATGAGTCAATCAAGACCCAGTGCACTACCAACGAGTGTCACATTGAATAGTCAGCGGAGAGTGTTTCATGTCGGCAACGACTAGAGGCTGCAACGGACGTCTACACCTTCGCTTATGCGGAAAAAAAAACAAAAACTGTCTTTTAGATTCAGTTCGGCTTTTCTTTATTAGCGACGTCTTCCATAGATGTAGTAGTGATAAGTGTCTCTGGTGGACAATGTCTCTTGAGCGTGGAGCATCTCGTTTTCAACATGAATGCATTTTATTAAACACATACAACATTTACATGACCACAATTTAAGTTCGCCACGAGCCAGAGCTAACCGGAAGCTGAAAAATTCGCCAGGTCCGGTTGCTATGGGGTGATGTCATTTATCTGTTAGGTTGCTGTCATCGCAAGACTTTTGCGGTTCTATTGTGGTTAGCGATAATTGCTTTCAGTGAGAGTAATTGTGTACAAAAGCAACCTGGTTATTTTCAGATATGATCTGGCCACATAATTGATATTTTATAGTAAATTTTCATAACGCGGGAATATTGCGCGGTCAGATATGAAAAAAAAGACTTCGACTTCGAATGAACCCGTCATCGGTCGTTGAAAACGGATACAAAACGAGATGTGCCTCTGAGTTAGAAGATATGGTGTCTCTCTGACGCATTTGTGCGAAATTGAGCCAGTTTCCAATCGAATTTGCCTTGAGGAGTTAAAGAAGGCGCGTGGGTTTTCTTTTCACGGGAAGAGAAACAAAGGAGCTGCCCTGACTATACATTTGGATTGGTTTTCGCTTAAACCATAAAACAGCTGTTGAAAACCAAACGAAACCGCCAGGCACGATTGATTTATACATGAATTCATTCACCCAAGAACGACGGAGAGAACCAGAAAGTGTTTTCAGCTTGCGCTGCCCGTGACCAACCTCCCAGAGCATCGAATCAAGACAACAGCTTCAAAACTCAACAAGTCAAATGCACCAAGTTAAGTCTTCCGATTAATATTTTATTTATATCATAACTTACACCCATTGTCATGCTTTTAGATTGTGTGGGGACTAGATAGCTACTAAAATGTTAAATGACTATTTTCATCCGTGGGTTAGACCCTGGACTGAAGTCCATGGTACACCAGTTTTCTGAAAGACGAATCCAGATATATAGTAAAATCACCATGTAGCCACATATAAATCCGCTCTGGTTTTCCCACGCAAACGTCTTCGCAGTATTTCTACGTTACCGAGTGCTACAGGATATTTTACAAAAACCACATATTTTTCAGTAATGCGTGACACTATAGGAAACAAAAACAACAACAAAATCGTCATTTTTCCCTCGCTCGTTCATATCACACGAACATGTTACATATCCTTTTCTGGTTCACCCAGGCTGAAGTCCATGCAATACAGTTGCTGAGCGCTTCGGGATATGTAACAAAATATATCGTCATAGATTTTTCCGTCGTGCATGACATTATAGGAACATGTTACATATCCTTTCTGGTTCATCCAGGCTGAAGTCCATGTAATACAGTTGCTGGGTGCTTCGGGATATGTAACAAAATCGCCATAGTTATTTTCCCGTTGTGCGTGACATCCTAGGAACATGTTACATATCCTTTCTGGTTCATCCAGGCTGAAGTCCATGCAATACCGTTGCTGAGTACTTCAGGATATGTAAAAAAATCGTTATAGTTATTTTTTCCGTCGTGCGTGACATTATAGGAAAATGTTACACACCCGTTTCTGGTTCACCCAGGCTGAAGTCCATGCAATACCGTTGCTGAGTACTTCGGGATATGTAACAAAATCGTCATAGTGATTTTTCCGTCGTGCATGACATTATAGGAACATGTTACATATCCTTTCTGGTTCATCCAGGCTGAAGTCCATGTAATACAGTTGCTGGGTGCTTCGGGATATGTAACAAAATCGCCATAGTTATTTTCCCGTTGTGCGTGACATTATAGGAACATGTTACATATCGTTTCTGGTTCATCCAGGCTGAAGTCCATGCAATACCGTTGCTGAGTACTTCAGGATATGTAAAAAAATCGTTATAGTTATTTTTTCCGTCGTGCGTGACATTATAGGAACATGTTACATATCCTTTCTGGTTCATCCAGGCTGAAGTCCATGCAATACAGTTGCTGAGCGCTTCGGGATATGTAACAAAATCGCCATAGTTATTTTTCCGTCGTGCGTGGCATTAGAGGAACATGTTACATATCCTTTCTGGTTCACCCAGGCTGAAGTCCATGCAATACAGTTGCTGAGTACTTCGGGATATGTAACAAAATCGCCACAGTTATTTTTCCGTTGTGCGTGACATTATAGGAACATGTTACATATCCTTTCTGGTTCATCCAGGCTGAAGTCCATGCAATACCGTTGCTGAGTGCTTCGGGATATGTAACAAAATCGTCATAGTTATTTTTTCCGTCGTGCGTGACATTATAGGAACATGTTACATATCCTTTCTGGTTCATTCAGGCTGAAGTCCACGCAATACAGTTGCTGAGCGCTTCGGAATATGTAACCAAATCGTCATAGTGATTTTACCGTCGTGCGTGACATTATAGGAACATGTTACTTATCCTTTTCTGGTTCATCCAGGCTGAAGTCCATGCAATACAGTTGCTGAGTGCTTCGGGATATGTAACAAAATCGTGATAGTGATTTTTTCGTCGTGCTGTTTCCAGAATCGCTCGGCATTTCTTGTAAAGAATTACATCATGCACTCGAGATTTCTATCGCTCTTGAGAGCTTTGACATAATTTTTGAGATAATTTCCTGACTGCCCACAACATTAACTGATTTTCAAAGTGTCGGTGCACATGATCTTCGAATTCGAATACTAGAAAATTCAGATTATTTTTGGAATCGCTAAGCAACAAACATGTATACAGAGAATACCCTAAACAGGTTTCAATTAGGCTTTCCGCGGAAAATCTGAGAACATTTCTGACTCTCGGGCATTTCTGGGCTGCTGGGCATAGTCACTTCGCTTACTGAATAACAGTGATAACTGAGATTAGCGAAAACGTTTCATCTATACGTGCTCCGTAGCTTTACAAGAGTAAGAAATGTATCAAAAAGTCTAAGTTTTAAATTGGCGTTTGCGTCCCAACCTAGAAAACACATTGTTTCAACGCTATTTTTTCTTTTAATCCAAATGCTTCACGTCAGTCGCGCGATTTCCCGAATCGCCGAGTATTAAAATGTTTTGTATCTTTCTGACACGATGGAATTGTCTTACAGTAAATATAATTTCACACTTTAGGATTATGACACATTCGTGCAAAACTTGACGCGTTTTGTGGAACATAAACGATCACCGACAGGGATATGATTACACTGGAATGTTGTAAGCCACTGGATATCCCGTGGACATGTAGGACTAAAAGTTCTACATCTCCACGGGATCCCAGGTCTGTTTTTTGGTTGCTAAGAACGTCTGGCTCGTTATGGTGAATCACTTAAAACACTTTACATTACATCGCCACGTTACATACATTACTTCCCGTGTAACAAACTAGTTATGCCACTAGGCATTTCCTTAGGTCTAAAGTTTGCATATGACCGTTTAGAAAAATAATGTAGATATAATAACAGTTGCTGGCTGGACTAGAGAAGCTAAAAAGAATAAAAAAGATTACATATCTTTCAATCAAGTGATACGCAAGTGGAGCATCTTGTTCAAATGGGACATCAGTTGTTTTAAACAACTGTTTGGGCTATGAAATGAACTTATTTTCTCCAGAACATTTCCGTTGAGATCGTTCGAGAGAGAACTATTGTGGTTAGTGGATATTCAGTTACTAAATTTACGAGATCACGAAATGTAAGATTACGAAAACTCAGTCTAAACACCGAAGAAATCCCTGATCATATAAGAATAGCTAATAGAATCTTCGCACAACCAAATTTTAATTTTTGAAGAGGCTAACCTCTCAAGCATTTTCTATTTCGTGAAATTTGAATTTCGATTTGTGTTGAATTCATATCAATAATAACAAGACTTTTGACCGCTCTCCAAACTTAATTCATAAAATATGACAAGTCTTAAAATTATTTTTTGCGTTTTTTGGCTGAAATGCAAACCAAGAACAAACATATATTGTTGGTGGAGGACTGGGGAAGAGAATTGTATGTCAACCAGTATGGCTTCAGTTGTCCTAATTAAAGTGATTACGTTTTTCTTATTTTTTTTTTCTCGGTAGTTTGAGTTAACGTGTAATCTTCAACTCTTATAAACCTCCGAATCTTCCGGGGGTGGTTTACAACAAACTGTAATAATCGTGATTCAGTCTGTCAGTATCGCGATTTCAAAGTGATTACTTTATTTGCCTCTCTGTCAAAAATTGCCTTCGAATTCAAACTTGGCCAAAAAGATCTTGTTCTTAAAGCCGATGAGGAGCACAACAATGTTATTCTTAGCCATTCGTATCACTTAGGAACAACTTTTCGCATTGCATGTTTACCCCTTTCAAGTGTGAGCTTTCTCGACTAGGAGAAATAACTTTTCTTAATAATCACAACACGAAGTTTGATTGGTTTACCAAATAGTGAAATGCAAATGTGCTGATTCGAAAGCAATTAAAACTTCATCAATAATTCGTTCGCGCGCCTCTTCCAGTTTGTACCAAAAATACTTTTTTCTCGTTCGAACTTTACCTTCGATGACTTAAACCTTCATTCTAACAAAACCTACCAGGACAAATTAAGAAGATATCAGCCAGCAGAATAGATCAGTCTAGCTCTCCTTGTTTGAGTTTCCTTCTTTATGGCTTTTTGAAAACCAGCATGTGAAAGCCAGCTGTCGTCTCTACTGAAAGAAAACCCTGAGAGAAGTTGTTCTACCAAAAACGAGATCGCAGAATGTGAAATTTTGAAGCAAACGGACTTGTACTTCGTGCTCTTAGCAAAGAATTGTTCGGGTTACAAACGCGCGTTCACCGTTACTCGAGTATGAACTGACCAAATATTGAAATGGCCACAGATAACAGGACTGCATTGACGCCAATCAACAATGGTGGCTTCAAACCGAACCAAGAGGAACGTGAGCGGCTGCGCACAGTCACAGCGTTTTTTATCTTTGGAAGTTTGATTTACGCGACATATTCCTTAGTCATCGCTGGTGCTCAAGATATACTAGCAGGAACATTTATTCAAACTTCTATGGTTCTCGTCGCGGACATCGGGCCGTATTTTCTTGTCACGTTAATCGCGCCTTACTTCATGCAAAAGATTCCGTATTTTGCCCGCATCATGACAGTTTTCCTATGTGGAATCGGCGGTTTTCTCATGCTCTCGTTTTCTAAACAAGTTCATTGGAAATTAATTGGCGTCGGGATAGCTTCGTTTGGTTACGGCGTCGGTGAAGTGACTTTTCTCGCTCTCACCTCGTTTTATCACGAGGTCACAGTAAGCGCTTATTCAGCAGGCACTGGGGCGGGGTTTGTGATAGCACCCTTATATTACACAGGTAACTTTGTGTTTATTTGTTATTCAGTTGTAATGTTACAGTCTGTGTGGTAAAATACTCAGTGAAATTTGTTATTCCTTTTAACGCCATACCACAGAGAATATATTTACTATCAATTTAAAATTCACATTTCTCTTGATTAATATTTTATTTCACACTTCCGGGAACTGAAGAATAGCACAGTCAAACCGAGCAGCTGTTGCCTGTATTCCAAGACTGATCAACAGCCAAATTCTCCGTATAATATTATTCCATGTCAAGTACATGAGTGATGAGAATATGTAGCTCTTACTGCAAATCACATTCTCATAAATAAAATTAAAATGCATGACGATCGGCGCAATTAATAATATAAGAAAAGTAGTTAAAAGCAGAAAACAATTGACTTCCTCTGCGGTTTGGTTTCCGGCAGTCCATTTCGATATTTTGCTACTCGTGTCTTTTTGTAGTTGTGTGACTAGGAGATCAAATTGTGACGAGAAACAAAAATAAAATATTGGAATAACACACGAATTATGATAATAATGTAAACAGGGGTGAGATTATTTAGCAAATATCTACGAGGTCAAGTATTTTTATGAGACCGACGCTCGAGCTCATAGAGAACGAAAGCAGCGTAATTGCTAGCGTAGTAGACACTGTAAAGAATAGCTGTCAGAAATAGAAAATTTAAGCATTTGGTAGCCCTAAAAAATAACTTTTCTTTCAAGGGTAAAGCGTGCATCATCGTACGTGACCTATCATTGAATAGTGAGTGATTTCAAGTCTGATGAATCAACCAATCAGATTCGACGTCGGTTTCCAGCAGAATACAAACTAAAAGGCAGCGTCCACACTACGCCGGAGGAATTTGAAAACGCAGCCTTATTTCTACGGTAAGGCCTACCGTCCACACTAATCCGTCGTCACGAAAACGCTCTTTAAACCGGAGGAATTTGAAAACGCCGGTCTTGCGTTTTAGCGTGGACGGAAAACATTTTGAAAACGGAGTTTTTTGAAAACGATGACGTCACGATCATCATGTGATTTCCCTGACCGAGGTTTCCTCAAACACAAATCCAAAAATCACCGGTTATTGTAGAAAGCTTTCAAATTTCACCGGCGTAGTGCGGACGGGGCCTGAGCGATCATCGCATAAGGGCCTGGTAACACTTACCAAGACCTTGATTGCCTTAAACGGAACATCCTTAGCTTATCTATCGGTCTCTGTATCTGCATCAGGCTCGATATTTTTATTTTCACTCCCATTATATATTCGATGTTCGGCAATATTCAAGTTCTATACCGATTTGAAAAGACGCTAATTGAAGTTTTTATTATTCTTGTTTTGTAGCCATGACAACATGGGCCTGTGTTTCACCAAATGCCACCATTTTAATCATGGCGGCCATGTTACTCCTGATTTTTGTTTGCTACTACGCCATGGACAAGAAGCATTTGGAGGCCAGTCCTCCAAGGGATGAGCATGCCGGAGTAGAGTACAGTGCGCTGGACACCACAGGTAAAAATTAAGGGTCATGATTAAATTGAAAGCCAACGGGCTATTTAGTGTGTTGCTTTGACCAAAAATGATTTTTTTTATTTAACTATGTCGTAGAAAATTTTGTTTTAAATCAGTCTTTCCTGACATGATGAGAACCTTAAATCTCATGACTTTTATCCCATGATTTGTTATAAGGTTAAGAGAAAATAAGATATAATCACCAGCAAAAGCTTTGACACGAACTCTGTTTAAAATAGCGTATGTCATTATACAATTGGAAAACATGAGCAACCTTCAACTGTCCTTTTTCATCGTTCCCTAGCTAGGCAGAGGAGATAGAGCCTGGGAACGAGTTTGTTTTCAATACTATTATTATTATTTTATTTCAATACTGTTGCGCTACTGACCGTCTTCTTGACTTGTATTTGTTGAATATATTTCTCAACAGATCGCGTAGAAACTCAAGAATCAACCGAGGAAAACAGCAAAGGTGATGGTGCCCTTTCTTGCCGGGAAAAGTTCATGGTCATTCGTCAGATGCTGCCTGGTCTGATACCGATTTATATCGCATGGTTCTCAGAATATATGATCATCCAATCAGTTATCACAACACTCGCATTTCCCAATGCGCCTTTCAGACCACGTGACCACTATCAGTACTACATCTTCGTTTTCCTGGGGGGTGAGGTGGTGGGAAGGTCATATCATGTGGCATTATCCTATATCAAACCAGAATGGGCAGAAAAAGCTAAATTCCCGTATCTTTGGGTTCTCTCCACAATAGAAGTCATGCATCTTCTGTTCTTCGTCCTAGCGGCCTGGTACCGATTTTTACCGAGTGTGTGGATCGTGTTGCTGCTGTCGTTCACCGGTGGAGTAACGATTGGCGTTTTCTTCGTCAACGCATTGGCCTTTTTCAGGGACAGATTCGAGGACCGTTACAAGGAGTTTGCCATGGGGTACATCGTGGTGGCCATGGGAGGGGGCACATTCACTGCCTCGCTGGTAGGCCTTGTCATTGAGCCCCTGTTGCGTAGGCACTGCATGCTTCTTCTGAATAGCGATGACTACTGTTTCACACGATCAAAGGCCAGAAAGCACATCATGTCGCACTGTCTCGGGAAACAGGATTAACTGAGCTAACTTTAACTTAAATCCTCCGTATTTCGCTTCCCTTCTGATTAAAACTTAGCCACGATCAGCTATTATATCGTGATTATTCCTCTGAAATTGAAGGCAGCAAAAAAAAAAAAACGAAAGTTTTCCTTCAAAACATTATTTTAAATCATTGTAAAAACTAGTTGTAAGCTTTTGGGTCTGACAGATTATGCGGGCATAATTATATCTGGAGCATCAGGCGTGTTGCCGGAATTGTTAATTTCAAAGTAAAAGTACTTGTAGGCAGCACGCAGCAACAACTAATAATCTTGTACAACTGAGTTTATTAATCGACCGGTTTCGTCTGCTGCTGAGACTTCGTCAGCATTAAAGTACAAGATACAAAGATGGAACTTATTTTATACTAAACCTTTGAAGCTCAAAGTACGCTTCTACTTTAGGGCGTGAACTACAAAACACCGACAAGAAATACGTGTAGGACATGACTGAAATCCTGCGCTAGAAAATGTGCAATGTAAGCGGGGCTCACAGATTTAACGGGCTAAGCGCTGTTCGCTATAGATAACGCTTGCGTACAAATACCCGTGTACATGTTAGCGCCACATTGATCCGGTGTTTATGTTTTTTTTTTGACAGCGAAAAAACTTTTTCCCATCGCTTCCCGCGATCGCGTTCCTCACTCGCTCCCAGCTTCCGCTCGCGTTTTCTTGCTCACTCCAAGTCTCCCAATCGCCCTTTGCGCTAAGATAAAAATAAAAAGAGCCTGTGGAGGAGGCAGCTGAAATGCAGCTGTTTGATATTGATATCTGACAGAGAATTGAGCGGGTATTATAATATGATGTCTACTGAAAGCTGATAGTGTAGATATTATGTGCACTATCAGCTTTCAGTGGATACTTTACTGCGCATTACTGGGACCATTAACGAGTTAGGAATAGATGTCAAGGTGAGCTTTTTAAAGTCTTTTTTTAGTCAATACAAATGTCCTTTAGTATCTAAATGACGCTGAGATAAAATCCCTAGTTCTGTTTACTGCTGTTTGAAAACCTTAGGAAGACACCCTGATCTCCTTTTTCCTTTCCTTTTTTCCCCGCGAAGAGATTATAAACGATAAAGAATTACGTGAAAACTATGGACTTCAATCAAAGATCCGGCGTCGATTTTTATAGACATTTGATACTATGGAATCGCGCAATTTTCGTCAGAAGAATTCTTGCAAGAGAAAGCTGGTTAAAGTAGCGTTCCGCTTTCGTCGAGGTTCTTGTGATAAGACGTTTTTAAAACAACACTCGTTTCACACGCAAATATGTCAGCTAAATTGTAACTAACTTCCTATACGCTACGAGGACCTTTGTTTTATTTCATGATTTTCCTTATTATGGTTTGTACCACGGTTCTTTCAAATAATAGATACAATAGGTTTTATTTTCAATTCATCTTTTAGCATTCTAAAAAAACATCATGAATGTGAAGGATCTGATCAAGTTCTCAACTTGCGTCAGAAGAATTAAGTGTTGTAACCCGCCACTGACTTCACCTAAATAAACTTCTGATATATTTTTGGATTTGTTTTTGAATTTAATTTTTTTTTTCGCTTTTCCGTTTTCTTCTATTTTTCATTGCTTTTGTGCATTTTATAGTAGTTTATCAAGGTCTAGAATGGATGTTTGCGGACCTTAAATTTAATTCAAAACGATCAAATCTCCCAAAACGAACGAAGGTGAAAAAAATCTCAATGCGATGTTGACCGTTTATGGTTCATTCTAATGTTTCCCAAGTGTCAAACTCGAATTTGTGACTGGACGTACTTTAGGAAAGGATCTCTTCATTCACGCCTATTGACTTCCTAAGAGCGAATCTTCGTCATATTCCGTAGTCTAAGCTTTCGAAATTGAATACTCTATCGTGGGTTTTGTCAAACCAAAGGAAAAGTGGGCATGACAAGAACACCTGCCAGTTACCTCACACAAACCACGTACGACATGCCCCGCAGCTCAAAACACGTCAAAAGGTCTTTGCATTTTGATAATAAATAGAAACCTCTTATTCCCCCGCATAGCAAGCATTGATGAAACCAATGGACGTTCACTTCCTGCTACAATATTAATACTATGAAAATAAAAGGACGATATTGATGTTTGTTTCCGATTTGCTCGCCTATTATGATGAAACTGAACTGGCTAAAAATTAGAGCTTTGCGCACTATTAAGTGGCAAAATTCAATTCAAGATTATATCTTCATTCTTCACAGGTTGGCATATTACCCTTCTACCATCTGTTTTACTCAGTTTATTTCTATGACAACAGACACCTCCTGATCAGGAACTTTTGCGCTAATTGCTCTCTTGATTGCCGCGTTTACTATAACAATAGCCACCATTGGAGTTATTACGTGTCAGCATTGAGGTCTTAATACTATTAAACGAATCACTGTGTCATTAAATGTCGCTTCTATGGCACCGGTTTGCTATGGGTAATAGATGAAAAAAAATAGTAACAATACCTCAGGCAAGGCAACATTACAGACGCGCAACATGGTAAGTGACACCAAACACCATGCCACTCTCTCAATTAGCAAAGGAACACTCAGAATACCAATTTACTGCTCCATCGCAACCTAATATCCATGGTAATGCCCTCTGTACATTTGAATATTTATACATCCTGTCTATTTAAACTATGGTGGCAGATAAGATTTATGTATATACACACCGATCGCGCCCATAACAGCGCAACTTAAGACGGCTCTACCGAGCGGAGGAAACATGAATGTCACGTCGGTTTTCAACGAGAACGTTTCAAGTCACAATACCACACAACTCGTTCAAAGGTCCATGTGCGACGGCCGTTTTTCCTGGATTGTACACGGCCCATTGATGGTATTTTGCGCGCTGATCATCGCCTCTAACAGTGTCGTGATAGCTTTAATGTGCTGGAAAGAGACGTTACGCACACTGAGCAACATTCTCCTTGTTTCACTGGCCGTGTCAGACTTATTGTCAGGGTTTGTGGGTATTCCGCTGCTTTTTGCTTGTGCCATTGCCAGGTCGATGTCGTTAATCACGTGTATCTCGTCCGCCCTTTTTATTCGTTTTACAGCCGTTTCAACAATGCTCCATTTCGTCCTAGTCGCATGTGATCGCTATGCTATGATAACTCATCCCATGCACTACCACACAATCGTAACGAGAACGCGAGTCGGGTGCACACTTACTGCCGTGTGGTTTATCTCCCCCATTGTGTCAGTGGTGCAGATGGCTTGGTACGACCTTAATGAAGACTTAGGAGAGACAAAACGCCAAGACGAAGTGTACATAGTATTTTTAGTGGTAGCGTTCTTCGCATTCCCTCTGCTTTGCATGCTGTGTAGTTACAGCCGCATTCTCATTATGTCTCTCCGCCTTGTTTTCGCGTCGCGAGCGCGTCGTGCCAACTTGGGCGACGGACCTGTTAATTCGATTGCGCGCGACTTGCGAGGAACAGTGATTGTCATTTCCATGCTGGTGGTGTTCGCTGGTTGTTGGTTGCCTTCCTATCTTATGATGCTTGAAGATCACATCAGTGTGAAAATTATTCCAATTCGTTCTTGGGAATTGTGTCTGTTCCCTTTCTTGCGTTTTATTCCACCAATGTCTAATCCAGCGTTCTGCGCGTTCTGCAAACGTGATTTCAGGCATGCTTTGCGCCGGTGGATCACGACTCGTGGATTTTGCAAGGCGCAGTGGTATGGCCACAAAAAATCAACTCGACAGGGAAATAAAGATCTCCGCATCACGTTCACTCGAAGCCAAGACGATCCAAGACTCGCGTCAGACAGGAATGGAACAGCAATAACTGTTGAAACATCACTACAACGTACGCCATCGCCACAAACTTTTAGAGTATCTGTAAACCGTATGAAGTTGCTCTAGCAAAAGAAAATTCGAAACAAGGATTTTAATGCATCGATTCTCCCAAAACAAAATACATGGATTTTTTTCTGAAACAGTGTTGTTTTGCTAAGGACATTTCCGTTGAGAAAAAAATCCTTTTTCCATCAGAACCTTACCCGAACCGAATCCCAGTTTCAGTCTGTAACTTTGCCGTTAATCACAGTTTATTAAGTGTAGTTGTACTCGAGCCAAGTTGTTTTTACTTGAACTTTATTTCTTTCCCTTTTTCGTGCGCTTTGCTATAGGGATCTATGACAAATGAAAATTACGAAAGTTTACACACTTAGCACGGGGTAAAATCGAATACGCGACAAACCTTTTTCATCAAACACCCGTTGATACTACGATAGAAACTGAGAAAGGAAATATTAACTGTGTGATTTGTAATAGGATAGTGTTAAAACTACAAAGAAACGGCCAAAGAAGGAGATCAACATACATGTTGGTAATTTATCCCGGGGGCAAAGCCGCCTGTCTAGTCCATATTTTGCATTTTGTCAATTACGCTCCTTTCTTTCCGCCCACAAACTGTTACCACATCAATACGAATTTGAATACGATATGGACCATGTAACCAAGTTAATCAAGTTAAATTTGATCTATAAATACCCTCTATTTCAATAACAGGACTTTGTTTTGTTCAGACCAGGTTTTGTTTTCCATTTCTCTTAAATAAAACGAAACAAAACGAAACTGCGTGGTTGATGAATCGGAGCTAACATAGCTGACCGCAAAACATTTTCAATTTATTATTATTTTTTATTTTTTATACAGTGTGCATTTGGCGAGGACGACTTCTAATACGACCACGTAGGCTTATTGAGTTTAAACAAAAAAAATTTCTTGTTTAATCTGTGTAAATGTCGCTAGGAATTCCTTTCTCAAAATCTGACGTGTGTAGGAAATCGGCCTTTTCACTTGCTCGAAGAGCAATACAAACGTAGCTCAATTTCCGTGTGATTTAGGGAACAGTGTCAACAAAATAACCCATTTCTTTCAGAAAATTTTATTATATTTGGTTACCAGCGATTGTTTAGAACACCCTGTTTAAACAAGATTCGAATAAAATTCATAACAAGTAAGAAAATTTCGAAGATAGGCTTTTCATTGTTGATTAAAACTCCCTTCCAAAGGAAATGATAGAAAATTTCATCTCGGTAAGAACATCTTTTCGTGTATAGAGCTTCCGATCACAGTAGGAATAAACTGAAAATAAAAAATACGTTTCCAGTATAATTTCTTATCCGATAGCGCATTATTATCGCAATAAAATCCTTGACCACCTTTACATTTCTGGTCGTAATTAAGGACTTTCGTAATGGCCAAACTCAGGAAATCTTGATTGAACCAAATCAACCACTTTACGAAAATCAGATAACTCCTGCTATTAAGTACTTTCTGTATTAGGACCAAACATCTGAAAGCTAAACGAAGATTTGTTGTCATTCCCTGTTAGCAAGTTGTTAAGGTTTTTCTGGTAGAAAAATAACTGTCACCTAACGATCTGAAACTAGTACAAAACCGCGGGTACAAAACATTAGCGCGAAACCTCGAAAACTAATTATTAACCACAATGCGGACATGTTAATGGCGTTTAACCCATTAGCTGTTAATAAAGGAAGATTCAAATGTTTACAGTAATACTACGAAAACAATATAAGTGGCATTACAGTTTACCCCTTTTATCGCCATTAAACTTAAATCCCACTTTACAAATCTCAGTAATATCTCGCAGATATGTAATATCCGCCTCCTTCGGCTTCCTTTGGTAGCAAACCTTGTGGTCAAATGTGATTTCCGCTTTCTCCGCACAATAGTGTTACCGCAATTTCTGTGGGGCTGTCTATAACTAATAGATACCGATCTTTTTATTTTTCTAAAATAAAGTGACAAAAAATGATAAGCGATAAGAATATGTACTAGTGACGTAAAATCCCGGAAAAAAAACATTAAATTATTGACTAGAAACCAATGTGTGTATGCGTCTGTTTGTGTAGAGAGACGTGAAATCTCCTGGATTTAAGTTCTCAAGCCTAACTGTTTGCACTGGGATAACCATTCTGCAAATATTAAATTCAACTTCAACAAAACTGTGATTAGCACTTTGGTAGCGTACTAGTCCGTGTTGTTTGATTCAGTCATCTGCGCGCGTTCTGTAATCCGCCATTTTATCGGGGAAACTGCTTCACTTATTGTATTCGTAATTCGTACTGCACGGATAAAGCCTGCAAAATGACCTGGGGCCCCTTTCTCGAACGTCCCCGAAACTTTACGGACCCGAAGCCATATATTAAGGTCTAAATCTAAGGAATAGTAGCTCGGGGTCTAGCTCAAAAACCAGTCCATTCTATTTCGTTTTACTAATATTTTTTAACGTTTGAATTTCAAAACTATAAATATATCTACAATAGATCTTGAACGCAAACACGGAGAACACAAAAACAGCTTTTCGGGACCGCTAACCTCTGCCGGGACTTTCGTGAAAGGGGCCCGTGGCCCTTAAACTTGCTTACAAGTCGAGCTGCAAAACCTGAGCTTGGAGCGGGAAACATGTCTACGACGTTAGAAACAAGAGCGCGAAGAGCGCGAGGAAGAGAGCACAAGGTCGTCCTTCGTGACGGGACCACCAGTATCTAAAGCCGCAAAGGCTTTTCGAAAGACTAACTGACCCTTACACATTATCTACTGTGTAATGACCACGGAATGAGACGAGCGATATCTATCAAGGCATTCAAATTGAAATGGTCGACTTGAAAAAATTCCGGATTGGTGGGGGCGGGGGGAGGAGGAGATCGGGACACGAGGCACAAATCAAAAGATTTCGGAAAGATTCTCAAGGTTGAGTTTGGGATAACCACTTATCGAATATTGAAAGAAGTGAAAAGCACAAATAAACCAAAGGTCACTGAGTTTGTATCTGGGTCTCCATTTTTTAAGCAATAGGGTGCGAGATAACCAAGCAAGTATTGCCAGAAGACTGACTGTCACTCCCTGGAGTCACAGACTTCTTGTCACAAGTGACAGAATCTTTTGTTTTGTTTTTTTTGGAGGTGGGACAGGAGCCAGTGGTTTTGAGAAGCTAATCAATTTGGAAGTGTAGTGGTACTTTTGATTCTAAATGCACCTGTTATTGTAATTAACTTTTATTTTGATAAATTTATATTTGTAAGGTTAAGCATTCCATTCATTGCCGATTATGTACTTTTTTAAAAAAACTTCACCTACCAAACATATCATTGACTAATTACAGACCTTGTTGAGTGGGTCGGGTGCGTGGGAGAACTTATCCATCTTGTTTCTTTAAACAGTAAAATTCGCTTTCGTAGGATTTTTCGGGTGCGGCAGACTGTTCACAGTCCTCTATTTTCTCGTACTTTTATTCGGTCGTTGAGCGCGCGCGAGGCTGTGAACAGTTTAGGTCTGGCCGGTTCCACCCTAGGCGTGTATTGACTGTAATCTCGTGCCATTAATAATTCTAATAAGCATGACGTTGGACGCAAGCTTTTCCTAAACATTTCAAGTAAGAAGGCCGCTTACCAAACCTGAAGCTGAGCTACAAAAGTAAACTAATGTTTATTCTTTCATAGAGGTGCATCTAACACGTGAAAATCATGACAACAGAGGTCTAACAAATTCATAATAATATTCTGCAGCTATTTGTCTTCTCGCTATTCATTATCTATGTTACAGTAAATTTAAATAAATTTAAATACTACAAACGTAAAACAATGTTATAATGTTTGTGTCTAACACAGAAGTGGTATATTTTTATCCAACCTAAAAAAACCTCTTGCACTTAAGTTAAATTATACTGAAACGGCTGAATATCTTTTTTAAAAGGTTACGAAACGGTTAAGGTAAATACCAAAACAAATCATTAAATGACAGGTTAAGCGGGAGACCGAGTCTGCCATCGCCGTCCCAAAATAACACCCCCTGCAACCCCTCCTCAAGAATAGGCCATGCTCAGTTGCAGGTATTGTTTACGTGTTTGTCCGTTTTCGACCAGTCGGTTCAGAGAACTTTTCGTATTGCACAGTACTCTTAGCTTCTACCTTGTCGTTTCTAGAGTCGTTTCAACCAATAGCAACCCCCTACCCTCCTCCTCCCCACCCCTTTCACCAAAATAATGCCAAGGAAACCCCTCTTGCAGAGCACATAAAGGCTTCGTTTAGGTTTATTTTCGGATCTCCACAATAATATCACCTCTTGGTATTTGAGTTTAAGAGAGACGCAAATGAAGTCTCGAGCAAGCTAAGGGGAGCAAATCCAGTGATGAGGCGGGAAGGGGGTATCATTTCTTTTGGAACTCCCCTTTTCTAGAATAGACCGCGCCAACGGTTTTCGTCCCAGAGATTGAATTAATCGGGTCTCGACGTTTTAACCCTTTGAATACCAACTACGCATATATGCGTTATTAATGGTCGTGCTCTTTGTACCACTTGTGACGTCATCAATTTAAATGTCATCAGATATTCTTGCTAAGCTGATAGTAGTGCTAGGCTAGCCCTTTCCGCACAATGGTCAGGTTTAGATATCGACGACATTCCGACATCGCAAATCGAAAAACAAGGTTATCAGTTTTGGTGCAAAAACGGTGGTAAAATGGTCCACAACGCCTATGATTGATCGAGGTCCATTTCTAGGCTTCGCCCGTAATTAACATCCAACTTTTCACTGCAGCCAGAAAGAACATACAATGCAAAAGGTAGCCAGTGTAAAAGGGCAGAGAAAAACAGAAAGGAAAGGGCCAACAAACGAAATTGAGAACGGTTAATGGCAAAAAAAAAAAAAAAGTCCAAATTTTGGCTTATGCGCATGCCTGTAATTGAAGTTTTGCCCCATTTTGTACCTAATCCTCGAAAAAGCTCTCCTTTTAGCAAAAAAAAGCTTTTTTAGCACAACTTAGGCTTATTTAGCGTCATGGCAGCTAAAAAACCTGACTAAACGGCTAAAAACGGTATTTTTTGGCAAAAGTTTGGTATTCAAAGGGTTAACTGAAAACTGACAAAATAATGTGACATTAGACTGACAGATCGTGTCTCAAGATCAACATTCTTTCTAAAAACTAACATGACAAAAGCCCCGTCCACACTACGCTGGAGAAATTTCAAAACGCAACTTTATTTCTCCGGTTAGGCCTACCATCCACACTAATCCGTCACCAAAACGGAGCTTTTCGAAAACGCCCTTCAAACCGGAGAAAATTGAAAACGCCAGCTTTTCGTTTTCGCGTGGGCGGAAAACATTCCAAAACGCGCGGAACTTTTCGAAAACGATGGCTCCAGGGTAATCATGTGATTTCCCTGTCGAAGTTTTCAGCAAATACAAATCCAAAATGACCGGTGACTGTTCGGTTTTCAAATTCCTCTCCGGCATAGTGTGGACGGGGCGTAGAATCCTATAACTTATGAACATATCAAATATTTACGGATACATAACATTTCTGTCTCCAAATCCACTCCCTCAGAGATCGTTATGGCGGCGGCAAGCAAGAGTAACATTTTTGCTTTGCCATAAGTTTCAGACCGTTTAACAGCGAGCATGACCTCTCTACGTTACACCTCAAGAATTTTTATAAAAACGTAACTTGTAAGTGTAAGATAGGTCGCAGAACTGAGCAGTGTTTTACAAGTTACTACAGAGTGGGTTACCTTTTAAAAAAATAACCCGCACACGAACATTTTCTGCACAACAATGCAATGCTTGCAATTAAACAGGGGAAAGCAAAACATTCCTTTGTGTACCCAAAGACAGCAGAGTTTCCTTCACATGGAAGTTCATTATTATTTCCGTCTCAAAATAGAAATACATGAACACACCCAAAACACATCCAACATAAACCATCAACCGTCTGACTAACAAACGCGCCTTTCCTGCTTTAGGTACCTTCATATTTTTCCTGACAGACAGTTGCCGTCCTTGACTTTTAAACCATCCGTTTACTTTGTTACTTTTTTTGTCTTTCTCTTTTTTCAAAAAATGTTGCGTCTTTTTCCTGCACCGTCTTATTACTTTAAGCTAATAAACGCTATTTTAATCAACTTGTAAGTTGGTATAAACAAAATTATTTCTCGGTAAAATATGATTTGATTGGTGTGGGATTTAAACTTTGACTTCATTATTTCTATTTGTATAATCTTATAACTATTGGCGTCCTTATCTTTTTAGCTTATATGGAAATTTCAGGTAGCCAAGGATGGCAATTAGTAAAACGTTTTGTACGTAATAACGTCGCTTAACTTAGCTTAACTTTGTATATTTCGATTATTTTGTGTGTATGTGTCTATGTTTGTTTGTTTGTTTGTTTGCTTGTTTGTTTATTTGTGTCCCTGACCTAACCATGTAAAATACCTTCTCTTTTGACTGGCTGCCTGGCATTTTGACCTCATAAGTTATTTCGGGTAGCCAGCACACCTATCATTCTTGTTTTTACTCTAGCAAAACGTTGTCATTTCTAACTCTGGGGTGAAATAAAGGTTTTTGTTGCTGTTTTGTTGTAAGTAAAGAGTATGTTAAAAATGCTGGGGCTAACCACAAAATTGCTGTGTAAAATACAGTTATTCATCTTCCCAGTACAGTAAGGTAAGGGGTGATACATTTCTAAGACAGACAAGCAAGTATCTGAAGAGCCCGTCATACGGGGACTGGTAAAGGAAGGTGTACCCAGATTATTTTCTATAAACCTAGACATAAGTGTCAAACGTCTCAAGTTGAGGCCTGGAATACCCAATAAATGATATATTAAACCTCTACTCAATTTGTTCAAGTTACCTTCGCGAGACCACTCAAACTGATATATGACCCTTGGGGTATTTCTGCGTCGTTGACGGACTTCATTTTTGAAGTTAGCCCGGTTTTGCACAAATTTCTTTAGAAACTATACAACCTCCTAGCCGGAAGTAACCCTCCAAGTGACCAAAAATTTCATTACATCTCCTACATAGACTACTTCCGGTCACTGTATGTGAACCAACATTAACCTAAATATTGTAATTCTAAATTAATCGCTTTGCATTTTCTTGTTATGAGGCATTATTGTCACCATGTTTCTGTGACATGACACACTACTGTTTAACAACACTGACATCAAAACTCATCACCAGTTCCCCCTCGAACACCACAGGAACTTGGACCGTGTGAAGAGCCATCTGAAGAGACCGGATAAGAGCTGTGGGAAGATCACTGGGGCCAACAGACCATTTCTACATTTGGATAAGAAAACATTTGCTGAGACATAGTTCATAGAGGGAAATTGTTAAGAAACACGGTAAACATCAAAGAAGCAAAAAAACAGGCTGAGATTTATGTTGGGAGGTCCTTGACCCTGCACATCTTTTGTGTTATACTCACTGACTATGCCTGAATGCTTCTATTGGTTAGTTGTATGAGCCCACATAACCACCTTTTGTATTTCGCCAACAAAAACATACAACAAAGACCTTAGTCAGGTTCCTTAACCTAAAGACAATCATTCAAAGAGCGCTTTGCGCGAACACACATAGCAAAGAGGGTTCTCAGGGTTCAGGGTTCTCAAGGACTTGAACCCTTTTCAGTGCTAGCCTGCGATCAATAGCAACAACAGCAATCTTTTATTTAAACACGATTTTGTCTAAAGCAACAAACTCTCTTGACAGCTCTTAGAGTAGCTAGAGTGGGTGGTGAAGGCAAGGAGAGCTTACTAGGATATGTCAGACTTTAATACGCCTTCCATCCCCATCCCTTCCCTAACAGCTGCCGCTAAGAATTGGTGCTACTAATAAAAATGCAGGCTGTGAGACAAGAAAGAAATGTCCACACCAACAATAAACACTATCCATCACTAGTTCAACAAGCTTTACTAGCTTTTTTAGCTTTGCCAGACTTAACACGTCTCCGTCCTCCTCCTCATTTATAAAGCAGAAAATGATTTTAGTTGAAAAATGCCCCACGTTTCCAACATTAAGTGGGGGGTCAACAGGTGCTTGTCAACCAAACCTTAAGTGTCCCCATTATACTTGCACGACGGCGTAGTAGCCAGCAGCGCAAGCATTTCTGGTCAGGTTACCGGCAAGGATTGGCATCAGACATGAAAAAAGTTGCGGGGAAATGTTTGCAGGACGACAAGGTGGGGACAAAGCTACATATTGAAAGACAACCCCTTATTGCTTTTGCGACAGGGGGAGCTTAGGCTTATCTGTCGTAAAGCACTTTTAATGGCCAATTCCCTCTATAAGACGTGTATTCAGAAAATCATGGTAGTTGTATTCATCACCTTGGACTGGATATTTGTTTTGATGAATACAACTACCATGATTACCTGCGGGTACGTCTAATAGAGGGAACAAGCCATTCAAGTTTGCGTTTACGCGTTTGTGTTTGTGAAAATGTGAGCACTTCTCACCACATTTTTCTTACCTTGTAACTCGACCTCAGGACAACACGAAGCTGTAACTCCTGGTTCTCACCAGGCCTCATCTTGTTGGCGTGTTTCATGAGTGGATCGGTGCACGCTTGCCGAATGTTACCTTCCAGGATTTTCAGAATCTTCCCAGTGTCGTCGAACACTTTCTTCAGAAGTTCAACCTCGTTCCCATACCCCGAGTACCGAATGTCAATGGTCGCAGTGCCTGGGTACGAATCGCCTCCGGTTTCTTTTGCTGTTGTATCGGCAGTGGTTGTTTCAGACAACCGGTTGTCTGTCTTTTCTGGGAAATCGGCGTCTTTCGCTGGTTTTGGTAATTCATGATAATTTACGTCTGGCACCCAACGCAGCTCGAAGTGTGCGATGTTAAATTTATCGCCCAGGAAGAAATAACAGTTGGCTTTGGATGCCAAGCTTTCGCGGAGCTTTTGCGTGTGGCTCTTAGAGAAGAAAAGTAGCACACCATCTGCCGGTGAAAGAAATTTTAAAAACTTCAACCAGAGATATCAAACAGCGTCCTTGGAGATGGTGGATTGTACGACAACTTATCAGTCAGTAGTTCAGTATTTTTCTCTCTCTTTTCTCTGGCAATTGGAGATATTAATACGTAAATTGATTACAATCGTTTAATGTAAACATTTTCTATTGTAGACGTACGAAGTCTAATGATAGTCTAAAGCACGTAAAACAGTGAGTTAAGTCTAAACCTAAAATCTGATATAAAAAAATCGGACGTGAAGTTTTCATGGCGTGGGAGACTAGGCAATAAATACCTAACAAATACCAGTTCTGTATAAACCTGAAAGCTTTTTCAGCTTCTTCTCTCTTCTACGCTCCAAAGACTTTTTTTAACCAAACCATATAATCGACTCAAAATTACCATCGAATTTCAAAAGTGAAGGATTCACTGAAACAGTATGTACCGTATGTTTGCTATGAGTGCATTTCAGATGAAATGGAAATGGCAAACAACTGTCGCGTAGGTTCAAGTTTTCAGAAGATATTTTTTTCTCAGCTGGCATAAAGTTTGCTGAGTACTGGTAGATTGCGGTCGACTCCACTATTAACCAATGTTTCCTATTAGCTTCACCTTTATTAGATATACGCACATAGTTACTGATCATTGTTTTCTGTTCAGTGGGCCCTTATTGTATTAACGCAAGATGCAGCTCTAATTTGTCGTGTATTTCAGTCTTGATTCTCTTTCTCTACTATCAACTCATGAGATGTTATTATGGCCAACAAGACTTGAACCAGGGTGTATGTTTCTGCTAACAAGAGCATTTTAGTAAGAAAATCAACAGGATCACAATTTGATGTCTGTCTACGGAAGGTGTCCTCTAGCAGAGGTTCAACTAATTTAAATTTCATGCTTACCATCTAGAAGCTCTCCTCCAAAGCTGAGAGGCGAAGAGGCATCTACTCCAAGATGAAGCAACAGAAAACTAAGACCTACAACTGATCAACAAAACTTAGTGTCAGAGCGCTTATATAACAGCTTATGGGGATGGTTATAAAGTGCTGGTTTAAACGGACTACAGTTAAAGAGATCCCCCCATACTACATGTTAAGGGGTGGGGATGCTGGTCGTTGTACAATTAAGATTTTGATCTCGTTTAGGGCCTTCAGGACAGAAACAACATGATTTTGTTACTTTAAGGTATCTTGCAGGATTACCCGTCACACTGTGCTGATGGTTTATAAAATTTCTTAGCAGGTTAAAGTACTTGATCGTTATTGGCTTGACTAAAGGTCTCAGTGTTGTGTCCGTGTAGAAATGTATCTTTTGTGGTTCAATCCACGCTTAGGCGACGCCCAGATCAGTCCCCTTTGAGGTTAACCGCAATTCAAAATTTCAAAATTCCCGTTACTCAAAATTTCCGACAAGCACCCCTGCCCTGCTGCCCACTTAACATGAGAGTCCGCCCCGTTGAGAAGAAAACTCTTAATAACTTGCTGTATGTACCTGACTTGTTAGCTGTATTTCCGAATGTCTGTACAGTATTTCCTCCACGTTCATTGCAGACTACAATCTTACAGTTATCCACATAAGGAGGTATGTCAGCCAATAGCGGCACAGTAGCTGTTTGATCTTCCTTCTTTACCAGACGATCCAACAGACCCACAATCTACAGACCATTAGGAAAGAACACTATTATTAAATCGTAGTCTCTAGGAGGCCAGTATATGGGCCACCATATAAACCTTTAAGTGGACAAGACAAAGATTCTTTTACAGACAATGAGACTTCAAAAACTATTTGCAAAAGGGAAACTAAAAATGTATAAGAAGCGGGTGTGAAAGCACATGCAGCATTGTTTGGGGTACAAGGAACCAAAATCTCTCGGCAATGACTTCTCTTTAGACGCCTGTAGAGGAGAATTTTTCCCTTCTCGAGATATCAAATAGCAGGCATACGAAATCCTTGAATTTAATGGTGACACGTAACCTCTAGAAAAGATCCAGTTTTCCCCATCTGGAGCAGAGTCATTTTGCAGTGCGATAAAAGAGGTCTTAAAAGTCTTGTTTTTTTTAAAAAATCGTCGATCAAAGACCGTTTTCAATGTGAAAGGATAAATCATCAGTGGAGTTGAACCCCTTTGTAGTTCTCCACAAGGAGTGCGTTCATTCCCTTTAGTCGATAACATCAAGTTGCAGTTTGATTAGTTTTGTGATGCTTTTCACGCCACTTTTTTGTGGCTTAAGTGTAAGTAGCCAGTTTTTCACTCCATCAAGGGTAAAAGGTTAAGTCTGCATACGAGCCAAGTGGCTCATCAGGCTGGAGCTTATCCCGGTTTCTATAGCATGAGGCGAATAGGAGTATTTCTACTCCACCCTGGATGGGTTGCTAGTTTATGGCAGGATTACCCCCCAGCATTAAATTCGCAGGTACCCATTTATACACCTGGATGGAAAGAGTCACTGTGAGAGTGAAGTGTCTTGCCCAAGAACACAACACAATGTCCCAGGCCAAGGCTCGAACCCAGACAGCTCGATCCAGAGACGAGCGCACTAACCATGAGGCCACCGCGCCTCGTAAACACACTCCATTCACGACTTATTGCTAAAGCCAAACACTGTTTAGCAATGGCAGAAATTCGCTGAGGTAAATGAACGCAGCCAAAGTTTTTGCGTGTTTATATTTCATGTAACCAAGGTCACATAGCCAAGTTTTACACTAATTCTTCGCAAAGTCTCCACCCATTCGTATTAACATCTGCCATCAAGACATCTTTACTACACGATTGCATTTTCTAATTCTCGTCACCTGCCTGCTTCACAATGTACTTATTTAACAAGGAGATTTTAGATGTCGATCAAATATGACCACATACCGCACTCTGACCACTGCTGGGAACCTGAAGAATAATTTTATTGTCTTCTTTCACCACATAAAGCCCAGGAACCATGGCCTCGGGTACACCGTTTTTCTGCGACAAAAACAAAGACGGAAGTTAAGAAAATTAACAAAGCCAAATTTCAATCAAGAAACAAAATATCCACGTGAATTGGCGCTTGTGATTAGTTTTAATAAACCATCTTTAAACAAAATCGGTAAAGCATTGAGACAGTGCGTCCTTCAATTAGACTATAGGAACCTCTTTCAACCAATCAGCAAGGGAATAGTAGTGTGGTCATAATATACAGTCCTTTGACTCTCAGAGTCAATTAATTTGGCATTAACTTTTAGTGACATTCAGTAGATGAAAAGCCGTAAAAGCTGGCAAAATTGCTCAGAACTTTCATGAGCTACAGTTTCTTGTGTCTTGTACAACAACTAATCATTTCTAACGTCAGGGTTTACGGACAATTAAAACCCTACACTGTGACCATTCAAATTAGAGATGCCGAGCAGTGTTTCCATATATTCGTGTTTGCTTCTGGGTATTTTACGAAATAAAATCCATGTCACTAGAGATATACTTCTGTCTTGCGGAACATTGGGATTCTTGGGAGCAACAGGATCAAACTAACCACAGAGAAATTCACTATAGCGGCTCTGGGGACTGATTTATTTTGATGCCAATATTTTTTGAGGGTGGCGGAATTCATTCATATCTTGAGGAACACGGTGAAACTAATACTCGCTGAAATCGCTTTGAGACGGCGACCGGAACGCCACAGAACGCAAGTAAACACAGAAGAGTCGAAGTAAGTCGTTCTAATAGAATTTCTTTTCCATATTTCGAACTGTTTTGAACGATGGTTACATTCCCATACAAACTCTTATATTTACGCTGCGTTAGCAAGTGAGTGTAATATGTTAAAATGTTCAAGGCTCCCTAGGAATTTAGGAGACCTGCGTTTACACCAGGCGTATTTTAAATCATAAACTGAATAAGCCAACAGTGCATAAATACACACGGGAGTTTAATATTTACTTCTGTTTAAAAGCACGTCTCCGGAAAAAGAGTATCAAGTAAAGAAGAAGGGTAGTTCCAAAACATAATGTATCAAAGTTAATTGAAAATAATTGAGAGGAATAAAAGAACAGTGAAAAAGGGTTTCATACACACCAGGTACTTGTTCATGGCAAACAATGTGTGGAAGAACCTGTCGTCCTGTTGGATACCAAGATTGATAGCTCTTCGATCTCGATTGTTCCACAACGGGAACGGAAAACCTGATGAAAGAGAAAACAGTCTCAACACAAGGGACCTTTGCTTTAAGTCTTACTGCCCTGAAGAGCTTTAGATCCGTTTTCAGGACTGCAATTCAAACGCTCTCTAGGATCATTGTGAAAGATCTTTTAAAAGACAGATCACGTTAACTAATCTTTCACAGAAAATTGAACATGAATGCGAGAACTGTGTTTTATGTAGCACACGATCTACTTACGATTGAATTATTTTAGAATTGTTGGAATTACTGTAAATAATGAAGTTAAATTTTAGTCTCTTTTTATTGTAAATATCAAATTTAGGTTTCTAAATTTTATAATTTATTTTATTTATTTTATGTGTCCCCCATTAGTAGAGGGTTTTTTATCCTCGGCTAGAATGTATTTGACACATTAATAAAGTTATTGATTGATTGATTGATTGAACGTTGTGTGCTTGACCAAGACATTTAAATTTACAAATGCCAATCTCTTGATCGCAGGTTACGTTGAATACTGACTCAGTTTCTTCAGGCCTCTACTGTTTTGAATTATTTCTCTTTCTCCCCAAGACTTTGAATATATATAGCGGAGTGCAACTGTATTGCAAATCTGCTGAAATACAAGTACGTCCATGAAATATTCATTCAATGAAGCATCACTTAATGTAAACGAAGACGATCAACATTGCATTTTCAAACTTAAATTTTGCTGGCCACAGAAAATCAAATGGCAAAATGCTTTTCAGTCAAAAAGCATTTTTCAATGTGTACTAGCTAGAGCACTTCAAACATTTGCAAAGTGTTAATTACTGTATCCAAAATCAATTACGAAACATCGGAAATTTTGCCTCTGGCTGTTTCCAGAAATTGTGAGCCATTTCTGGAAATGACTCTTAATTCCAACTTATTTTTCCTACACCGAGGGTCGAGTTATTATCATGTAAGGGTAGTAAAATGAAAATAAAATTACTGGAAAAGTGTACTTGCCGATGAAGACTCTTTCACAAACATATTCACAGACTATGTCAATTAGTATTCCGACTGTTTATTGTTAATCAACAACATCTCTAACACTCAACAAACGTCCATTAAATTAAAGAGTTGCCAATCAGTGAGCGGAAGGGGATAAAATTAAAACATAAGACCTTCTTCAACTTACTTTGCATTTTATTTCCCAATTGAAGTAGAAGTCTGCTTGGCGTAAACATGGCGGCAGAAAGTTCAGATCTTTTCACCAGAATGCCATACAAGAAAGGTGCCTTCATTTCTTTTAATCCCCGTGGTTTAGACTGCAAAAGCACAGAGAAGCAAACATTGAATAACCTGACAAAAATAAAAAGATGTTCTTATACAATCAGGGTGTTTAATTCCCAGGAGGTACTCCCCTACATGGGCTTCATGGATATAGGCATGTGCAGTGTTAGTGGTTTTTTTTTTCACCCTGTTACAGAGTTTAGGTCAGCAAGTCAGGAGCAGCATTTGCACACCACACGTGTCGACCGGCTGTTTGTTTTTCATCATTATCTTGTTTCCTTTGTTTTTAGTGTCAAGTTTCAGCTGTAAATTCGGCGATGAAATGCACTCACAGCAATTGCTAGATACCGGTATTTAAATTTTTACCTTTAATTCACTGGACACAAAAATGAAGCCAGCATCATCACTGCAATCCAGAAACTGACTGTTGCTTGATAAATAATTACCATGTTCAAAACGATTTTCTGCCACAAAGATGAAAAGAAACTACCTTCACATTCAACAACAAAACAACAGCCTACATAACAGTAGGAATAACAGACAGATAAAGTGAACATTGTTATTATTGGGTCAATTAGCAACGATTTAGCCACATTTACCCCTATTCTTATTTAGATTTTTTCAGTGAGCCCGGAAGGTGTCTATTTCAATGGTTGATAAGTTCAACAAAAAGTCGGCCATGGACGCTGATAAAATAATATTACAGTACAGAAAATGAATTTACGTTCTAATTCGCTACGCTCAAACGAACGTAAATTATTTTCCTCTCAAAAACATAGATAAATAAATACAATAAATTGATGGTTGGACGCTCAGGCAGTCCAACCAAAAGAAGATTTAACTTAATGGAATTCAAGAAGAAATCATTGTTAAGTATCCTTCCATACAGTACATCAAGTGGTTAAAGAAATGCATGGTCTGTAGCTTATCCAAATATAGTACTTTATGATTCAAACAAACTGTAATTTGAAAGACAATTGCAGTGGGGTCAAGTAATGTACCTAAAAACAATGTAATTAAAAAGAGTTTTGTGTTGGGTACCTACCCAATTTTGCAAGATGTAATATGCCTCTGTAAACTCGTAGCACTTCCTCAGGAAAGACATTTTCCTTTTTCCTCATTTCCAGCATAACCACAACCTCTAAATGATTGAACTTGTTCAGTCCGTCACTCTGATAGCACCACACAGCAATGTCCCTCTCTCCTTCTTTCACTGAATGCAAATGAAAGGAAAAGTCTGCTAAAAATCACTTAGGTTGACTAATGATCCTCAGTGGGAAAAAAGAAGGAATCTAAAATCAGTATCCATTGACAGGCCTCTTAAACTATCAACTTGAATGGGAATTAAATGCTACGCTTGAGCAACATCGCATGGACTGAATTGCCATTAAATTTTGAAAACTGCAGTTGTGTAGGTTCATTCATCTGTTTTTTTCAACAATCTCAAGGGTTTTTCTTTAAAAAAGCAAAGTCCTGTAACAGTTAAACATCCGTCTTTCAGCCTTCACAGAAACTTAATTATCCAGTGATGTTTCTAAACATTCCTCTGAAACTATGGAAAATGGAGAAAATAAAGTTGAGATGAACTTCAGCACTTGCAAACCAATGGCTCAAAGTGTGAAATATCCCAGCCAATCAGATTGTAGCATTTGCATTAGCGTTCAAGCAACATTCTGCTAACAATGGTTATAAAATAATGACACTAGACTAAGTACTATTCACTCAGTTTAAGGAGCTGACTGGGGTTGGTCAGCAACCCAGCAAGTTACTGCTCTCTTACAATCCCGCACACTAAAAAATGGATACATACATTTCATTTTCTTGATGTGAACCAAGAGGTCTTGAGAGGCCTGAACTGTTATTCCATTTGGCAAATCTGCAGCAAAAATAACAATGGCATCAATAACAATTGAAGAAATGCTTTATGTCATTTTTTTAAATAGAAAGATAAGCATATGCATTGAAAGCGTAAACACAGTGTCCCGTAAGCACAGCCATAGAGTAATCAACACACTCATTCTTCTTCAATGCTGTCCTCACTAAAAAGCGAGCTATGTTAAAATTGCTAGTGAAAACAAAGCTTAAAAGGAACCTGACTTTAGAAGAGTCAATTAAATGTGCAAGCCAACTAATTTTTGAATTTACCTCTTAAAAAGTTGTCATCAAGCTTAAAATATCTGATTGTCTTAAACGGTCATTCTTCTTTACAAGTCTATACTAAAGGTTCTTTACCCATATCACTGAAAAAGCTCTAAGATCATGTCAAAGACAGGATGGTCTATTTTATACTGGGAGGTCTCAGTTTGCACTTCAAGTGAAAGCTGGACCAGTTGATCTAATAGCATAATGTGGTTGGGGTGTACATTTTTTAGTCCAACTGGCTTACACCTAAGTCCATTATTTGGACTCTATCAGGCCCAAAGAATTTAATTCTCCCTACCTGTATCAACATACTCTTTAGAGTACATCTTAGGATAATTTATTGTTATAATATCAGCTTTCTAGCTCTCCTGGGATGTAATAACACTTACCTCTTAAATCCTTCGCCAAAGACTTCCTCATCTCTTGTAGTTTACTCTTCCCTTGGGTCCTGTAACGCCAAGTGATGGTCCTTCCTGCTCTTCTTAATGGTAGATGGAAATCTTTTGAGCTTGGGTCTGTTTCATCAGCAACAAGGAAACTACCATCTGATTCCCTGGAATGCGAGCTTCCATTAACACTTTCATGGGATTGACTGTCTTCATTGAATCTCCTTACCACAGCATCAGGCAATCTCTGGGATGGTGATGCAGTAGTTGCAGAGGGAGTTGGAGGCTGATGAGGCGAAGAAGTTATCGGAAGGGTAGTCAAAGGCAGCTGACTGGTTAATGAAGTAGTCTGATGACTAGATTGGGGAAAGGAGGGTACCACTGGCTGTTTGCTAACTGATGGCATGGCACTGCCAACAGAAGCTTCATTAACAGTTGTTGTTGGCTGTCTTACACTTCCAACATTATTCCTTTGAGCTGACTGGACAGCTGACTGTCCAACATGCTGTGGCAAAACACTGAACGTTGTCACTGTCCCACCTGAGGACCTGTTTGAAACTGGGGTTACTCCCTTTGCTCTTTCACTTGTCGTTGCAATTGTAGCCTGCATAACGGTAGTCGTCCGAGGCAAGCATGAAGTAGATGATGGTTGACTGGTCATCAGCACAACTGGAGCCTGCTGCGGAATGAACTGACCTGCTTGGGGATAACTGACAAACATTGGTCCCCCCTGCAAACTAGGTGCAACAGGGTTGGCATAAACGACAGGCATGCTTTGCTGAATGGCAGAAGCGGGCACCCACATGTACTGATTAGCTGGTTGTGCTGGTGTAACAAGTCCCTGAGATGGCTGTTGTAACTGATTTGATGGCACAAGAGCAGGAACTGGCGTCGCTGATTTTTGAACCTTTGCAGTTGACATTGGTGGCCAAGTCAGGGGCTGGTACTGAACAGGCTGCAGTCCCTGATTTAATGGTAAAACAGCAGCAGATGGGTTCGAAAAAGGCAATGCTGTTGCTGTGTTTTGCATCCCTGCAGTGGACATTGGTGGCAGTGTTAGTGGTCGGTACTGGACAGGTTGGTTTGAAACACCTCTTGGCAGTCCCTGGTGTAATGACACCACAGCAGCAGACTGAGTTGCCGATCTTTGAATCTGTGCAGATGGAGGCGTGGTTGCTTTTCTCTGTGCCTGACCATTAGTCACCACAACACCTTGAGGTAGTGGTCTAGTTTGTAGTGCAGACGATTTCTGAGCAGGCAGCCCAGGAGATGCTGCAGCTCCTTGATTTTCTATTGCTGATTGCTGCCCAGGACTTGGTTTTGATGGGTCTTCTTTTTTCATTAAACGAGTAACTAAAAAAAGAAGAAATTTAGCAAACCAATGGAACTTTTTACTCATGCCATACTTTTCTGAAATTTTCATTCAAACACCACAAAAGAAGCCTCACTGCTCAATTTAACATGCCAAAATTTAGTAAATATGAAAAGTTTCATAAGAATCTGTTACCAACTCATAAAAATATGGGACCCCAGACTTTACATCAAAGAAATGTATGCCTGGGGTGGGGGGAATGGGGGGGCACTTGCTCACAGTCTGTGGTACCTGTACTTCAGACACCCTCTTCATACAGACACCTGCATAATTATTATAGACATATCACAGTATTTAAGTCCAACTTAAGCAACTGTGAAAATAAAGCCTGAAAAAAAATCCAGGATTGAACAGATTCCAAGACCTCAATCAGGCCTACCAGTAATGCTGCTTAAGTTATGTACAATGATCTTTCATGTCTTCATATTTTGCTCTGCAGTTCAAATATAAGATCTGTTGAATATGCTCTTGCAAAATGAGTTCAGCAATAAAATGAATTACTGTGTTTCTTACATAGAATTAGGATCTTAAAATAAACTAGAAGTTCATCAAACAAGAAAATAAGTAATAAATTACCTTCTCTAATAGCTTGTGCACATGAAGAACAAACTCTACCAATCTTGAAATCCATGTAAGGAAATCTAGCCAGCTGGGAACAGCAGCTATTACAAAATATCTGTTAAACATGCAGTGAAAAACCGTTAACATTTCATCACATATTATGCTTCATGCAGTACAAAGAGCTTAAGACAGAATCCACCAGAAGTTCAAGTAACAAGTGGACAAAAACCTTCTGCAAACTTCTGTACAACTGTTTTAAAAATTTGCTAAAAAAAATCATTTCTAACAACACCAAATGTCAAAGACGAAGGTTGAACTTCTTATGAAACACTTCAAAGTACTGGTGAAATGAAACTGATGATGAAATTTTGCCTGTGTTTGCACAAGTTCTCTGAACTTTGAAATTTATTTTCTCTCGTTCCCATGGGAATTGTTCTCGGTGTTATTTCAGGCAATTATTTAAGTATTATTTACGAAAACGTAAATTTTTAAAATGACTGTAAAATACTTAAATTATTCTGGTACCAGATTTTTGACCACTACATGTAAAACCTCAAACTGCTTGATTTTCTATCGGATTTTGTGTTAACATTTCAGCTCATATTATGAAATTATGGCTACATAGCATAGGTGGATTATCTTCACAGTCACTGGCATTCAAATAACCATTGAATTAAAGTCAGCTCACCTTCCCACAACCTCTACAGTGATGTTTTCTGATGAAAAGTGTAAATTTTATATTGCAGGCAGTACAGTTGTAGCACCCAAAATCAGGCATCCAGATAGGAGCTACTTTGCCAGGCTGAAAAAAATATATCGTAATAAAATATTTGTCAATTACCAATTCTTTCAAGGTTTGTGTGTCAACCAAAAATCCATACACCTTTTTGTCCTAATTTCCATCTATAGCATAATTATTAAACAAGTGTATGGCATATTCACAGCTGTAACCTTATGCTCCACTCACAGAAGTGACGAGGATGAGTGAGTGATGGCATCACAGATTCATGATTACAGTCAACTTTTGCAGCTTGCACAGGTTTACTGTCTACTAGTACCCATTTAAGGCGGCTCCCTATAGTTTTATGATTGCACGCACACATAGGATGAAAGTTCAAGTAATCTGCACACGCTCAAAGGAAAACATCAGTGTTTTTCAATTTTTATGACGTCAAGATGAGCACAAAAAGCAAAACTGACAGTGAATTTTCTCACGTTTCCTTTGGTGAATTTTTTTAAAATTTGGCTCAGTTGCAACCACATACAATTCCTATAAAATACCCTATTTTTGTTATTAAATCTGTCAGAGTTAATCTAATATATTTAGAAGAATGACAAATTACAGAATATTGGAAAAACCATCTCAACAACCTTGACTTTTAACCAATTCAAAGTGTCAGTCAATATTATTTCCATGATGTGGCAAAGTATGAAAAATTTTCACTGAAGGAAAGTAAAAATATTAAGGAGTTCAGGCCAAAATGAGGAACATATCTGCCTGTCATTAGATGAGATGTTGCCATGATAATGGCCTTGGTTCAAAAATTGACAATCAAAAAATAAGCCTTATATTAACAGTACCCATACTGGTAAATCTCTCCAGGGAAAACTTCAAGAGAAATTACTATCTTTCCTTTTCTAACTTGCGCTCTATAGGAAGGGTGTTCGTAAATACTCTAGGGAGCCACCTTAATCTCCTGTGAGGGGAGAGGTGAAATGAGGGTACAGCCAAGTGCCTAACTCTAGCCAGCAAATACAGTCACCTCTCACCACTCCTGGCCGGTTTGGCACAGACAGTTAAACTCAAAGTTTAAAGACATTTTACTATCTAGTAGTTGACATCATCAGTATAGGCTCTTCTGTAAATGGGAGACGGTCTCTAGCAAAAAATGCCACACTGGCTGGGGGCAATGAGAGGTAGCTGTGTTCATAGACCATGTCACAGAACTTGGGTATCAGTCAAGGAAGCATTTGGATATCTCAACTTAGTTACCACGAAAGTGCTACTGAAACGAAATTTTCGTATGTGAGATTTTTGCTTAATAATAAAGTTTCAACCTTACTTGGAAACACTGCATACTTTTTTTTTTTGCATACGGTAAGTGAACACTGCTTTTTCAGCCGTTTGAAGTTGGCTGGTTAAGCGCAAAATTGGCGGCCATCTTGGCGCGGCCAAAACAGCCTAGTGACGTCACTGGTTGTATTACTCTCATGCCGCGCTGAAAATTTAGAGTGATTATGGGAGAAGAGAATACTTTTCAAAGCCCCCCTAAAAACATCTTAAGGACATCTCAGAGTGTTAAGCAGATAATAACAGTAGCCTTAGACATGAAGACGTGGAGAGTCGATCCTGGGGCTTTTCAGTCTATTTTATTGGATATTTCCAGGATATTATTTTTATGAAGGCAAGCAAACCAGTGCAAGTTCTTAAATCGCAAAAATGATCAGGATTCTTTGTAAAATGGCCAGCACTCAATTACACAATATCTACACTCATAAAGTAAAAAAGACATGAAAACAAGACAAAGTGGCTTTTGAAAATATTATCTGGAGTGCTGCTGCACGAATCGCAGCAATAATGCTTTGAGTTTTCGAGTCGCTTCACTTCGAGGAAACCGGACGCTTGGTGAGTTTCACCGCGGACGAGATTGTGCTACAGTGACGTTTAGTCCACTTGTAAGTAAGTAAGGTAAAAGCTTTATTAATGTGTTGATGTATTTAGTTTGTATCTGCCACATCGTACAAGTTATCACAACAGCAACAATTTAAGAAACCCTCTTCTTTTATATGGAGGGAGCGAATTTAAAACTATGAAAGTAAACTAAGCTGCCATGACCCTACAGGTATGTTTTCAGGAAATGAGAGAGAGCGTGACAATGTCGGTGGCGAAAGGTCATATATGCAAATTAGTTCAAATTCTGTTTAATAAACCTTCCAAAGGAGGGTTAACTAGTGATGTTTTAACGAATTGCTTTGAACTTGAATTCTATTAAATAAAGATCATAGACATAAGTATGCACTAAAGAACTCAGAGTAATCCATCGGCCTTAAAATATTGCAATTGGGAGATATGTGTAAAAGAGAAGCAAAATTCCCGCTTTGTTTAGACTGATATGTATGCGGCGATAAAGCAAACCCTGCTGTGGATCACAGTTTTCAAAGATACTCTTTGTCTACCAAAACAACTATCACTTGTTAGTATCATAAAATGATGCCCTCTGTGTGCAAAGAAGAACTCAACTCAAAGCTTGTGGACTGTGAATAACTTCGTGATTGTGCGGATGGCTGATGCGCTTACCGCTTTTAATGCTGTAGAGTTGCCGAGGATATATTCGACAAAAGATATATGTGAGAATCCAAATTTCAGAACCAAGCTGAAAACAGACGACGTTATATGTCGTGTTTAGGCTTAAGGAAGTTATATTTAAGTCGAAACACTCTTCTTCGAAGTCTCCAATCGAGTACTCAAGATGTTCAAAAAATATACTGAGCTGTTCTAATCTGTAGCATTCATTTTGGTGAATCTACACTCTTTGGCACCCTCCAACATTTATGATGTGTATTTCCTGTCAAGGCTGGACAAAAATTACAAGGTAGAAAACTAGTAGGTATCGATAATATGAAGAATAAACTTGAATAAATCAAGTGAAAACAAGACAGAATTTACAGTGCTTCCTGCGTGAATACAACCAGTGACATCAGAAGGTCCTTAAACTCGGTTCCAGAGCCCGGACACAGTTTTGCTCCAAAATGTTGATTTTGGCAGGTAAAAAAAGCACTTTCCGGTAGGATTTGACAGAAATAAAGTTCCCCATTATTTTAAGCACGTTTGAAACTATAGATTGGGCCAATAAAAGAGCGTACGAAAATTTCATTTCAGCGGCACTTTAAGATTCTTACAATTTTACTGTTCTCTTTTCTCCTTACTTTAAGATTTGATTAAGGACGGTGCCTACTTTTGCTGGTGTGCATATGCTCTGCGCATCACACAAGGTATGGTTTACACCATATGCGTGTACTACAGTTGACATTGACATAATCAACTACCCTACCAAGTGCGCAACTAAAATGAAAGCAAAATTTTACTATTGTAACCAAATCTGTACAAAAACGAGAACACCAGAATAGCAGCATACAAAACTATACTGAAATCTAACTGTAAACATGTATCTGCAGCTGGCGTAGTGCGTGCGCTAATCGAGGGTGAGAGACACAAATGTTTGGCTCACTGGGGAGGTGACAGCAACAAATGTAACAGGCACTGCAGAAGTTTCAAAAAAGATGAATTGAAAACAACTCATTTAACTTTTAAAAATGCCTGGTTATTCGTACATTTTATGTTATGAAATGGAAGTGGCAAGGCTATTCAACACATAATTAGTTTCTCGCACCTTCCTCAAAAAGATACATAAAACTGTTGCAACACTGTTTTACCACATTTCCAAACTGCCCAAAGTTCATCAAAAATACACCACTGCATGACATAATTATATTCAACTTTCTTCTTGGTGTTTAGTAATGCAGTAAAAGATATATAAAACTGTTGCAACACTGTTTTACCACATTTCCAAACTGCCCAAAGTTCATCAAAAATACACCACTGCATGTCATAATTATATTCAACTTTCTTCTTGGTGTTTAGTAATGCAGTAAAAGATACATAAAACTATTGCAACACTGTTTTAACACATTTCCAAACTGCCCAAAGTTCATCAAAAATACACCACTGCATGTCATAATTATATTCAACTTTCTTCTTGGTGTTTAGTAATGTGGTAAAACCTGGTCTCTCATGTTTGGTATATGACATAAAGAAAAGGCTAATTTCCATGGTGTTAAGTAATTACATGCATGAGTAGCAACAATTAAAAAGTTATTACAAAGCAAGAGGTGAGAAAAAAATCTTTGCATTAGGGTGAATGAAAAATATATTCTTTCAAGTGGTCAAGATGTTATTTTTCCTAAACAACAAAGAAACAGCTGAGAGATGAAGAAACAAACATTAAACTAGGGGAAACTGGCATAAAACAAAACTTTCACAGGTAGCATTTCAGTAATTACATGTACGTGTTATTAAGCCAAGCACGAGGGCTGTGTCAGGAAGTAATGCCCAAAGTTGACTGGTACAGTGTACACCAAACTCTGCTTGGCCTGTACAAGATCAAGAACTAGCTTAATAAACAAAAGAGACACATAATTTATTAGCTTCAGATTGAACTTACCACACGCAGTTTTGGTTTCCCTGTGGCTTGGCTGGTCTTCTTACTTTCCTGTTGAGGCTGAGGCTGAGGCTGAGGCATTTCTACTTGGGCTATTTTCTGTGCTTCATCTACACCCAATGATTCAAAAGAGCTAAGGGATGTGTCAGCACAGGAAGTTTCAATAAGTGTAACCATGGACTCACTAGACATTCTGTGTCTCTGAGACTTGGGCTGTGTACCGTGAATTTCTGTAGGCTGCCCCAAAGATGGATGCACTTCTGCTGAAATGACTACCTCAGTGGCATCTGCTGGCTTTTGTTCTCGCCTTCTTCCTTGCTTCTTAGGAGTTAAATCAGGAGCAAATGGGTTTGTTGCACTGCCAACATGACCTGGATCTTGGTATGTTTTGGGTCTTGCACCCTGTGACAAGCTTGGTGAACTGGGAGGTCCAAATAAAGAATATTGTTGCATTTGTTCAGGGCCAAAGTTTAACAAACTATCTTCTTTGACATCACTGCATCCATATTCCTGAGCTGCCAAGTCTTTTGCAAAAGGATTTGTACTTGGCAAGCTAACAATTGGAAATGTAAGTGTAACTGGGGTTTGTTCTTTGGTGGATTCCAAAGTTTCTTTTGCAGCTGCAGAGAATGCCTTATCAAGTTCAGATGCCGGTACCCACTCTGGTAAGTTCTCCGTTTCTTCACTCTCACTTGTCTCAACGTATTTTTCTGCCACTGGAATGCTCTGGTAAACAGGCTTATCATGCCCTGTGGCATTTAACTGCATATCACCATCTGTGCCATTTTGTTGTGACACGGGCGCCATGACTGATGGTGAAACACCACTGGAGAAACTCTCACTAGAAGAATTTCTAGTGTAACACTCTTCCTCCTCCTCAAATGAAGATGCAGCTGTCCCATTTATTTGCTGAAAAATAGCATCTTTTGTTGCTTTATCAATAACAGGTGAGGCTAAAGGTAAAATGATTGGTACTGAAGCCTTTACTGCACCATTTTCTACTCCTGCAACACAGTCATTATTGTCTGATGAAGGAGTCGTTGATGGAACAGGTTGAAGGACTAAGATGGGTTTCTCCCCATGCATGACGATCTGAGGCTGGTAGTAAAAAGGAAGCTTTGATGATACTTTTTCATTTCCACTCAGAATACTGTCTAGATTTCCATACTCAAACTTTCCAAAGGTATTAAAGCTTTGATCCTTTGCTAAGTGGAGGTTTTCACATGAGGTTTGAGTGCTTGTCGATGATATTGACAATGTCCTCTCTAAGACTGGAGCAGTTACGCTTTCTGGTTCATTTCTAGCTTCTACTTGTGACACTCCATCTTCAATGACTGCAATGCCATCATCCTTGGAACCAGTTATTGAAAAGGTACCAGGAGCCACTTCTTTATTTTGTATATCATCATTTATTCCATCTGACTGGATAGCCTGAAAAGAATCATTTGGTATAGCTGCTTCTGACAAGTCACTGTCACTTGACGTCACCACAGAATGTGATGATGATGATACTGCTTGATCATCATCTGAAGACGATGATTCACCTTCATCTATTTTTGGGTCATTCTTCTCTATAATTTCTGTTTCCAGTGACTGTGGCTGAGAGTTTGAAAGAGGGGCCTGTTTAAGGTAACGTGTTTCCTCCACAAATGATGTTCCATTGATCTCAGCCTTATCAGAGAGTCTTTCCACAGATCCCTCATCATCTATAAATTCAACACCAGAAGAAACATCATCAGCTTTCTTTGACAACAGCTCAGGTATTTTTTCATCTTCACTTGAGCTAGCACTCTCTTGTAAGAAATCTGTGGAATTTTCATTTGTGGTACTCAGATCATCTTCCACCTCTTCAGCTTTATTAGACAATTCCTGCAACTTCTGATCTTCATTGGGAGTGAGGACACTTTTCTCAACAGAATCAAAAGGATCAACACTTGTATGATCTGTTGCACAAGCTGGATCTAATGGTGTTTCATCTGCATCATAGCCACTTTTCCTATCTTCTTTTCCCATTGTATCAACACTGAGATCTTTATCAGCACTGTTCTCTTCACAATCGCCAGCTTCTTCATCATTATCAGATACTTCTAATAATAGCTCATGGCTTCCATGGCCATTGTGACCATCAACATTTGTATTGCCCAAGGTTGCACTGCCTTCAGGTTGGAGTGATGATTTTTCCTCAGAAGCTGGTACTTCCTTTGGTTTATTTGAAAACATCTTCAGTACAGCATTATATTCATCTTCAGAGGCATTCGATGATATTGACAATGTCCTCTCTAAGACTGGAGCAGTTACGCTTTCTGGTTCATTTCTAGCTTCTACTTGTGACACTCCATCTTCAATGACTGCAATGCCATCATCCTTGGAACCAGTTATTGAAAAGGTACCAGGAGCCACTTCTTTATTTTGTATATCATCATTTATTCCATCTGACTGGATAGCCTGAAAAGAATCATTTGGTATAGCTGCTTCTGACAAGTCACTGTCACTTGACGTCACCACAGAATGTGATGATGATGATACTGCTTGATCATCATCTGAAGACGATGATTCACCTTCATCTATTTTTGGGTCATTCTTCTCTATAATTTCTGTTTCCAGTGACTGTGGCTGAGAGTTTGAAAGAGGGGCCTGTTTAAGGTAACGTGTTTCCTCCACAAATGATGTTCCATTGATCTCAGCCTTATCAGAGAGTCTTTCCACAGATCCCTCATCATCTATAAATTCAACACCAGAAGAAACATCATCAGCTTTCTTTGACAACAGCTCAGGTATTTTTTCATCTTCACTTGAGCTAGCACTCTCTTGTAAGAAATCTGTGGAATTTTCATTTGTGGTACTCAGATCATCTTCCACCTCTTCAGCTTTATTAGACAATTCCTGCAACTTCTGATCTTCATTGGGAGTGAGGACACTTTTCTCAACAGAATCAAAAGGATCAACACTTGTATGATCTGTTGCACAAGCTGGATCTAATGGTGTTTCATCTGCATCATAGCCACTTTTCCTATCTTCTTTTCCCATTGTATCAACACTGAGATCTTTATCAGCACTGTTCTCTTCACAATCGCCAGCTTCTTCATCATTATCAGATACTTCTAATAATAGCTCACGGCTTCCATGGCCATTGTGACCATCAACATTTGTATTGCCCAAGGTTGCACTGCCTTCAGGTTGGAGTGATGATTTTTCCTCAGAAGCTGGTACTTCCTTTGGTTTATTTGAAAACATCTTCAGTACAGCATTATATTCATCTTCAGAGGCATTCTTCATTGCCACTTTCAACTGCAATACATGTTGCACTGTTTCTGGTGGAAGAGTTTGTGTCAGACTTCTCATCTCATCTTCAGCATCTTGTGTGCCAATTTCCATGGCTCTTGACTGCGTTTACAGCTCAAATAATTACACTTGGTCCAGAAAGTTGTTGCAACCCAGTAGTATGTCTAAGATAAAGAAGACAGGAAAATGTCCTTAAAATAATGATAGGGCTCAATCACTTTTTTAAAGAAAGGTTGAAAAATACACGTTAACAGAGCTGCCAACCAAAACAAACTGGAAACCTGGCCCCAGTTGTTCAAAGGCTGGATAACGCTATCCACCAGTTAAATCATTACCCAGCGGATAAATGTTGACAAAACAAACCACGCTATCCACTGGATAGTGATTTATCCTGTGGATAGCATTATTCACCTTTCAAACAACGCAGGCCTGAAGACTAAATTGTAGGATGCCTGTTGAAACTTGGCCATCACTCATAAACATACAAAATATTACACTTTATTATCCAACTGCAGTGAATACCATCCAAATAAGAGTACATATAAACAGCGACATTGTACAGTTATTTGTATAGTAGAAAACCTGTTTGCCGTACAGGTCGGTGTGTGCATGCTAAACTGTCACACCCTCCCTCTTCCATTGATAAATTTATTGACTACAGCAGTTGGATAATAAATCTCTTATTAGATGTTTTGGTGTGTAGTGTCACTTTTTATTATATAGACACAAGTGTTTTACTGGAAAATACACCACTTGTAAAATTCACACGAAACCACATGCAGGACTCAGGTGGTGTATTTTCCATATCCTCACTAGTAAAGATATCGATGATTTCACTGATATCAAGTTTGTCTCGTAAATTGTACTTAAATTTGTTGGTGTATGATCAAAACATCTTCGGTTTCTCCTCGAAAGTCTTCGGCAATCGTTCGTAACCTTCGGAAATCCTAGGTAATCTTCGGAAATTTTCTAAAAATGTTTGGCAACATTCGTGTGACCTTCAGACAAGTTTTGAGAATTTTCAGAAAACTTCGGAAAGTGGTTGGAAATTTTTGGAAAATTGTCAAAATCGCCGTCATCAGTATGTCTATACAATAAAAAGAACATTTCACATTAGCTCAAAGATATGAATGAATTTTGTGTTCTTCTGTCAAGAACAATATCTCACTCATTCACCGCACTCACTCGTGAGATATTGTTCTTGTCACTCGAACATAAAATTCATATCTTCTCGCCACTGTGTAATATCCCCTATATAATTTTCCTAGTTGTTTGTAATTTGGCTTGCTCCACAGGCTCACCAAAATACGGCACAACTCTTAAAAATATACAGCAATACTACACACCAAAACATCTCATAAGATACGTATGTCAACAAAATTGAGCTTATTTGGCATGGAAGTATCATAAACTGCACAGAATTGCTGCCCAAAGCTTGGAACCTCCTCACGGGCCACGACCAGAAAAGTGCAATTTAAAAATCAATAATGATGTCATCAACCTTTTGTTCGAGTTAAATAAAACCTACTGAGCAGGGAGCTCATTCATGCAGAAGGTTTGTTTTTCTATAGCAGTAATTTATCTAGATTTAGAGGATTTTTCGAAAACACATTTGACGATGAGCTTTTACAGTGTCAAAAGAAGAAGGAACCTTCTGTGAATGCGGGAACTTGCAATATAAAAAGCCGGAAGTAACATTGAATCGCTTCATAATCCGTAATTATCAGTTGATTCTTTACACAGTCTAATAAATACGTAGCACACGAAATATAATAACTTACATGCTAGTCAGTAATAATACTAACAGCATAAACCGTATTCTTTAGGTAAAAGCCCTGCGAAAAAAGAGATCAGAAATTGCAAAACCTATATATCGTTTCGGACCAACTATGGCTGCTCCACAGTCCAAAAGGCAAAAAATTTGACGGTCTTATTTCGATTAAAAACATCAGCAGCAATCATATAATTGTGTACAACATATGAAAATGAGCCACAAACAAATTTATCTGTGATAACGCTTAGGTTTCAAGCGAAATTATTGGTAGCCTTTAGCTCTTTCTCGATGTAAGTTCGCGCATCGATAATCGTCAACAAAGCTGAATAAAGTACAGACTCAAACGAAATTATGATTCCTGTAATACCGTTTTCCATAGTAAGCATAGTGCCCTGTAAGAAAACAAAACTGCAAAAAGACAGAACAGAACTAAACAATCTTGTATTGTCCCGTTGTTAACAAGCAGATTGAGTAAATAAAGTTGCAGTCGTCACGACTCACGATCGTGCAGAGTGCAACTCTTATCATCTAAGCTTAATGGAAGCACTCAAATTATCCGTTTGCACGTAAGTACACTTTGTAAATGACAAAATGATAAGTGTAGACAATAAAGTATTACTGATTTACCTGCTATTCAGTAAAATCTGTTGTATTAGTACAAGCTGATCCAAGACTCAGTCACCAAGAGAGACAAGTCCGCCATCTTTGGCAACGAAAAGCGAGCGATGATTAGCAGGACGTAACAGGGGTAGGGTGCGTAAAAATAAAGCCCCCGGAAGTAGGCGGTAGGGGTAGAAGTAAACAGCGGGAAAAGGTGGCTGAGATCTGTCTTCCCCATTGGGGCTATTCCTAAGAAACATTGCTCGGGATGGCAGACAATATTCCACCTATCCTACCCCAAACACCGCCTCCCCCGAAGACTATTCTCTCCAGTACATAAAGGTAGATAATGCTATCGCCCTACTTCAAGATCTCGGTCAGAACTGCGTCATGTCCAAACTGGACATTAAAGCCGGCTGTCCACCCTTCTGATTGGGAACTGCTAGGGATGAAATAGCAAGGCCTGTACTTCTTTGACATGGGTCTTCCCTTCGGTCTGCGCAGTGCTCCCTTTCTCTTTGACCAGTTCTCCTCGGCCCTCGGGTGGATTATTCAAAACAAACTCCAAATTCCCAAAGTGATTCAAATCCTCGATGATTTTTTCATCGCGGCAGCTCCACCCTGGATCCACTGTGCGACCGTCTTCTGCAATATCCTCCACCTGTTCAGTGAGCTAGACATTCCCATCGCCCCTGGCAAAACCTTATCTCCCCCCTCCCCCACCTCCCTGGAATTCATGGGCATCCTCCTAGGCTCCCATGCGATGGAGGCCCACCTACCAAAAGACAAGCTCGTCCGTACTAAACAGGCCCTTCTCCAGTGGTCTTTTAAAAAATCAGCCACCCTCCGGGAACTTCAATCCCTAATAGGCACTCTCCAATTCGCATGTCGGGTGATTGCCCCAGGTCGCCCCTTCCTCCAACGTATCATTCACCTTACCAAAGGCATCCAGCCTCCCCAATGGCGCATCAAACTAAATGCCGGTTTCCGTAAGGACATTCAGATGTGGATTGAATTCCTAGAACACTGGAAGGGGGTAAGCATTTTTCTTGATTCCAACGTTTCTCATCCCCCTGACCTCCAACTGTTCGCCGATGCCTCCGGGGCCATAGGCTATGGAGGGTTCCTTAGACGGACTATCGGTCGCTGCCTACCCGAACACACCCTAAGCCAAAAACGGGGTATCAGTACTGAATGAGAGGAGTTATTCGCCATCAACCTGGCCTGTGTACTTCGGGGCCCTACCTGGTCGGGGAAGCGTATCCAGATGTGGTGCGACAATCAGTCAGTCATAGCCATCATAAACTCCAATGCAAACACTCCAAGTCCCCTCGGGTAATGGAACTTGTCCGCAGCATCACCCTCCTACACTTGTTAACGATTTCATTATTATATCCACATCCCTTGGCTGGATAGTGCTATTGCTGACTCCCGTTCCCGTTTTCAGATGGATCTTTTCCGCATCCTGGCTCCCACAGCCTCTTTCACTCCCTGCGTCATCCCTTCATCAGCAATGCACATCTGACAGCCTCCCTAAAGCAACACTTCCATGCCTCTCTCGTCCCCTCCACCAGGCGAACCTACCAGGCAGATCAAAAGCATTTTTAACCTTCAACCTCCTGCATGGATTAGTGGGCCTCTCCGACCCCCTATTGTCAGCATCGGAACTGACTCTCATTTACTTCGCCTCTCACTTAGCCAAAACAGTGTCATATGACACAGTCAAACTCTATTTGGTTGCGGTTTAAGACCTCCACCGTGAGCTCAACTTCCCAGTCCATACATGTATCAACAAAATGCACCGCCTCCAAAAAGTCCAGACGGGTATAAAACGCCTAGCTCCCTCAACCCGGCGCGACCGCTTCCCTGTCACTACCCAAGTCATCTACAACTATCTCCGCCCTAAACTGAGTACACATTAAGACCGCATTATGCTTTGGGCAGCCTTCACCCTAGCCTTCGTTGCCTCTTTACGCGCTAGTGAGTTCACTTGCAACGGCCCCTTCAACCTCCAGGTCCACCTCACCTTCCATGATATAACCACCCACCCGGATATCCAACGCCTTCCCATATGCGGGTTAAGATAAAACAATCCAAATCTGACCCTTTCCGTCAAGGACGCACCCTCACCATAGCCACCATGTCACCATGTCACCACAGCCACCCTCACCATGTCCACATCACCCATCTGTTCTGTGATGGCTATGAAAGACTACATTCTCCATGCCCAGCCTCCAGCAAGACGTCCTCTATTTATGTTCTCTCAATCTGGCTCATGGCTAACCGACTCAAGCCTCACCAAGGAGCTCCGGTCTATCCTACAGCAATGTGGCTTCCTGTCCAACAAATTCTACTCCCACAGCTTCCGCATCGGGGCCGCCACATCTGCAGCCTCAGCAGGCGTTCCTTAATGGCTAATTTTAATTAACACTTTAAAAAGTGTTAGGACGGTGGAACTCAGACTCCACAATCTACTATTTTAACAGTACCTAAACTGTTAGTAAAACATAGTAGCTCTCATTCTCTATCTTTGCCTTGTAACGTTATTTTAGGAGCAGAGCGCCTGAATTTCTTTCAAGAGTCCTGCCCCCACTTCGTGGCAGGGAAGTGTACCCATTAGCTGCACTGTACTCTAGCCCACTGGAGACAGGTCCGGAGAAATATCCATTCCAAGGTGGCTACCACCGGAACCACCTGATCCGTACTCCTCCCGGGAGGGGCTCTTCCTCGTGGTTCCCTCAGTCCCCCGGGACTGTGGGATATGGGCCTACCCCTGAAGGCAGGTCTGGAACTTTTATTCCAGGATGGCTACCCCCGGTACCACTTGATCTGTATTTCCCCCAGGAGGGGGGCCCCAACTCCCTAGTCTTGCTCCCGTGCCACCCAAATTTCACCTACAACCAGTGTGTCAGTTTTGCTGAGGTAGTACTCTTCAAATAGCAAAAATCACCAGCCACAGAAAAGCTTGATTTAAGGTTAATCACATGATTATCAAGATGTCACCGTTTTGGAAAAGCTCCGTTTTCAAAATGTTTTCCGTCCACACTGAAACACCAAGCTGGCGTTTTCAAATTCTTCCGATTTGAAGAGTGTTTTCAAAAAGCTCCGTTTTCGGTCTGTATTAGTGTGGACGGTAGGCCTAACCGGAGAAATAAAACAGCGTTTTCAAACTTATCCGGCGCAGCGTGGACGGGGCGTGAGCCATTAAATTCCGTATTTGCGTGACTACCGAGATCGCGTGGCACATGTCGCGCAAACGATCGATGAAAAGTCACGCGATTCATTTGAACTTCAACAGATCCTTTCTTTTTCAGTTTTCTTCCATTGTTCGCATGTTTCTCGATGTTGGCAACATTTATCGTCACAACCGTGAAGCTATTGAGAGGATCGTTAAACGTTCTACGTTCATTCGACGGAAATAAAGTTAGAGCTGTGCACGACCGTACGACAGCCAGTGGGTAAATGAAAACATTTACAACCAAACTTACTGTTTGCTTTAAACACGAATAAACGTGCTTTTAACTAAATCGGTCATCATGACGAAAATGTTAGACATGATCCATCTCACTTACTTGAACACAGAGTAAATTTGAAAGTTCTCAGTTCATTACTCTACTGAGATAAAGAAACTCGTGAGAATGTTTCTCCTGCTAATTGCGATTGTCCAGATACTGACTAGTGGATTTTCAGGGGCAAGTGTTAAAGGTAAGAACAATTTCAAGAGACAGTTTCGATGTGTATTTCTATCCACTCTGCGATCACTTTCAAGAACATATATAAAAACTCATTTCCCAGAGAGCCATCTTGAACTGCGTTCAACTTGAAAGCACAAACGAAGGCCACTGCTCACAACAATCATTTTTAATCGTCATATTATCTATTTTGTAATTAAGGCCTGATGTTTTAACCGTGTATAACTAAATTTATCTATCTATCTATCTATCTATCTATTCAACGTCCAAACAAAGGAGATCCTTGTTTTGCTCATGTACTCTGCATGGCTGTTAAAAAGGTTGTGAACTCGATCAGGTGTAAGCAAACTAATCCTACTCTTAAAATTTTAAATTTATGAATGGTCAGAGCCCTCCTAGTTTTTGAACTATAAAACAGTTAAATCCAAAATTGTTAAAATTATTCATAGATCTGTCATAAGGCAAAACTGTGCTCTATTTGGAAAAGTGAACTCTTTAGAAAAAGACATTATAAAGATAAAATAATGAAAATAATTTCTCTATTATTTAAACTTTACAGCAACATAGTTTGGTAACTTAAAACATTTTTGAAAAACAATTAATTCCCTTATTAGTTCATACAGCAATACTCAGTTAAAACCTCTTACTGAGCAAGTTCAAGGCCCATACCAAAAGTTACACACTGAGTTTTCCCTTTTGATTTATGGCCCTGGGGAAAAACAAGGATCTGTAAATTACCATGCGGACCAAGAAGACGAGGTTATTAAGATATTCGGGAATAGCTTCAAATTATACCAGGCCATACAGTAGCATATGGCCCGTAAAATTGATCAAACACAACATGCATGGTTACTACAAGGTATAATGATAATATTGGTTTTCATTATCTTTCAGGTTCTACTTGTAAAGAAACCACATGCTCGTCACCATGGAAACTAGCACTTCACAATGATGCAAATGGGAATGTCTTGTCAGGTTCCAAATATTCTCTGATGGCTGCTGTTTTATCAGGGGCTCGTGTTCGTGTGATCATTGGAACATCTTACAGTACAGAAGCTGACAATGTGCATGTGTTTGGCAATCATGTGTTTGCTCAGCTTCTGCAGCATGTCAGCAAGGCATCATGGGACAGGTTTCAAGATAATGCTTACTGGTGGTGGGTTTTTTTGTCAACCAATGGAGTGATGCAAATGACCAGGTACAATGTGGGCTCAAACTATCACCGTGGAACTAACAGTGTGAAAAGAAGCATCAAATGGTACGTACAGATACACAGCTTCATCCCCAAACCAACATACTCCCACCTAGCCAGTGGCTATAAAGTGCAGGGTAGCCTGACTGAACTGGAGAGCAGTGTCCAGAATGGTAACGACATCCGCTGCATCAGCAGTAAAAGTTACTCCTTTCCTCTCCAGAATGTCGCCATTAACAGTAAGGGTGTCAACTTTGTTACTGGACAAACCTTAGACCACATAAGCACCACCAGCTCTGGCAACAACCTCTTACAATTTCAAAGTAATGCCTATTGGTGGTTCACTATAGTGACTACTCGTGGATTGCGGGACATGTCACGCTGGACCGCTGGAATCCATCAGTCACGAGGTCACACTCAGGACACTGTGGCAGTTGAGTGGTTTGCAGATGAATGCTGGAAGGAAGTCTTTTTCCACGATGGCAATGGACGGCAAATTTCTGGATCACGCTACATGCTGACATCATCCATAATGTCTGGTCATCGTGTTCGCTTTCAGATCCCAGAGTGGAACTATTACACTGCTGAGGCTGACAATCTTTCTGTACGTAATGGTCATGTCACAGCTCAGGCCCTTAAACATGTCAGCAAGAGTTTGACTACATTTCACAACAATGCCTATTGGTATTGGTTGATGGTTTCCACCACAGGAACTGTTCGTGCCACAAGATACAACGTGGGAGAGCACAAACACCGTGGCGATTCCACAAACCAGCTAAAAGTGAAGTGGTTCATAGACACCAGACCATGGGAGCAAGTCTTGTCAAATGGCAAATCAGGAAATGTCCTTGAAGGATGTCGACATGCACTGGTACAGGCTGTCAGAGCTGGAGCAGATGTACGCTGTGTTCAGGGAGATGAGGTGCAAGGCTACGCATACAAGGCTCAAAACCTAGCTGTGTCTCCAGATGGAAACCACGTGGCTGCCCAAGCTCTTAACTCTGTCAGCATGCAGTCAGCACCCAATCAGAATGAGATGAAGATCCAGCCCAGTGCATACTGGTGGTTCACAATTGTGTCCACAACTGGCTTGCGAGACATGTCTTGCTGGACCGTGGGCGAGCACATAGATCGTGGACATAGTTCAGATCAAGTTGGCCAGAAATGGTTTGTCAACCACTGAATGCTGCCTTACAGCTCAGCCATTCTCCAAGATGACAACATAGTGGTCTTTTTCCATAGTGGTCTTTTTCCAAGACACAAAAAGCAATTTTTTTTTTGTCAATCAAATTAAGCAAAAGTAAAATATTAAATGGTGGGTTTAGGATACTGGTTAGTAATGTAAGTCAAGTACTTTGCTTACAAAAGTAATTTACTTGTCTCAGGTAACAATGGGGTTTAGGATACTGGTTGTTGACCTAAGTAATGTAATTTGCTTGCACTTGGGTAAATAAAAGAGAAATTGAAGAAATTAATGGTGCAACACTAATTTAGTACAAGTTAAGAGACAGCTGAAGAGTAACCTCAACATCTCAAGTCCTCATCCTTTAGTTATTAATAGCAGGTTTTGACAGAAAATGTAATCCTTCAATCAACATTCCAAAAAGAACAGCGTCCCTTTCACATAGCCACAGCAGACACACTGCATCCTTTTTCAATACCTTTAAGATTAATGACAGTTTTCCAACCTTTCAGAAATCCCTGTCCATTTTTATACACTGCTGGAAACAAAAGAGGAAAGCTCTCTGAATCCAACACTTCCCCCACCCTCCGCCCCCAAATGCACTTGCCAGTAACTTCAAACTGTGCCAGACCATTGTAAGATATATCTTTCTTGAAGGACACATAAATGTTTGAACTGACTCAGAAGTGTTTTGGCCCTTCAGATTTACTTTGCATCTGCATACAGCACAGCTGGGACATGTCCTAATTCTACCTTGAGGTTTATGCAATATCATAATAATGTTCAACAACGTACAGCTGAATGCTTGTGCTAGTGGATATTGTATAGTCTGTATAGAGGGGTTTTGTTAACGTTTTCAGCAGAATGGCAACAGATTTTCACAAGCAGGCAAAACTTTTTGAACTGAACACCTTTATAGGAAAAACAGGCAGGTAAAATGTTCCTCACGGCCAGTAAATTGAAGCCAGTGTCTGACCAAGGGTATTCTACAAGTCAATGTACGCATGACTCACATAGAGTGTTTATCTCCAGCTACTGCTAAGGCAATAGGAGTTCAAGAAAAAGCCACTTTTATTAGGGTTAACCATAACCATTTGCGAAGCATCTATTTACAATACAGTGATTTCAATGGTGTTATCTTGGCCTTGACGAAAAACCTTTAGGAGAACAATATTCAACATGTCTGTGATGGTCAAAGTTTAATTTAAAGGCACGTTTTCCATAACCACTTACTGATACTTGGTTTACTTGCCAACTATTGTTCACTTCTTTGAATGACAGCTTACAGAATTTGGCAGTAACATCTCTTCGACGACAATTTTTTAATTGATCTTATCACCTGCCTGCTTGAAAATGAATATTGCATATCGAATGAAGAATTACATGCTAAAATATTGCTCTTGAACTGATGTAGTTCTGTACATGTACCTGATGGTGGCAAATTAGAATATACCAAGGATAGTACATTGGTGTACAAGGGAAAAGGTAATTACCGGTATTTGTCAAAGAAAAGAAGAAGTAGCTACAGGCAGAGGTGATTTTACAGTGTAAGAACTACTAATTGGATGGACAGCTGACTGGACTAAATGACTGTGCTTAATGTAAATTTTACACGTTAACTGTGACATCTATTACACAACCTTCCAAATACTGACGACATTTTCACACAAGAAACATAAAGGAGAACAAATGTATGTACATGTAAACAAGAGACAAATTTTCCTTCAGCATAAATATTAAAACTTGACAACTTGAGGTCCTTTTTTCTTTGGTGCTCTGTGAGATATTCCTCCAAGGTCCTCCAGCTCAGCATCTGCACTAAAATGTCCCTTTTTATTTTTGATATATTGAGCATGTGCAGTGGTCACTGAAACTACAGAAAGCAAAAAGATCACCCACTAAAATTGAGGATAACTGACCTCCACTTACAGAAGCCTTACAGAAGATGGGTGCATTACACCTGTGCAAAGCATGTCAGGTTTGGTTGCATTTAACTGAACATACAAGCCTACTTGTATACATGTATACACATGTACCAGCCTGTGTTTGGCATAAAAATTCTACAGGTGATCTCACATCAAAAGGGATCAAATTAATTATAACAAGCAAAACAACTGTATTTGTGTTTGCAATGTATTTTCTACCTTTGTTTTGCTGTAGCAGTTCAGGGCAGTCTCTTCTGAAATGTTCCACTGATCCACAAATTTTACATCCCCCACCTGGAAACAGGATAAAATTCACCAGTAACCAAAATGTGAACTCGGCACAACCCCTTTTTAACAAACAGACATAAGGGAGAAGACAGAGTGTCTTAACGTAAACACTACAACTGTAGAGTGCAAGGACCAGTAATAAGTAGCAAGCTTCAGATGAAGTCCCTTGGATGCCACTCTCTCTTCTGTACACCAATTAACAGTATGGCTTCTGCCTTATGTCAAAGCAATGTCAGACAGGCAATCAGCAATTGACCATTTTTTATTGCTAATTTTGGTGTGGAGCATTCAAAAGAAGAAGAAAGAAGTATTACTGAAATATATGAACTCATAAGTCTCACCATTTGGATAAAGTCCTTTAGGATTATCAGGGCATTCTCTTGCTATGTGACCAGTCTCCAAACAGATAAAACACTTGGCAAAAGGGAAGGCTGTGTCGAAAGGAGACATTTCATTGGTTTGGTGAAATAAATACACTATGCAGGATGGGATGCTAGTCCAGTGCAGGTACCCTAGCACTTTGTCAAGGCACCATGACAAGCAGTAGTCCCTGGTGGAAAAAGGTGCAGTAAGGGTTCTTATGCAGCACATGGGGGCAGGGGGGCGATTCTCTAACTTGTAAAAATGTTAGCGATGCTTGTCAGATGATTTGAATTAAACTGCTACCCAAGACCAATCTGGGTGTGGCTTAAGCTTTAATTTACTCAAAAGGATACCACTTTACTACATAGACAGCATTTTGTTTATTATTTCTCTGAGTGCAACCCTAAAAGATGACTTGACAGCTAAAAATAGTGGTGTTTCATCCTTAAGAGCCAGTGCCCATAACTATGGACCAAACAACGGCACAAGTCGAAAAATCGATTTTGCTCATTTTTTGCCCATAGATTGGTCCTAGCTAGTAAACAAACGGACCATAGTTAGTTTCTGCTAATGCAGCTTTTTTGGGGAGAAATTTGCGAAAAACTATTTTGCCCCGATTGAGCTCAAAATCTACTTCCTGTTATGCTAAATTTTCTGAAAATTTGGTTGCTTTGCGCGTCGCACAGCAGCTACTTAAGAATCTTTCAATGGTCTTTACATTCAGCTCAGGTCTTCATGGTATGACTGAGCGAAAAATAAAATTAATCGAGGTTTCGTTTGAGCCCGAAACGAGATCGAACAGAAACGCAAAATATTACGATGTGTTGCAAACGAATTATAGCACTAAAATATCGCCATATTTTTCTATGGGCTATAACTTTAAATGTCATAAAAATACTTTCTACGGGTTAACTATACACCCACCTGTTTGAAAATCAAAAAATATCTCTGGGCAAATGGTTTTAAGTCGCCCGCCTTGGCCTGTGCTTCTCACAAATTTTTCCCTGAACCGCCGTGAGAATGTAAACAATTGCGTGACGCGGGCGTCCACCGTGAATACATAATTCGTTTCCAACAAACCGCAGATGGCTATCTTAGAACATTTGGGTGAAAAAAGAAAAACATAATGGACCACTTTTAACTTTAATATTTTGTCGTTCTTTCTTTGATCATTTTAATTACAAGAGTGAGTTCTAGAAAGAAAATCATTCTAAGTTCATTTGTTAAGTGTGATGACAAGTTGATATTGTTGGTTTGTAGCCTTACGTGATCTGAAGGAACGCTACAGTGATTAAATTTGTATTTGTTGATTTCGACGGATCGATTTTCGGTTAAACCTTTTTATTTGTACCAACACATTTAGTGCCTTTTCTCCGGCTAAAAAGTCAGAAAAAGTAAAGTAAACAAATCATAAAAGTTTAAATCATAAATAAGAGGCATCGACAGTGCGAGTGTCTCGGTAAGCTGTTAATTTGAACAATTACTGTGCTGGACGGATTGCTTTCCATGTTACGCACGTACTACACATATAGTTCATTGTGCGCGAATGTTTCTGTTTCAAACGACTGAAATGCTCAATGCTTTTTTTTCTTTTTTTTCTTCAGTCTTAAAACTTAAGGTTAGAGTTAGGCTAAACCCTAAACTGTTTTGGCGGCCAACCTATTTTTGGCTAATTGCTTAATCAAATTATACATATATTTCATTGAAATTCGCTCTTCCATGACCGACTTCCGCTAACACAACAAGATGGATGTTCGCTGTTCATTTAAGACTGCAATCCTGGTCAAAAGTGTTGGGACAGTTACGACAGATGACTTCACAGGCAGCCTCTCTTAAGACCAAAACCCTGCAAGCCCGCCTACCCCTCTCCCCCTGTCAATGTTGATAAAAATCTTGAAGAAAAAAAATCCTTGACAATAGCTTCAGAATAGCCACGTTTCAAGAATTGTTGGCCTCCTAGAACAGTATTCTCGAACTAAAGAGACGAGAAGATAGATATTCACGTCTTATTCCAATAATAGCGATTTTTCAGCAATCGCGTTTGGTTCCAACACAACTGTCTAACCACTTTCTATTGTCCCTTTTTCCTTTTTTCCCACATCCTATCTAGTCTTCAGAATAGCTTCATTTTCATGCAACATTGCTAGGGGGGAGGGGGGGGTCAATTGTACTTGTTTCTATTCATCTTTTGTTCTAAAACGTTAAGAACCTAGTTGAAATCGAGGGATTTAGCGCGCAAAAGGGGGAGGTGTCCCAACAACTTATGGCCAGGATTGTAGGTTTACACTAGAGGAAATTGTTCCGGATTCGTGATGAATTCGGAACGTTTTAGTGCCAGATTGATTTTGCCGTTTACACAAAAGTGGACGAATCCGAAATAAAAACTCCCCGGTTTGGTCGTTTCTCCGGAGATTTTGAATTCGGAATTTAAAGTGGGAACTTTGAATCCGAAAACTTTTGAATCTGGAGAGTTTTGTCGTGTAAACGATTTTCTCTCGAATCTGGATATTTTTCCGCCTGTGATCTTTTGAATTTGTGGTGGAACGAAAATGGCAGATTACATGATCCAGTCGTAGTCGAGTCGTAGGCACATTGATGGCCATTTGATGGCGGTCGCTGGGTGATCACCTCGTGCTGTTTCAGGTGTAGGTAATCACTTTTATAATGGGTAATGCCATACTCCTCAGAAACCCAATTTATACTTTACTGCGCAGATGACGACGATGGCACGATCGAAAACCTCGACGGTTCTAGATATTAAGAAAAACCAGAATAAATACCTGGAGGGACCTGACATGATGGACAACAGTACCATGGTCAGTGAGTTGAAAGAAAACTTCAGACTGTCTCAACCTACCCCTAGCCTTATTTTCGGAGGCATTTTGTTTCTCGTTGTCGAGGCAACAAACTGCTTGTTAACCATTCCATCATGAATGTTCCCGGAGTTATTGTCGTGCATGTGTAAACGGTTAAGAATCCATGTTCTTCAAATGATCATTGTCGACAAAAACAATGTAAATCACTATTTATAGAACATTTACATGCTGTACTAAAAGCTGTAAATTTCCTGTAAATTTATTTTACAAAACCCTAACATGTAAATTGTAATTTACAAAGAATGTAAATCAATATTTACATGCTGTAAATTAAAATTGACATGTCCATGTAAATTTTCAACTTTTCCAGTGGTGTGTAAACGGTTAAGAATCCAAATATCCTTTCACTGTAAACCCCTACTAATCCGAATACTCTACAATTTATGAATCCGGGAACTTTTACGAATCCAAAAAAACTCCTTTAGTGTAAACTTAGTCCTAGATCGACCACTGTAATGTTTATTTGTCTACCAGTGTTATGATCCGCAAATTTCAGTTAATTGATCAAACAACCAAAGTAGAAAAGATGGATTTTTTCCCAGTATGATCGAAACTTAAACGCAGTTTCTTCCTGGGCTAATTCAATTCAAGAAATTTCGGGTTTCCTAGCTGAGTTTGAGCATATTGTGTAGGTACAAATTTTCTACACAGCTAGAAGAGCGGAGATGCCATCACGCAGTTAGTAGTTTATAGAAATTATGGTATTTCCACTTGACTTTATTTGTCAGTCAATGATTCAATTGCCATAAACCATGGAGGATTGGTTAAGTGTATCTCTAAAACTGCTACTATATTGTAAGTTATCAGTGATTCAATAAAATAAATAAGTGTTAAAATCATTTCCCGGAGTACTGTAGAAACGTTCTTTATCAGGGATGTCGTGGGTGCTGCAATGCAAATGAAAAAACATACATACTTATACTAACTTAAACAAAAAAAGAAAACAAACAAAAAAAACATTTTCAATTATTTTATCTACACAACATTTCAAAAATTGCTTTCATCGGATTGCTGGAAACGAATATTTTACTCGAGAGTGGCTATCCGCGTCACGCAACTGTTTACATTCCAACGCCGGATTTTGGGCAAAATCTATGAGAAACACAGACCCAGGCGGGCGACTTGAAATCATTTGCCCAGAGATGTTTTTTGATAGCCTAACAGGTGGGTGTATATTTAACCCGTAGAAAGTGTTTTTATGGTATTTAAAGTTATAGCCCATAGAAAAATATGGCGATGTTTTCATGCAATAATTCTCTTGCGACACACTGTAAAATTTTGCGTGTCAGTTTGATCCCTTTTCGGGCTCAAAACTAACTTTGATTTATTTTATTTTTCGCTCAGTCATACCACGAAGACCTGAACTGAATATAAAATCCATTGAAAGATTCTCAAGTAGCTGTTCTGCAGAGCGCGAAGCAATCAAATATTCGGAAAATTCAGCAAAACCGGAAGTAGATTTTGAGCCCAATCGGGTCGAAATCGTTTTTGGCGTATTTCTCCCAAAGAAAGCTGTCTTAGCAGAAACTAACTATGGTCCGTTTCTATTCTCACTAGGACCTATCTATGGACAAAATACAAGCGAAATCAATTTTTCGACTTGTGCCATTGATAGGCGATTTAGGTCCATTTTTATAGGCATTTACTCTTAACACCCTAAATGAGACCAAAAATGAACATCCATGATCTACAACCCTAAGCAAACAACAAGCATCTCCAACCTTTACATAAAGGAGTACCCCTCCTAGGGTTTCTTCTTAAGAATACAAAACAGTGACCCCAGCATGTGCTCAAACTCAACCTGTTAATATTATTGATCTGGAGTCCAAGGCACTGACCACGAGGCTGCCACATCTTCTAACTCTACCTCCTGAAATGATCATCACCTTATTCCTTCTCACAATCACCAAAGAGAAAATGTGTGTATATTTCTTTTACTAACACATGTACCATAAAAAATATATGGTGATTAGAAAAGACAATTTGAGTGTTGACAATTCTGAGCTTGAAGGGTTTTAAAGATATGTATTAAAAACACTATCATACTCTGATATACTTACCTGCATCACTTGTTGATTTGCTAGTACAGTTTTTAGTTGTGTGCTCACTGGATCCACATTTGTAGCAGTTACCGACACCCATCTCAGTTTCTTGAACTAATGCGCACTCGGCAACTAAATGTCCAGTTTGACGGCAATGGAAACATGTCTAAATTGTCATTTTGAAATGCATGGGAAAATTAGTTATACTATCATTGAATGAAGAAGATACAAATCAATGTTTTCTGACTATAATGCAGCATGCATTATTTTAACTTGACATCTAAGTGCTTTAGGTTTTAGTCACATGGAGCCATTTGGTTTTCAATACTCTACCTTTCTTTTTGCTCTCCGCTTTCTTCTTGCCTCGAGCTTTTTATCCAAACGTTCTGTCCTGCCTGCATTGGTAGGTGATTTGCTCTTGTGCTTTATATTATGTTCATACCTGTCACTCTTGGGTCCATGTTTCTTATTCTTTATCATTATTCCACCATTATCTTTTACTGGATTGAATGTTGGTTTGTTTCTGTTCTTGAAATCTTTCTTGTTAGGTATGGTTCTCACTTTTGATTCATCTTCGAATCCTACACTTTGAATCTTCTTATTTTCTGATTTTCTAGAGATCTTGAGCGCCACAGTCTCTTCATCAGAAGTTAAGTTCTTCTTTCTTTTCTTCCCAGCCATGTTTGTTCTCAAACCATGGCCACCTATCAGCAAAATATTAGACAGTCGACTTCTTACCAAGCAAATTAACGATGAAATACAGATCTTTAAATGAATGACTCATTTCTGAAAGGAGTCTGACTGGAGTTTCGAACACGTGTAATTTATTTTTGCCTCAGTATAAATTAATTCTCACCTGAATTCACAAGCTCGTGCCATGGCGTTGCTTCCAGACTTGCCTTCTTTGAAGCACGAGCAAAACGAGTCATTTATAAACTTGCTAATTTTTGTTAAAGTTTACAGCTGATCATTATAAATCTTATTGCGACACAACACGATTCGTCCGCCATGTTGAAAATATCATTGCGCAGTCAACTTTGGCGCACATTAACATACAAAGACCGCGATCAACGTAATACGCAGGCGCAGGTGGCAGGAACAGCACAACATGGTGGATCCAAACTCCAACCAAGAAAAGTTTTACTATGTTTACAGTTGTGACCTGGACACAAATCTTGAGCTTAAAGTGTAAGTTGGAAGAATTGAAATGTTCTACTTCAGCTTTTTGGGAAAACGCGCGAGATCGTTGACATTTTGACTGTTTTTGATTCACTGGAGGTGGCACGGTAATATTGCAACCTTTTAGTTCTCTGATCTGTCAAACACCCTGATGGCAGGAAGATAATTAACCCTTGCTTCTGGGTCGTTTTTAACTTTACCCTTAATATCTTATCTGAAAATTAATTTGCAATATATTGTAAACATCCAAACAGCAAGTTGCACGTTTGCCTCAAGTGGGTGGGTAGGTATATAAGCTCACCTATTCACAATAGAAATAAAAATGTCTACTTTGTAAAACTTACATGTGCGTAGATTGAGTGACAACCATTCCTGAATAAAATGTCTTTGTGACTGAACAGGGAAAGCTTGTTGATTCTCTAGGTAGTGGTGTGATTTACGCAAGCAACAAAACCCACTTGCCCGTACCTAGTCTGAAGCAAGAGGTCCCTGAGGAATGCTACCTATTTTGCACCCAATCAAGTTTACACCCACCAAGTTCACACCACTGAACTCATTATAAACTGACTGTATATTTCAAGTTCGCCTCCACCTTTTTCAAGTGCACCCCAGCTTTTCAAGTTCGCTCCCATGAAGTCTGATATATTTTTAGTCTGTTAGTTCAGAGGTCAAGGGATTAGAGAACAAGAAATAAAAATGTTTTTGGTGGGAACTCGTTTAGGTGCGAAACCTCCAGCTACCTGTCTGAGACAGATCTATGCCTCATGATTCACCTCTGTATCCTTGAAGATGTTCATGAGGTACCAGTATCTCGAGCTCTTTGTGCAAATGTTTCTTACTGCTTCTATTAGACAAGTCATCTCCTGGAGATGAATAATTTCACTGCCCACTACAACTTGTATACAATTATGAAATCATGTACATTTAGATTTACTAAGTTAGTAAAATCATTAAGACATCACAGCAACTAAGGATAACCATAACGCGCATATTTTTAGATGTACATTGGAAGGAAAAAGAGAGCGTAAAGGGTACAAGGAGCTGTTAGATGATCCGCAACTGAGATACTCGGGAGCTTATGAGAGGTGAAATACATGCGATTACATAGTTTACATAGTTTTTATAACTAAACCAGTTCTGTGTTGTTGTTGTCATTTTTCTTGTCCTCTTGTGGCATACATACTAATCAAGGACCTTCGTGTACATGTATGTTAGCTATGTATTAGCAAGTTCTTTTCATAGCCAGATGAATTAAAATATCTTCATCACCCTCCTTATAGGGAATTGGGCACTGAAATCAAATTTGTCTACTGATCTCTGCCAAGTGCAGCAGTGGAGGCCATAGCCCAAGATAAACTCTCCCTTAATATCAACTCTCTTTTCTCTATAGTTCTTTCTCCACTGTGCCCCTCCATGTCTTTTTTCTGCCCCCACCCTCACCCCTCTGTGTCCTGCCCCACTTTCTCTTTGCAAAGTCAGAGTGCAGTTATTATCAAACAATTTATTTGTATAGCTAATCATTAAACAATGTTGTTGATTACATGTAAGTCTCGCCTAGACAAATGCAGTAGAGAAACGTTTAGTGGCGTGCAGTTTCACATCTTTGTCAAGGATAAAATATTGAGTTTCTTTGTACTCAACAAGATTTGGTAACCCAGAGTTCAGCAATATGAAAAAAGCTAAATGTGATCTTGATTATGTTTATTTTTAGTGAATGTTCAGACTTGTATGTAACTTGCCAAGTGTTTGCCGATGGTCAACCACTGTGCCTACCTACAAGAACATCATATAAACCCTTCAGTACAAGATGGAAGTAAGTTGAAGACATAGAAATCTTGTACCCAAGAAAGTTGTATGTGAACCTCAACCATATCAAGCACTACAAAATTCCACCCTATCACTGGGATAGAAACTTAATAATTTTAACTGTACAAAAAATGAACAATTTGTATTCACCTATAGGGGTCAGTTCTTACTTGGGTGAAAATGCTAGTAAGCCATTCAAGCATTGTCTATAAATTAACATTAAACGCTTCTGAAAGCCATTTATGATCCATTCACCATCTGTCTGTTTTTGTACATTAAACAGATAATCATTAATGTACTTTTTTCTCAGGGTAAGATCATAATTTTTTCCAGCCTCATTCCCAAGATCTCTCTTCTCTTCAAGGGGTGGAAAGAAGAGAGACCCAGGAAACAAGGTTGCTAAATTTTCCTTCCCTGCTATCAAGTCTAGAAAGTGCCAAAAAGTCCTTTATTAATCAAAAGCCACCTTATCTTGTCTGCTATGTTGACTAGATATTGAAATAAAAGAAAGTCTGCTCTCTGTTGTCCATATTATGAAACAACTTGTAGTAATAGAGTTAAATTACTACTGACACATATTTACAAGTCTTTACTGGATTGTGAATATGCTAGTTCGTTTCAGATTGCACCTATGATCTCCTGGCACCCATTTGTTCAATCTATATGTGGACTGGGAGAATTGCATGCGATATACGATTAAATTTTCCTACAAGTGCACAATGCAATGATGTTAACCTGCATACCAATCTAAATGATTAATTTCCTCTTGTGATTTTGATTTTTTTTTCTAGTTGGAATGAATGGCTTAAGTTACCTATAAAGTATCCTGATTTACCGCGCCATGCTCAGGTGTGTTTTACCATCCGGGATGTGTATGGACCAAGAAAAGCCATCCCAGTTGGCGGAACTACTGTGTCCCTCTTTGGAAAACATGGGTAACTGCACATACACACTGTACATGAATCTGAATTTAGAATATAGTTTCACATACATTGCACAGTGTAGAAGGCGCACATGTTTCTGGTACATCAAATAATACAGGAGTGAAAGACTTGAATCATGGACCTAGGTGTCTAAGTTTTAGGTCAAGAATGATTCGTCATTGATTCCTAAGATGTCACTTAGTGTGTGACTGGATGCTGTAAAAACTCCAAAAATTAATTGCCTTGAGTGCCTCTGCTATCGGATAACTGGAATAAGCAACAACAAAATGAAATTAGTTTACTGCATGTGTGATAAATATGATGACAAGTGTTTTTGATACATGTTGATTGTTGTTCTAGGACTCAGCGTCGAGGTATGCATGATCTTAAAGTGTGGCCAGGTGTGGAAGCTGATGGAGGAAAACCAACGTCTACTCCTGGAAAATCCACAACTGGTGAAGACCAGATGAGCAGATTAGCTAAGGTATTAAATGATGGAGAAAGCTTACTAAATGTGACACATTGTTTGCCATAATATGCCATAGGCTGAAGAGATGTCCTAATACAATAACGAACAAAGCAGGTGCACATGTGGTTCATGGTCTTGTTCTAAGAGATCAGTTTCTTCGTGTAGATTTAGGAACTTCTTCTAGCTTAATCAGTTTAATCATGACAGTGTCTTTGTTAATACAGAGCTTCATAACAACAGCAATAACTTTATTAAAGTGCTGAGTCTATCTAGCCAAGGGATAAGACCCTCTCCTAATTGAGGACATTTCAATACAGCTACCTAATTATCAATTAAAACTAGAAATTCTGCTATTATAAATAATATTTTGACCAGGAATTGTTAGTTTGAATCACTTTAATGTTCACACCAACAATATCGAAATCCTGGAAATTGTTTTGATCCTTTTGTACTTTATATTAACTTTGCTTACAGCTAAGCAAGAAACATCATAAGGGACGAATGTTAAAGGTTGACTGGTTGGACAGACTGACATTCAGAGAAATCGAAATGGTGAATGAGGTCAGATGGTTTTTCATGATTGTTCCTTTGTTTTCTTTGATTTATATGGTTCTTTGAAGTTGAAAGATGTAAAATGCATATTGACGCTTTAATGAATAATACATACATTGCTATATTTTTTTTAAAACTTAAAGAACTCAATCTGAGTGGAAGAGAAGACTTAATGGTAATTGTGAAAAAGAGGTCCCGAAACCAACTGTCAGTAAGCCATTGGCCGACAGGTTACCAAAAGTTTGCTAACAAAAACAAAAGTTTGCTGTAGGATGTACAGGAAATATAGAGTATTATACCCGATCAACAAAATGATTTCAAAAACACGAAAACAATTAGTAACAGATCTCGTCACTAACTTACTGATTGATGGTTGGCATAGAAAATATTGATTCTGAAATATTTTTGAAAAACTTAATTTTATATCAAATTTATTACTGTGTAACTAATGGATAAGAACATCTTAAATCTAAATTGATAAAGCAGATTTCATCTGAAAGTAAAAGCAAAAACCACCACAAAACTTTCTTGTACAAATCTGTACAAAACCTGTCGGCTGTCTGTCAGACAACAGTCTGCTGACAGTCAACAAACAGCCAACAGTCGGCCAACAGGTTTTTTTTGGGAGCTGTTCTTCACAATTACTGACTTAACAGTCATCGTGACTATTCTTTATAGAGGGAAAAGCGGAACTCCAATTTCATGTTTTTGATGATCAAGTTTCCCAGAGTCCATTGTGATGGTTTGGAGTATGCTGTGGTGCATTTTGAGAAGGTAATTAATAAAGTAACCTGTATGTTGTGGAATGAATGTACATGTAGAGCAAGATTACAGCAGGCAGCATTTCTTGGTCTCAGTGGAAAGTCACTTGGCTGAGCCACACAATTCAAACGACCAGGAGCCCATGGTTCATTAACCAAGCACTTACATGTAATTCCCTTTTCTGTGGCACGAAGCAGCTAGGTTATTGGTACTCCCCCATACATGGAATGCTACATGTAGCTCATCACAGTTTAGTACCTTCCCACATATTTTGGCAAGCTGTTCAAGCACCTTTTGCATGATGTTATACAATTTAAATAAGCTTACTTTAAAATGTGGAGATGCGGTGGCAGGCTTCATGGTTAGTGCGCTCGTTCCCGGATCATGTAGTCCGGGTTCAAGCCCTGGCCGGGGGCACTGTGTTGTGTTCTTGGGCAAGACACTTAACTCTCACAGTGCCTCTCTCCACCCAGGAGTGTAAATGGGTACTGGCGAATTGTTGGGGAAACCTAACAAATTGCGGGGGAATGACCTGCGATGGACTAGCATGCTACAGAAACCGGGATAAGTTCCAACAGCTATGAGCCAGTCGGCTCCAAGGCTTCACTTTACTTTAATTTAAAATATTGTTATTAGTGACTGGTTTCAATGAGATTTGAAGTTGAAGGCTGTTTTAGTACTCCATCTGTAAGAGAGCAGCAGGACGGGATTCAACAACTTCCTCTATAGGGCTAACTTGTTTGTATTAGAGCTGGTGATTCACAGCAGAATACCCACCTGAGTCATGGCAGGTGCCAGGTCTTATTGAAAGCATACCTTTCAATTGGCAAGTGCTGGCTGTGAGACAAATGTTCATGAGTCTCTGGGACACTTTCTGTCTTTTTATATGTGTTTTGTACTGTTGTGCGTAATGAATTTTTTATTGTATTAAACTATAACATGTCTGTTTTGGAACACATAACACATTTAGAAAGACTCTTGTCCTGCTAATGGAGAAAGATTTTTTCCTGCATTACTATAGAATGTGGTTACTAAGGTGGTTGCCACAAAGAAAACAAATTATACAATAAGCTGTGCTTTAAAAAGAATAATAAATGAATAAAATTCATACTGTGATAAGGTAAAATCCTTTACACAAATTGAATCGATCTGAAAAGCTCAAAAACTGAAGAAAAAGAAGAAAATGGTTTAAACAAGACAGGAATAATAATTATTTACCATAATAACGCACAATTTCCCCAGGCATGTCAATATAGCAATATTAAAAATGAGTCCTAAAAAAACTAACTTGACATTTTCACAATCATGCCATTTTGTCTCGTCAAAATTTACCAAGATTATTGCATACGTCCCACCAGGAACATTTCTGCATTTGTGTGTAAAGATGTATTAAATAATACTGTTGAAAAGTAATTTCCAGAATATTCATGTCTATCTACAAATCCAGATGATATTTGACTTTGAGTATGATAATACATATTGTACAATATGATATTATTTTAGCATGATGTGTAGTAAAACCGTTGTGTCAGGGAAAAAATTAATGATAACATAATATAATTTTGAAATAGGCCTCTTATTTTAACATCTGGTCATCTATGTTATTTTATTAGCATTTCAAAAATTATTATTCAGTCTGTTATTAATCATGTTATGTAATCATTTACAAAGTCACAAGACATCTGGTACCTTCTGAAAAGAATCATTGTCAATGCACTAATTCTGTTGTAACTGTTGTCGAAATGATAAACATCCTCAGTTGATATTTTTGGCCTAAATAATTAGATACTTTTTTAGAACATTTATATCTTGGGCAGTGACAAAGAAAAAATACGTAATGTTAGCACTGCTCAGGCTCAGAGTGAACACTATAAAGACCCAAGTAAGTGGTGATACTGTTTACTGATAAGATTATCGTACATAATTGTTGTGTAAGCATGTTGCAGAACAAAGAATTCCCGATACAATATATGAAAGATTACAAAAATGGTGCCAATATTTAACTCAGGTAGCCTTACCAAAAAACAAAGAATAGCAAAAATTGTTGATGATTTGCTTGGATGGGTGATTAAATAATCTTGACTTGAGACAGGATTTGTAAGCAGTCTTGATCAGTTAAAAATGCTTGAAAAGGTTGGTTTTGTGTATTATTCTTTTTTCCTGGACTTGTGCATTGCACAATATTATTTTGTAGAAACTATGTTGGCTACAACTAAGGTTCTAACAACATCTCTGGTTCAGCATAATGTCATAATATGAACTTCAATCAGTATTATCATGTAACTGGTGTATAAGGATAATACTGAGAGCTACTCTACCATTGACTGTTAGCACTTCCCAACTGTCACAGTAACACTGTGTGGTTGCAGTTCTCCTCGCCAAGCTTAGAACTCAAACAATATTGGTACTTGCTTTTTACATAGCATGACCTCATTGATATTTCTCGGCATAGTGGCCAAGTCAAGGATGCCATCCCTGTTTAGTTTTGGTGTCATGATTGTGCAAACATGGACAATGTACTAAGCTTGTGAGACTATGATTTAAAAGCTTTATATATTAAATATTGCAGAAGTAGAGCAACACATTAGGGCCAGTTTGGTGAAGACTTGATTAAAGAAATCAATATTAATAATTATTATTGTATGCTGCAAATGACTGGAAAGTGATAGATGCAGCTCCCCCATGGGGTAGAGTGGTGGGTGAAAACTGTTAGAAATGAGCCATTTTGTTATTTTACATATTCATGGATACATTTTATCAAAACTAGAAGGCCAATATGTTACGTACTGTATAGATTCACAGCAAGAAATATGGATTGCATTATTATGTAAATCTGTTTTGTTACTTTCTTTTTGTACTAATTATGGTAATCAGATTTATTGTACTTTAAGATCTATTACATATTCTCGACTGGGTATATCACTCAATAAATTCAAAACTGTTTCCACAGCAATTAATTATTGTGCAAGCCATGCAGTTTTGAATGAATAATAAAAATTATTACTCGTGTCCTACCACTCCTGTCTGTTATTTTGAGAAAAAACAATCTGATTGTGTATATTACATCAAAACTAGAAAGCCAGTGACAATGAGAAGTATGGATTGCATTATTATGTAAATCTGTGTTGTGACATTTTTACCAAAATAATTATGGTTAAGTAATCATTCATACCTCAGATGACAACCTAATGTTCATAACATTTATTTTACTTGAAATATATGTGCAATAATTGTGCATGCGTTATGAAAATTATGGATTATTAATGTTTTATACTATTTCGGTCTGTATTATTGGAAAAACAAAAACAACAACAACAAAAAAAACAATCTGAACTTTCAATGCCTCAGATTTACACATCTAATGCGAAGAAAGATGTGGAGTTTTTGATCACTTGTCTGGACTTCTTTTATTTCCACATGATGTCAAAACACTGACTACTCAATGGTAACTTTCTAAATGGGCAAAATAAATTTGGGATGGACGTATACTTTATGTATTTGCTGGTCAACATCTAGGCAATCTAGGCAGTTCAAACTATTAGATAATGATTTTGCAGACAGTAGTGGTTTTTGTTCGTTAGGCAAAACAGCAAATGTGAAGCATCAGTCTTTGAAACTTTTAGGGTGCAAATGGCTTAGTTAATAAGTTTGGGTATATAGTGTTGGTCAATGGCTTAAATAAGAATATACAGATCTACTAGACAATTCAAGAAATTAGATTAAGATGTTGCACTTCTTGTAGTGGTAAATATATTCATCAGGTAGAACAGCAATTGTTAAACATCAGTCTTGGAAGTTTCTTGAGATGCTAATATTAATGATACAGTTAAGATAAGGGAATAATAAACAAGACTTTTTTATAGGCAAACCACCATGGCTATCAAGAAGGAATCTCAGTCAGTTAGTTGACTAAGGTTGAAAGTTTTGTAGTAATAAACTCTCCCTTCTGATTGCCATACATTTATTTTAATAATAATCATGTTAGTTGTGAGTATATCTGTTTCAAGCCAATATTCCCCAACATGTACAGAGGATGATTTTCTTCAGCTGTTATTTCTCATGATAACCTGTCTGATTTACAGTGCACATGACTTGTATGAACAATGCTACAAAAAATTTAGTTATATGTGTTCACAGATTCTGTCTTTCAGTCTCTCTTATCAATAGAACAAGTCTGTGTTATAGCATTGTTTTCTTCCAAAATATCTGACTATCAGATCAACTCTCAGGCAGCCTCATCTGTTTAGTCTGAGGCTCTCTTAGCTTGAGCTTTTTGCATGAACTTTCAACTGTGTTTATGTTTTATGTTACTAGAATGTGTAATAATTGGATCTGAAATAAATATTTGGTGAGTCATATACAACTGTAGTGTGGTTATACATGCTCAGAACTTAACCAGCTGGTGTAGAAATTAAAAATTTAAATTTAGGTTAATTCATATATTATTCATGGTTTCACATCATGTTTTCAGTAGTTCCTCAGTTTGAAACATATGTCTGAAAAAAAATTGCAGTTTTCTTTTATATCCATTCAAAGATTAATATTTTTGTTAATGCATTATTTTAAAAAATATTTGGTCAATGTGTTTTCCATGATTTGAATGTTTCAAATGAACACTTTAACAAGACATTTTTTCCAGTTGGTGATGGCAAGTTGATTATGTTTATTCATTCATGGGTCTTAGCTGCATCACAGAGCTCATCAGATCTTCTAGTAAAGAACTGTTAGACTCAGATTCCCAGGTAATTTGACTCTGATGACAACATTCAATTCATGACTTGTTGAGTTACACAGAAATAGCATCAAGTGAGAAAACTGGTCAATCTTAATGTAGTGATCAAGGTACAATGTGTTGTGAACTTTGTTATGTCATAGAAATTTACTTTGAAAGTGGTTTATCACTCTTAGATTTATGCTAACTTTTCAAAACTGACTCGAAAACTTTCTCTAGCTCAAAGAGGTGTGCAAAATTTCCCTGTTTTTTTCTAAAATGTTCCTAAATTAAGAATCTGAAAAATAATTCTCATTTTTGTTGTGACTGAAATATTAATCTATGAGTGCGGTTGATGTGGAAAGTCTGCAATGGATGAAAATCCTCTCCAGGTGTAGTAGCAACACTGAAAGTTCCTTCCTGCCATAGATACCAGAGTTTTAAAACACGTGACCAATGAACCACTGGTCATAAAAACTGACGTCACTTACATTCTTTTTTTTTCAGGATGCCGATGATATTGACTATATCTGCACTCATCCAGAGATTGTGAGGGTTCCAGATCCAGAAATTCTACTGGTATTGAAACTTGCTATCTTCATATGCTGCTACCTTGCTCAAAGTGTTTAGTTCAAAATAACGTCATTTCAAAGCAAGATTCTGGGTTTTTGTAAAGTGACGATACAGAAAAATCAAAATGAAAGAGCATCCTAAGAACCAAGATTCCTTCATCTCAAGAGTTTATCCATGTTAAAACTACGGCATTTAGTTTTTTGAAACTTTTACTTTTTGCTTTGCTAGTTTAACCCTAAGCTTCACTGCCTTTTTGTTAATGGTTCTGATGAGCTTCCAACATGGGGATACAGCTTCTCTATGGCTTATACACAGACATTTGTGGTAGTAAAAGTACATGTACTCTGCAGAGGAAATTTGTGTGTGATAACATGAATGCATTAATATATGCTATTCTTTCCAGGAAAACCTGGTTGAGTTAAAGCATCACAAGCTTGTACACAGACATTTGTGGTAGTAAAAGTACATGTCCTCTGCAGAGTAAATTAGTGTGTGATAACCTGAATGCATTAATATATGCTATTCTTTTCAGGAAAACCTGGTTGAGTTAAAGCATCACAAGCTTGTAAGAAGTATTAGAAGTGGAACAGTTTCAAGGGAGCTGAAACCAAATGCAAAAACCAGGGATCAGCTAAATGTATGAATCATAATTAAACTCCTTCAGTCTTTGTATTCCTGTAGGTAGAGCATAAATTAGGTAACTTTTGATGCTAAGTATGCAGTTATGACTTGTAAATAATATTAATAATTGTATGAAAAAGTTGATTAATTATTGTTTTGTTTTTTTAGCAAATTGTTGGTTACCCATCAACCAAAGTACTGACATCAGAGGAAAAAGACTTGGTGTGGCAGTTCAGATTTTATCTCACCAATCAGACAAAGGTTAACTTACAATATTGTTATTGTTTAACTCTCATTATTTTTTCCTTTTATAAAAAAAATAAATCTTATTGATTGTAATTAATTATTAAACCCAGTTGGTGAGGGTACTCATCTGCAATGTGGAAGGTGAGGTGTTCAAAGCACAGCAAGACCAACACTTGAATCAGTGTTTCAAATAATGAAAGAAAAACCTGCTGCTTTTGCTACATATGACATCAAGAAATAAAACTGTTGGACATTCATGTGGCTGTTACTATTATTTATGGTTGCAGGCACTGACTAAGTTTCTCAAGTGTGTTGATTGGAGTCAGCCACAGGAGGCTAGACAGGTAAGCAAAATATTTGCTTGGACAAGATAGGGTTCGTCATCAAAAGTAGCCTGGCATTTTTAGCAAAAATCACCATGCGTGTGATATAATAACAGCCAGCTACTCTGTAGGCTCGATTACCAGCCGCTGTTCAGGAAAAGAGCCCGCGCTCCTCCCCCGAACTCACGGCTGGACTCGTGGACTTGGCATTGTTAATTTCAACCAATAAGAAATCTGCCTGCCTGAATCGAGCAGGCTGCATAAATTAGGTTTCTCGCAGTAGCAAAGGAGTTGTGCGATATGAAGTGCGATCGCATTAGTGGGATATTTAACCAAATACCGTCAACTCATGAAATCTTGCCTGAGCTAAACCATAGTAGCATATACAACACGCAAAATAGTCAGCAGACTTATACGTTAGAATCTATATTTGAATCATGTGGTACCAGAATATGAGATAACGAACAAAGTAAACAAAGGGAGGGATAAACGCAGACATCGATTTCAAGAAACAAAACACTCAGTCAAATTGATGTGTACCTTAGTCTTCTTGAAGAGAAGCAACACCACTCTCTGGGAAAGCCAGACAAAATTAAATTTTTAAATGAGCCAAAGCAAACCAAACTAGCAAAACATAAACATGGTGTCAACACCATTTACACCAACATATGTGTGACCTTTGACATGACAGTTGCTATAGCATAGTCAACCAGCTCTGCTCTACTTAAAAAAAAAACTCTTCTGTAGAGCAGAGCATGTAAAGCCCTTCCACAACAATAATGTGAAACAAAATAGGTTGGAGGGCCAAAGTTAAAAGAAGTGGCGAAAATGCGACAAATTTTACGAGCCGTATGCGTCATGTGGGCCTGCCTATCATTGTCATCAGATGACATTTCCAGCCACCTGAAGCGTCGCAAGAATTACATTATGAAGTTACCTCACAGACATGCTTTGCCGCTCACGCGTCCAGCTGTCTCTTCTCGGGGAGGAACGTAGACCGGACTCGAGAAAGCGGCGGAAATCAAGCCTAGCTACTCTGCCGAGCTCTTGGTATGACTATTTGGAAAAAGACACCAAATTCATCCACCTACTCCAATAATAAAACCACCAACTTCAAAACTTTGACAATCCTGACAAGAGCAACTTAGGTAAAAGGTGAAGTCTGCATATGAGCCAAGTGGCCCATCAGGCCAGAGCTTATCCCAGTTTCTGTAGTATGAGGCAACTAAGAGTATTTCTACTTCCCCCTGGGTGGGATGCCACATGTAGTTCATCACAGGGTTACACCCAGCATTAAATTTGCTGGTACCCAGTTTAATACTCTTGGGTGGGAGAGGCACTGTGAGAGTACTGATAATGTCTTGCCCAAGAACACAATGCAATGCCCCCGGCCATGGCTCAGACGCGGGCCACTTGATTCAAAGACTAGCACACTAACTATGAGGCCACCATGCCTCCTAAGAGCAACTTACCGGTAGTACATAATTGTGTCACTCTCTTTTTTACCTTCATCCATTGCAATGTAAATTGTTGTAACGAAGTACTTTATTGTTGTGTGATCCAGGCTCTAGAACTTTTGGGAAAATGGAACCCAATGGATGTTGAAGATGCCTTGGAGTTGTTATCATCTCAGTTTACCAACAGAGCAGTCAGACAGTATGCTGTGTCAAGACTTAAGGAGGCTAATGATGATGTAAGCACTTTGGATGAAATACTGAGACAGATGGCTGGCTGCCTGATGACTGGCCAACTGACTGACTGTCTCTCTGTCCTCTCTGTCTCTGTCTATCTGACCAACCAAACAACTGACTGACTGACTGACTTATCAACAAATTGGTTGACTGACCAACAGACAGTAAGGTTGAATGATGAACAGACAAGAAGCCTTTTCCTGAGTAATACCAGCAATTTTCACTGCTCACATGTGGGTATTTTTTCCCTTGCAGGATTTGCTGCTCTACCTTCTTCAACTTGTCCAAGCATTGCGTTATGAAGCATTATCAGATGAAGAAGAAAAGCTCACAGAGAACACGGTTGACAGTCTTCTCCAAGACAGTATTGAAAGTCAGACTGCAGAGTCACCACCAACACAAGGTAAACATATACAAAAGGATGCGAATAATTTACAGACTGATTGACGGCATGCAAACATTTACCAAGTCATTCTAACTTAGGAGCATGTCATGTCAAGGCTATCTGTAAATGGTGTTGGACATGACTTCTGCCAATGATATACAGTGTCCTGCTTGCCCATTATCCATGAAAACTAAAAACTGCTGTGAGATTGGCTGGCTCAGCCTTGCCTTTGAGAGTGAAAACCTAAAAAAATGGCAGGGACAGTTGATTACAATGATCATTTTTGACTGTGTTTCTCTTGTGTTAGATGCTGAACAGATGAAGCTCAGCACAACTGCAGTCAAAGATACTGAGGAGGTAAATACATGGAAGAAAAATCTGTTTTTATAGTATTAGCACACTCAGATAATTTTAAGGTGTCAGTTGATAAAATCAAAGAAAATATATTTTGTTTTTGTGGGATGCACTTTTCTGATTATGCTGCTTGTTGGAAAATTGTCGGCAGTGCAAGCTGCAATCCATCGAGTCATTTCTCTGAAAAGTTGTTAAATTAGGAACTGGTCATGGCAGTGTTACTGTAGTCTTAGCCTAGCATAATTTGGTGTACTCTTGAAATAAATGGGCTGTTATGTGAGAACTGGAAGCCAGTAACTTTTGTTTTTGGAGATAATAAGTTTGTATCACCTGTGTTTTGCATAGATTACAGTCATACACCTCATGATTGCTGATGACTGGGAAATACTGATTCATGGTATAATACATGATCTGTGTTTCATCTACCATTTTGTTTCATCTACACGTGTATTCTACCATTTTGGTTCCCATTAAATGACTGAAAAGGAAAGAAAATTTTCATTACTTACTTGAGCATTTACATTAAACATGCAATTTTTTTGCACTCAGGATTCAGATCTGGCCTCATTCCTTATTTCAAGAGCTTGCAGAAGTGATACTTTAGCAAATTATTTCTACTGGTAAGGTGTTTCTAAGATGGTTTGGATATTAAATTATTTTACCATCTTTTAAAATGCAATTAAACCTCCCAGGAGAGGTTGTAACCAATTTTGGGTGTTGTTATAACTGGCTAAGAAGAGACCTCCCGTTGCTATTACATCTTGTTACATGTACACTGATAAACATTTAATCTGCCCAGCAATGTGGTAAAAATTGCTAGGCATAGTTTTCTTTCCAAAAAGTTTTGCAACTAAATATGAAAACAGAGTTGTTAGCTTGACTTCACTTCATTTACACTTAGTACCCCTTCTGAGGCATAGGCTACTGACAAGCATCCACAGGGGTGGATGGGTGGGGGTATCTGTCCGCGGCTGCCCCCTCCAGCTGGCTGTCTAGCTGGTGAGTTGTTAGAATCTTGGTAAAAAGCATTTGAGGTTTCATTTGAAGCATGTGTCTACTGATTGGTGTGCTCTTTCTTAATGTTATAATACTAGGTATTTACTGGTGGAATGTAACGAGGGCAAAGAAACAAAGGAAGGAGCAATGTATTTAAATGTCATGAGGAGATTCAGCCATGCATTGATGAAGGTTACTGTTTCTCATATTCATCCTTAGCTATTAGTTTGCTTGTAACTCAAATCTCTGTTTCCTCTTAAACCATTAAAAATAAAATAGAACACCCTTCTAGCTATCCACAGCTTAATTTCCTTAACCTTAGATGTTTATCATATCCACTGATTAACATGAGGGAAAATTTGGCAGACTACACTATTTTCAGCTTTGTAAAGCTGTGATCTGAGAAAAAAAAATCTCTCTTTGTTCTGTTACAGGGTGGCTGGGAGTGTACAGTAAGACGAAATATGTTGGGCAAACAACAGCAGTTTGTCAATCATATTGTCAGACTTATGAAGGAAGTTTCCCAGTTTAGTGGCAATCGTAACAGAAAGGTGAGTCATGTCAAATGTCATGTGCCAAGCTGCAGTGGTGTAGTGGTTAGCATGTTGGAGTCCGGATTGAGCTGGAGTGCTAGCCGGAATCATTGTGTTATGTTCTTGGGCAAGACACACTACCCTGCAAGGAGTTGGTTTCTCCTACAGCACACACTCTTGTTCTCCCTTGTTCGCAACATACATCAGTATTCAACAATGGAAAAACCACTGCTTGCAGGATAGAGGGACACTTTTCTCTCAGTTGTTCTGTTCACCAAGGACTCTAAAATTAATGGTTATGCAAAATTAACGAAAACCTGACAAATATGCTCCAAGGTGGAGGGTAACAACCCCACCCAAGGGGAGTGGCAATACTCTTAATCATTTAACAAAAGCTAGGATAAGCTCCAAGTAGTGTGTTCAAGCTTGCCCTTGGCTAGTAAAGAGTTTATTACATTTATGTCAATTGGTAATGGCTTTTATTATTTGTTCAGATTCACAGGTTAAGAGAGCTGCTTGATGTTCCTGAGCTGACCACATTTGGACCAATTCCTTTGCTCCTTGATCCAGAAATCAAAATCAAGGGTATCATAGTAGGAACTCCAGAAGAAAGTATGTGACCATTGTGAAATCAGTTTTCAGCCAACCTTTTTTGAATCACTATTTATTAGTGCCAAACAGGCTTCAAGATAACTCAGTTTTGACAAATCTGTTTTCCCTTAGCTATAAAATAACACATTATATTAAAAATCCCCTCTAAAAACAAAAACTGAAAAAGCAGTTTTACACATGCGCAGCTTGTTAAAGTTTGAATCTGATAGGTCATTTTACTAATAAAAGCTGACTGATTCCTTTATATTAACTACAAATAGATAGCAGAGTAGTTGATGACTGCAGTTGATTGAAATGAGTGAATTTTCAAAGTTTTGCTCTCTTGCAGAAAAAGCCTGTCTGTTTAAGAGCCACCTTATGCCTGCTAAACTAACCTTTAGAACCTTGGATGATCAAGAATATGTTGTAAGTCATAAACTAGTTGCAACTCTAAACTCTAAACTGAACTACTAATCAGTCCATAATAATTATTGACTTAAAAAAAAATTAAAAAATTATTGACTTAAAACAAAAAAAGTTGTGAGTGGTAAAGGAAACTTGTGTAAAGGTTTGATTTTGCACAAGATACTGATCACCAAGCACTTAATTGCAGAGCATGTCAAGTAGAACCATCTGTTGGTAAAAATATTTTCCTTTTCAAGAAGTACATTATTTTCTTGTATTTCCTTTTAGCTGCATCAACTTTTAACCAAATAGTTAAAATATGAATTTGATTTTCTTTCGCAATAGAACAATCGCACAGTAAAATGTGTTTTCAAACTGTGATGGCTGAACCAAGACTGATATTAAATCAGCTATATTAATGACATTAGTAAATTCCATTCCTTTCTTTGACAGACAATTTTTAAGAATGGTGATGATTTGCGGCAAGATCAGCTGATTCTTCAGATTATAAGACTTATGGATAAGGTAAATGATAATAAATGCAATCTCGGATCTGACAACTTTCCCTCTTTTATCCAACTATACCTTGTAACAATGCACTGTAAGATGTCACATTAAAATTCTGTGCTTATAAGTGTAGATCTCTGCACTGGGAAGGCAAGTAAGGCCTTTGGTCATGCAGTGAAGTCATCTGTCACTCGAATTGCAGATCGGAGCTCCCCTTTTATGTCAGATGTTGTTAATCTTTGTGCTTGTTTAATTAATATGTACAATTTCAAAATACTTAAATTTATACTTACGTTATTTTATGTGTATATTTTACTTTTTGCTTGGAATGTTTTTACGCTCTTTTGCAGCTTTTAATGAAAGAAAACTTGGATTTGAAATTGACTCCATACAAGGTGTTGGCAACAAGTGGAAATCATGGTCAGTTTTCATTGTTATAAGACTTAGTGATACATGGAGCATTCTCCTAAACATCCCTGTCCCCTATTCTTGGTAGCCCAAACTCCAGTGACATTTTGGATCTATCAAAACTCAGTTATCTAATACTGTTATTAATTGCTACTCAATGTGGAAATCCAAGCACTTTCTAATATTGTTTCATGTTTTGGCAGGTTTTGTGCAATTCATAGAATCTACTCCTGTTGCAGAAGTATTAGACAAAGATGAAGACAGAAGTATACAGGTATGATAATGATGATAATAATAATAATAATAATAATAATAATAATAATAATAATTAAACTCATCACAAATAGATGAGCTTGGGAACTGGTGCCTGAAAGGTTAGCGGGGAGCCAAAGCCATACGCAGAAGGGGAGGTATCCATGGCAACCCTGGAATGGGAACCACCCCCAAAAGCAGCTGCTAACTGGCACTGTCACACTGATTGAATCAGTGGAAACAACTTACCTGACCCATACTTACCTAGAGACCAGCAACCAAGAGGGAGGGACGGGAAGGGGTGAGAATCCACAAAGATTCGCCAAAGTACAAAGCAAATGATCCGCAACGACCAGCTGGCAGCACAGTATGTGCAATGCAATGTGACACAACAGCCCTGCAAATCTCCAAAGGGTCGCCCCACAAGTCATGTACTGTAAAAGGGGAAACCGCTGACTGCATTGGTTTGAGTCTAACTTTGCCTAAATCATATTTAGCCACATTTAAGCTCATCACAAATAAATGAGCTTGGGAACTGGTGCCTGAAAGGTTAGCGGGGAGCCGAAGCTGTACGCAGAAGGGGAGGTATCCATGGCAACCCTGGAAGCGGGAACCACCCAAAGGAAACCTTTCTCCAGGTGCTTGGAGAATGGAGGGACCTGAGAACAGGGTGACCTGGAACCTCCAATCCCCAAATACACCCCAAGCACCTAGCCCCACACAAACAAAGCGAAAAAAGGAGCAGCACACACCTGACCATGCAGACATCCACCTGATACTGCAGGTCCGAGAAGCTGAAGGCACCCTGACGCAGAAGCAAGACGCAGGCATTAAGAGGCAAAGCAGGTGACCAGCAAAGCCTAAGCCAGCGTTGAGCAAAATGATAATAATAATAATAATTATTATTATTATTATTGTTGTTGTTGTTGTTGTTGCGTCGATATATGAGAGACTTTCACTTATAACTCTTAAATCCATTGATACCATGTTTCTGTGTTGTCAGTGCAATGAAGATAATTATCTGACTAATTTATTTTTCTTTCTGTGCAGAACTACTTTCGCAGGCATGCTCCATGTGAAGGTGCACCCCTTGGAATCAGTCCCGAGGTGATGGACACTTACGTCAAAAGTTGTGGTAAGCTCAATTAGGCATACTGGTGGCAAAAGATCTGAGGAGGTCTGTGATATTTGGTGCACTAGGTGGGGTCATTGTGTTGTGTTCTTGGGCAAAGTAATCTACATGACATGTACTCTCCAACCCTTAACCAGGAGTATAAAAGGGAACTGGCAAACTGTTTACTTAGCAATGAAGGGATAACAACTGATAAATCTTTAGAGACCTTGCGGGATGCATAGGGCAAGACTAGTATCTCTTTCTCGTGAACCAAAGACTTTCTTAGCCTTGTAGATGAAATTGACTGAGACTTTGAGTGTGGAACAAACCGTTAAATTTTCCTCAAATCCTACAAGAAGCCTATGTTTTAAAAGACCATTCACCACAAGCCAATGAAATAGAGCATCTCATTTAGGGGGAGTGGTATATTATGTTTAGTTCCAGCTGTGCTAAACCTCTTTGACCATTTTGACCCAAGTGCAGTGGCATCTATTAAACTTCTGTCTCTGTGTGACCCTAATACAATAGTAATGCAAGTACAGTGAATCTGACATTTTTGATGATAGAACTCTGTTTTGTCCTGTAGCTGGATATTGTGTTGTTACATACATCCTGGGTGTAGGAGATAGACATCTGGACAATTTACTTCTCACAAAATCAGGTAACAGTAACAAGGAGCCCAGAGAAGCTTAAAACTAGGCGATTTAAGAATAAGATTAACTTCTTTTTGCTAAAAAGAGACATTCAACTCTTCCTGCTTAAAGGAGGTTAGAGTGGTCCAATTGCTAATAATATTAATCGTATCAATAACAAATTTCGAAATTAAGAAAAGTCTTTGTCATGAAGAACTTCTTTTGAGTGAAAAAGCCAGTAGACAAGTGGTTTTCATAAGTTGTAAAAACTGTAAGGAACATTAAGAAGGAAGACATTCAAGCTTGCATAATTGATGTGCAAAAGGTGTAGGTACCTGTAATAATACCTGTAATTGTACACCCATGTGATTGCGCATCAATTATGTGACATATAGGTGTGCAGAGAACCAATCACAATCAAGAATTTTTTTTAGATGAGATTATTGGAGATATCTTCCTGAACACATTGTGCATTGTACACATTGTAGTTTCCCAGCACATTTATTACGGTGGTTACTGATAGATAATTAGTTTGTCGATTCCAGCCTTGCCACCATCCACTATGAATTTTCCTATTCTGTTCTTGTTATCTGTGTGTTTTTCATTCTTAGGAAATTTGTTCCACATTGACTTTGGTTATATTCTTGGAAGAGATCCCAAACCATTACCACCACCAATGAAGCTGAGCAAGGAAATGGTAATAAAAAGAAAGCAATTAACTATAGCAAAATTGTACAATATAATTTAAAGTAAGCAAAAGAGAAATTTTAATTTTATTACAACCTGTTACCTCTAGTTAACTTTTGTTGTCAGCATTTAAACCACCCTAAAAATGTGGAGACACAGTGGCCTCATGGTTAGTGCACTGGACTCCAGATCGAGCAGTCTTGGTGCAAGTCCTGGCTGAGGACATAGTCTTGTGTTCTTGGGCAAGACACTTGACTCTCTCGGCAAATTTAATGTGGGGGGTTAGCCCTGCAATGGACTAGCATCCCATCCAGGAGGGAGTAGAAATATTCCTAGTTGCTTCATGCTGTAGAAACTAGGATAAGCTCCAGCCAGATGGGCCACTTGGCTCATATGCAGACATAACCCTAAAAAGCAAAATATTGTAACTCAAAATTCTTTTGTCTTGTGTTTAGGTTGAAGGCATGGGGGGTGCATCGAGTGAGTTTTACCAGACATTCAGGAAACAATGTTTCACAGCTTTCCTTCACTTGAGAAGGTAAATGACAGATGGAATTGCAATTACATATTGTTGTAATCAAGAATTTTAGCTTACAAGTGAGAAAGATTGTTTCGTGCTCATGTTTTCTTGGAGTACATGTATGGTCATGTACCATTAAGGTATGATAAGTTGATTGCCACCAAAGTGCTCAGCAAATTTTGATTGATGTACAACTAGAGGTAATTTTCATCAAATAAAGCCGGTACTTAAGGTTCACCCGGCACAAAATATTCTGGAAATTTAGCGTAGAGTTTTTCAGCTCCTGTATGACCTCTACAGCTCTATGTACAGTAGAGCAGTTCTAACAGTACCGTATAAAGAAGAGTAGAGTACATTAGTAGAATAAAGTAGCCTAGCCTAGCCTAGCCTAGCCTAGTCTAACGAGGCAGGGAAACTCTACTGAAAATTTCCGGAATTTGTATATTCGAGATGTCATCTGAAACATCTGATGTTTTCTTTTTTTTGTTTTCCCAACAGACATGCCAACTTGATTTTAAACCTGTTTGCTCTAATGGTGGATGCAAATGTACCAGACATTGCATTAGAACCTGACAAAACTGTTAAAAAGGTAAGCCTGAGTCCTTGCCATACAATTTTTTATGTTACAGTGAAGTGGTAAGAGGTAGGGGCATTGATGTCCAAAGAGGCTGTTTCTTAAAACTGAAAAAAAAAAAATGGAAGCCTCAAACTGACACACATGTTGTGGATGGTGCAAACATAATTTGTTCACTACCAAAAGACGAACCGAGAAGTGATTGTTTTTATTCAGTTGTTATTCACAGCATCTGAGGTTTCTTCGTCAGTATTAATCCTAGTTTTTTTTTCTTTGCATGTGTAATCAATTTAGTTAATTTTTTTTCTCAGGTTCAAGATAAATTCCGTTTGGACTTGAATGATGAGGAAGCAGTCCAGTACTTGCAGTCTCTTATTGATGAAAGTGTCTCTGCTATGCTTCCCGTTGTAGTGGAGCAATTTCACAAAATGGCTCAGGTTAGTCAGTGTTACATTCATTTTGCTTCAGTAAACAAAGTTAATGAACTGCACTTCTGCTAGAGAAACTACATCAGTGTAATTTAAGCATCAGTTCCCAAGCAAGAGAGTGGATTTTTAAGTTGTAATCTCAATTAGCAGTGTTGTGCAAATTGCATATATTTCTTTCAATCCATTTGTGTGTTTTTTTTTTTTGGGGGGGGGGGGGCATATTAAGTGTTCTGAACACAGATAAAGGAACTCAAGTTAGCTTATCCCAATTTGATAACTTCTTTCTTTAGGAGCAGGTCCAGGAAGTTAATAAACAGGCTTAGGTACTAATTAAAGTTGGGGAAGAAACCCAACCTTACACTGGTGGTGTGACAACCATGGAGAGGAGCAAGCACTGGCCCCTTGGCCCATCCCCATGTGAACCTCTCCTTTATTTGAATGTTGTTTACTTCTGCCCTGACTTTCATTACCAAGAACTTAGTTTACTTTGGTTATTTGCAGTATTGGAGGAAATAATTTCAAAAGATGTCTTTTTATGGATTCCACTTCAAGAGTTAAGACTCTTACAGTGTGGGTTTCCACAAGCGCTGTTAGGGTGAGATTGGAGATGGCCACAAGACACTGCCATGGAGACAGTTTTAAACAGAACTCTGATATCATTTAAATATAAAGCTGCATGTGATACCAGTGCATTCTGGTGTGCATGTTGCACAACCTAACAGTGAGAATCTATTGCATAGTTGATCAGATAAATCAAAAGAAGCTACATAATTACACTCTGGCATAAAGTGCATTGTATCTCGTTAAAGAAATGTTAAGAAATTTAAAACAACCATGTTCATCTCAATTGACCCTAAAATTCTCTACTGGGCAAAGAAATATCCAAATTCGTTTTCATGTAGTTTGAATGACTCCTCATGACAAGGTGAACTTGGTTCTTCATGAAATTGTCCATATTCACATGATTAAGCCAATTATTATCATTACCTGCTTTCTTCATTTGTTCTTTTTAATGTACAGGAAAGGGGGTCAAAGGTTTCCATTAATACCTCAATATTTCTTGAACCATGCAAAAATCACTTAGAGAATATTTGCAGTACCATGAAAGGAAACCGGCTGCAAAGACTTAAAATGCTAGTGCTCTAACCAAGGCCTCCCGACAAAATTTTCCACAAATTTAACAATAGCTTTCCAACAAATAACCCATGTAATCAAGTTGTACATTAACAAGGCAACAGATTTGTGGTCATTTTGATTACTAAATATTTTAAGACTTTTAGAATGCCATTGGTCAATTTGCAAAGAATTTGCTGTAGTGGCCTTGGTGGGTGTAATCGCAAGTTGAAAAAATTATTTATTTAATTGATAAAAATAAAAAAGTAAAAGTAGTTTTCATTTTACAACAGAAAGGGAAATAAGAGTGAGAAAGCAGTTATGTATGATTTGGACTCCCAAAACAATGAATTTAATACAAGAAAGGAAGAAGGGTTGTATGACTTGTGAAGTTTGATTAGATGCAACAGGATGTTTACAACCCTCCTTTGCCACCGTGGAACAATTAATGTCTTGCATGACTAGCAAAGCGCCATGGTCTCTAAAAGTATGTAACACTGACTGAGATCTGGCCTAATAGTCCAGCCAGCAGACTATAAATACAGTATTGCTGGTTTTCAAGCTATGCCATGTCGGTGCCCCTTAGAAAGTAACATAAACATCTGTGATTGAGTTAGGCTAACAAAACAAAAACTTATTTTTTCTAGAGCTCCAACACATTGATTTAAATAATCTGTTTCATGCAAGGACTGTTCAGTTAGCAAGAGCTTTAAAGATAAGTTTGACCTACAAGACAGATAGCTTTCTTAAGTAAAATCATTGCAGCCTCAGAAGCATGACAGTGTCAGTTTGCTTGGGCTACCACTTTAATTTCACACAACACAAAAGCTTGGAAAGTACCCTTTCAAGCTACAACTTTGTAAAGTATTAAGTTCTTTGAGGGTCTTGCATCTGATGGAGCTAAAACCTTGGAAAGATAAGGTGACTTTTTTATTTTAAAATATGACAATGTCATGTGAAAAACAGCAATAGATTCAAGGAGAGGAAAATGAAGGCAATAACTAGCAATACTGTTGTAAGTATTTATTTGGGAGAAGACTTGAACGGGAAATATTGGTTATGATAAATGTTATTAATAGTTGTACTAAACAGAATACTATAAATTAAAGTAAAAATTGTTAATTATTTATAGAGTATTTTGATGAGTGAAAAGGCAATAACAACATACAGTTTGTACATGTCTGACATATGCAGACCACCTAGTCTAGAGTTATGCATGTTTTACGTCTAGTAGTCGTTCCATTTGATGCAATTGCACAGAGGTCACATTTTAATATAAACTAATAAAGATCAACTCAAGTTCCCTATAATCTCTCTTGATCACTTTGAGAGTAGTAGCAGAGACTGTTCATGCAGTGCTGTTAAATTGTTTGCTTCACAGTATTCTGCTGCCTACAAAAACCAAAAGACAAAGTTACAGAAAACAATAAATCAACAGACCTGATCCATTTGAAATAAAAAGAATATTTGTTTTTACCTCTCTTAAAGCATTTGTTTTTTCACTCAGACGTCTCTCAGTCTCTAACAATTCCTCTCTCTTGGGTAAGACTTCCCCTTTTAGTCTGTCGTTGTCACTTTCCACCTTACAAGATCAAAAGATCATCAACTACTAAGAAAATCATTAAAGAATAGAAAGATCATCCTAGATCATCATAATCATTTCTTTCCACACGTGTATAATCATTCGAAAATTCATAACCAAGCCAAAACTATTCTCGTATAAGCCCTTCATCTCTGTCAATAGGTACTCCATTACTATGGAATTTTGGGGGGTTATATATCTGACATTTCCCACAGAGAACAAACTGAGTGCAAAGAGAAATGCTTGCTACTGTTGTAAGGGAACAGGGGTAGCTGCAAATACTAAAATAATTTTAAAAGTCATAGGATGGACAGGCAATCCATAGCTAAAATGGTTGGCAGCAACTGCTTTGTACCTGTTGAAGGATGTGAGTCAGTTGATCCTTGTAAGCTATTTTCACATCCATCAGATGGTCAATTATATCTTTGTCTGGATCTCCTGAAGGCCTCCTGTATATTGTAAACATTAACTGAAATCTATTTTAATTTATTGAATATTCATTTACTTTTATGCATCCCTCGCAACAGCACACAAGATCTAACAGCTTTTGCCATTCTAACAGTTCAGCTTCTGTACTTGTAATTATTGAAAATGAAATGTATATCAAGTTTGATTGTCATCACTACTTTATGAAGAATAGTTGTTTTCATTGCCAAAGAGGCTAGAAGAACCACAAAGGTCACTCACAAACAAGGACTCTTGTCTAGTCTGACTCTGATTGGTCTCAATCCCAGGTATGTGTTTTATGCAGTCATTGACTGTTATCTTGTCATTGTTTCCACTGAGGATCTCTTTTCTTCCTGTCCCCAAGACTGGGAAGAAGAGAGACTTTGTAGCCTCTCCCAGGTGTTCAACTGAATACCTGGAAGCAGCTAGAGACCTTGGAAACAAGGTTACTGTAAGTTATCTTTGTTCTTGTCACCTTTCCTGTTTGTCGATGTTGTAAGGAGAAACTAAAATAATGTCCATCACTCCTTGGAATTAAAGATTTACTTGTGAGATAGATGAAATTAGGAACAAAGAAAACCATTTTAATGTATACTAATGCAATTAAATTAAATACTACAATTTAGAAAATAATAATTATTACCAAGCAGGTTGAGGGTCTTCTTTATCAGAGGCTGCAACGATACGGTCAAGCTCATTGAAGAAATATACCAGATCTTCTTGTTTAATCATTAAGTCAATTTCTTTCTATAATCAGAACACAAAAAGACAAATATTGATATATAACACTTGTAACCAAGAACAGCTAGACACTGAACCCAAATCACACAACAGTAAAACACCATTCAACATTGCTACGGTACATTAAAATTCTATTGCAGTGAACTTGATGCTGATTATAGCAAAGTTATGCCTTGTTTCTTTAACCTCACTGGTTTTCCATCACTTGATTACCCAATGTGACATAAACAAAGTAACAATGATGCAGAAAAATAGCACATGAAGAGCAGCAAGATCTACGAATAAGTTAAGGAAACAAGGAAGCATGCTCTTTTTTGTGGAAAAGTACCATGGCAAAGGAAGACTGTGTATAGTAATGAACTTTTTAAGAATGAAAGAGGGCAATTCCACCCCTCCTGAGGAGATTTTCTGAAGGGGCTTCAAAAATAACTTTGAGGGGTCATTATATACGGTTCAGAAGAAAGTTGGTGCATTTATAAGGAAGTAGCAAAAAGACAGGTTATTACTAGGGGGTGGGGATCATTCTTACACTTTGATCTTTTTTTTTTCTTCAGGGGTAGGGGGGAGGGGAAGGAAGGGACCTTGAGTACCTCATCCAAGGCCCAGAGGTAGCAGGTGAACCCTAAGGTGTCTTAGGTGCCAACATTTTTCACATCACATGCCACCCACGTCAAACTACTGGTATGGATCAATACATCTTGGCCATAATAATTGTACCTCAATGTTGTTCTGGAGGTGTTGCATCAGTTGTTCTATGATGCTTTTAAATTCATCTGGGTTTCTTTCTTTTATTTTGGTGAAACAGCTGGCAAACTTCTCCTGGCTGCAAAACAACACAAAGTGAACAGAGAGAGGATAATGAAATTAGCTGATAAGTTTTGGATTGATACACGTGATATATGAGCTGAGTCACTGATTCGCTCGTTTATGACAAGAAAAGTCAACAAACCAGTCCAGATTCAACTAGTACTGCAGTGTTCATTTTGCTTTTGAACTCACCTTCCGGCAGCCATGATTTTGTCTAAGCATTTCCTCATTACTTTTCTAAAGAATACCATGCGTCTCCCCTCGTTCTCCTCCTGTTTCTCGAGGCATGAACTGTCCTTTTCCGACGAAGAATTCGATTCCACATATGTTGCTTCAGTGGTCGCCGCCATTTTGAAACTTAGCGCCCTGTTGTTTCTCGACCCAGTAGCTCTCTATACTGAAACATTCCGACAAAGTGGAGGGAGGAGTAGGTACGTAACGAAGTTTGATAATTTGTAACGTATTTTCCCTTCAGCCTTTACAAATAATTACATCTAACCGGTAACGTTTGCAGTTCTGTCATATTCGCCGTCTCGAAGTTAGCATAACATAGAAGAAGCATTTATTCCTCTGTTTGAGTTCCTTTGGAATTCACCAGCCCATCCCCTACCTCCTACCCGTCAACCCCGCTTAGCTCGTTTCGTAGCGAAGATCTGGGAACGAGGAATTGTTTTTGTTCAGGTACAGAGACCAGGCAGGCCGACCAGGTAAGTCAAGAAAAAAAAACGCTGCAAATTTTCCCTTTTCGCTTATATGGTCGTGAATGTGCTAACCGACGGTGAAATACGGGAAAGAAGATCATCCCAGTTAAATAGCGACTTATGTAGTTGCAAAGAAACCTTGAATATTCCGGAGCGATTGCTGCTGTCACGGAGCTCGCGGTTGGTATAATCACAAGGATTGTTGTGGGTTGCATAACTTGCCCCAGGTTTAAACAAATCTTGCTGAGGTCTTAAGGTTTTTTAAGCTTTTTTAAAACCCCGTAACTTGCTTTCCATGTATCACTCTGAAGATTTGTTTTCCTGTGTATCATAAACTGCCGGCAGTCCGTTTTTCCATGAAAATCAGGCAGGGATTATGAGACGAGACGTTTCAGACTAGAAAGGATTGGGACGAGACAACGGCGCGGCATTTAAGGACATTCCAGAGGACATTCACAGTTGTCAAAATAATTAGAAATCTAATTAATTAATTAATTAATAAATATCAACTAGTTTATCAATGGGAGTAGCTTGAGCCATAAGTATATTGCATAAGCTTATGTTTACTCCTGGGTGTTTACGACAGTGAGGCATGCTCTTGTCCAGCCAATTTTACTAGCAGAGTTCATTCTTCCATGTCTTCAAAAAGAGAAATACCTTATTTACTATGAATTATTTGAGTTTTTAAATGCACATATTTGTATAAATATTATGTAATGTATCAGGAACTTGTCATGGGCTTTCAAAATTCAGAGTAGACTTCTCTCAACCAATATGGTAGTTGCCTGCATGGCCAATGACACTGCTAGTTTGGTAAAGAGGCCTTTGAACCTCCCTCCCCCTCCTCTTCCCCTTCAAGATTTCTAATGACTTCTCCTTATATTGGGTGTGGATATTTTCTAGAGGAATGCTCAAAGGCCAAATAGCTTCGGACATCTTTGGTGTCTTCTTTTAGAGTTGAAAAGTGTATAAAAGTGAAGATCAGTCTTCTCACCGATTCCTTGTGTGATATCAATTTTAATATTTTAAATCTATTTCTCAAGTTTGATAGATTTCCTGGACAGCATTATTTTCTGAAATACCTCGAATGAATGTTGGGAATAATTTTCTGTTTCCTGCGGAAACAAGTCATGATGTTGAAGCGTGAAAGGATGAAAGGAATTTCATACTCAATTAGAAGAAGTGTTAAAACTGGTTCCAAAAAACAGCCTACTCTTATTCCAGTTCATGGCATTGTGTTTGATCTGGATGGCACCCTTACTTTACCAGTGCTGGACTTTGCTAAGCTCCGGAGTGATCTTCAGTGCCCTAAAGGTGTTGATATCTTACAGTTCTGCAATTCAAAATCCGGAAGCGAAAAGGAAATGGCTCTCCGACTGGTGGAGGAATTTGAAGAGGAAGGAAGAAAGAATACAAAGCTGCAACCTGGTGTATTTGAACTGCTTAAATTTTTGTCACAATGTGAACTGAAAAGAGCTCTTATAACAAGGAATTTACAGGCATCTGTTGATCAGTTTTTGGACTTGTTGGGACATCCTGATAATTATGGTGGTCCACTGACTCATGTAAGAACTATACTATCAGCATCATTTATGAAAAAAGAGACTGGTCAGATCTGAAATTGCTTAACTGGTAGTATATTGGAAGAGACAATATAAAAAAGGCCAGGGAGTGTTGCTGTTCCATGCAAGTACCTCTTGTTTAGCACTAGTTTTAAACAAAAGTTAATGACATAATCAGACACAATCCTTTTGGTCAGGACCGATCATAACCTATTGTTGGTTTAACGCTAATGCACAAGTTCAAGATTTTTTGTTATCAACTATTGTAAATATTTATTTCATTTAAAAATTTTGTGCACTTGAAAAGCCCCTCTGTGGAAGTTCAACAACATATATATTTATCAGATTGTCAAAAATGGCTGGTAGCTGGCAAAAGACACCAGGGGGACTTGTCATACGATGGGGGGAGGGGGGTGCTTGTCGTAGCTTTTAGGGGTTAAAAACATGATTTTAGTACCTCTTAGGGTGTCTCAAAAGAGACACAGTGGGAACTTCTGCAGTACCTATTAGGGGATTGAGCCAAAGAAGTATGCCAGGAGATAATGTGCTGTTTTAGAATTGGTACCTCTTAGCGGTAAAAAACATTCCAAGCCACGCCCTCAAAATAGGATCTTGATACCTGTTAGGAATTCTTTTTCAAAATTTCAGACAAAAACCTCGTCCTTTATATATGGGAGTCCCTCCTTCCCCCCAGGCAAAAAACATCATCTCCTTCATGATATTGGCCGGCTACTCTGTTGGTATATTTGCCTGAGTTCGAGTTCCAAAGCCCTGCCTGTCTAAAACTGAAGGGATTCAGCCAAAAATCCTGTGATAGCATGCGGTGAAAGTGAATTTGTGATAAGTCCTATATTTTGATTAATCTCGTTCCTCGAATCTTTGTTCCTTACTGCGCAAGCTTCAGGAAACAAGCAACTCTCGAGGGTTCCATTACAGGCTAGATTTTGATTGGTTTTAAAAACAAATGAATGTGAATGAGCAGAAGTAAAACACCAGAGCCTTGATTGAGCCACATTTTTCTCAGTTAGTCATGTGCAATTCAAACGGAGGTTCGATATTTTTGGACTTCAAATCAGATCTTTCCAGGGTTGCTCATTTCCCAACCACTGGTCAAGGGGAAGAAAGACTCAGGGTACAAGGTTGATATGTTGACAGGAGCCCATTTCTCAAAGGTCCCGAAAAGTTTTCGCTCCTGGAAAGCGGTAGCAAAATCTCAAACCTTATGGTTACAGAGCTGTGTTATCCACATATTTTTAATATGAACAGATGTTCTCTTCATACAAGCAGTTTCAGGCGTATGCACATCTCTGTTTTTAGTAAAAAGATAAACTAAAAATGGCTTTGTGGGGCTGAAAAGTTTCTGGGCCTTTCGAGAAACAGGCCCCAGGACACGGTTTGAAATTCTGAGTTCATTCAGAGCCTTCCTTATCCATGGCTTGTTAGTAAAAAACCTAGTTAGTTACTATTAGTACTATTAATAAGTTACTAAAAATCTCTTTGTGTACTTCTAATACAGTTCCTCACTCGTGACTTCACTCCACCCAAACCTGACCCAGCTCCTCTTCTACACATTTGCAAGGAATGGGGAGTGCATCCAAGGAGTGTTGTTATGGTTGGAGATCACCTTAATGACATACAGTGCGGCAAAGATGCAGGATCAGGTTAGAATACTTGTCGTCAAAGATTTCTGTATAATGCAGTTAATGGGGCTCACTCCCATCCTTGAAACTTCATTTATTTCTAATAGGATGGCCAGTTTCTAAAAGAGACTCTGAATCAAAGAAAGCAAATATAGAAGTTTGTCCTGAAAGCCTTGGAGCCATGTTAGAATATTTATACACTGAACATGACCTATTATTAGTTTAGGTCAAACCCTGTCGACCAAAGTGTCCTTTTAAAGGTTTTCGTACCAAAACATTAATTAGATTTGTCTCTGTAGTCAGTGCAAACTCACCTATTTTATTTTAAATTGGTAATGGTTTATTTCTTTTCATATTCCCGAAAGTTTTCTTTGCCTTTGTAAACTTTATTCATGGTTGATTTTTCTTCTCTGTAAACATTTTCCCAGTGACAGTGTTGCTAAATGATTCAAAGAATGGTGACTTCAAGAAGTATGCTGACTTCAATGTGGACTCTTTAAATGAGATTGTCAATCTGATTACTTCCCAAGAGAGGTTTTATGTTGACAGAGAAGATTCTAATACAGACACATAGATGATCAGTTGTAATTACTTTAGCATACCCAGTAGCTGAATTTTGTCCATCTGATTTGTTAAGAAGACACTCAGAACATTTGTTCAGATTTTCTCGCTGACACCCTTAACATCTGCCACCATGTCTCAAATATTTTGATCAGGAGGACAGTATGTTCCAGAGGGACTCCCATAAAAAATGACAGGGATGCTCATCGGAAATTTTGAAAAGAACGCCTAAGAGGATTCTCTTCCGTGGGCATGGCTTGAAATTTTTCCACCCCTAAGAGATACCAATTCTAAAACAACACATTATCTTGTGTCATATTTTTTCAGCTTAATACCCTAAAAGGTGCCACGAAAGCTCCCAATGTGGACTTTTTGAGACTGAACACTCTAAGAGGTACCAAACCTGCTCTTTTAACCCCCCCCCCCCCCCTGTCCACCTCCTTTTTATGGGAGCCTCCCTCCTGGGACGATGTTGCAAGCAAATAAACAAAACTAATAATAAATCAGTTTTATCTACTGTCAAGTTATTTTTTTCTTTATTTCATCGTAACAAAATGTAGATTAAACAGAGATTTGAAAATATTCTATGTTTGATAGATCGGCTACAGGGTAATGCTAAAACAATATTAGATTGTTTACTTCTGGTGACCATTTTTAAAATTAGATCATGAGCTTCTATCGCAAGATAGTTGACGAGGATGCAGTCCAAGTCAACTATCTGACGCGATAGAAATCGAGAAGGAATCATCTAGTTGTTTTGGTTGAAATCTATTAGTTGTTCAAAATCTTCATCACAGACAATGCGAAAACACAATGAAGTGGCCGCCATTTTTTTAACAACTGCACACTGCTACGCTGCTCGCTATCTACAAAACAATAGACAGTGAGTAGCGTAGCTAATCAGAGAACGGCATTCGTGATAGAACGCTAGTACATATATACTTACGGCTAATAGTTGGCTCGGTAATCACCAACTTTTCAATTTGCCCACTAAACTTTTGTTCTGAGAGACCCTGAAAACGAGGCTCTCTCTTAATTTCATTAATTGTTGGCTTCGCAAAAGAAATAACAGTTGACATTAAGTTTGAAAGAATTTTAACTATCATGAGACCGAAATACAAGTCGGGAATTTCAACGAACTACGTAGGACGTGTGATATACAATAAAAGTGAATTTACAGTTCAAATTACATTTAACTGAGTAGTTTACGACCTAGTTGCACATTAGTCCAATCTCTGTGCTCTGCCTTCCCCTCCCCTATAGGAGTTGAACCCAGACAGGATAAGTCAGCAGGATAAGTTGCATGTGCATTCTGAAGCACGCACGCCTACTGACCATGTATTGATTTGGTTTTGAACCAATGCTAAAAATCAATGACCAAAACAAGACAGTTTATGTTCACAGGCATAAACATGTTTCGGGCCCGAGCCGCTATGCGAGGGTTAGAATGAGCTCTGAGAAGGGCCCAAAACATGTTTGTGCCCAAAAACATATAAACTCTATTACTATTATCACTTTGGAAGGCATTGAGAAAATAAAAACTCAAAAAAATGATAACAAAACAGTCTGAACAATCACGCGAGAATTTGGCGGGCTAAAATACATTTTAGCCCGCCAAATTCTCCATTTTAGTCCGCAAAGTGTGCCACAATGCCCGACAAAGTGATAATAATAACTATTAGCCGCCATCTTCAGATAGGCTATTAAATTCATGATGAAAAACTCGTTATTTGTTACAACATGTACTCACTTGCTAGAGTCAATACTAACTATGCTAGAGTTCAAATCACTTACACAAATGACGAGTACTCCACGCGTGAATCGCGGGACCTATAGCAAGCAGTTGACAGAAAATTTATTTGTTATTATGAATTGGATTTAACGTAATTTGCGGCAGAGTTTCTTGCACTTCGGACTATTTTGATTCTGAAAATGACATTCTGGGTTATCGCTGTTCTTTCCCCAATTTGTCAGTTTTCCAATCTGTGAAAAGTGAAAAACACGACGTTTCTCAAGAATTGTACCGTTGGAGGACTTGGAGTTATTCGAAGTTATGCCATGATCCGGTATGATCTAAATTTCAGCCTCCTGAAGAGCTAGGAGGGACTTATTCGCCCGTCAATGGTCTGCAGGAGCAGTGTAGCGTCAATCGACAATAAGCCGCATTTTGTACTTTTGAAGTATTTTCAAACAAAAAATATAACAGAATGGATGGACAGTTTACTTATTGTTTGGATGGAGCGTTTGTCTTGTTTTATCTTGTCTGTCTACTTCCTAGACAAGCATTACCAGAGTTTTGGACAATAATCACAACCATAAAACAATAATCAATGATGAAAACATTGCCTTAATTTTTTTTGCGGTTGACGAAAACATCATTTTTTAATGGCCGAGAGGCGGAGACGGTGTACCAATTCTTGGATCAAGTCGTCGTCAGATAATCCACCTACCTACGGGCAGTCCTGGGAAATGCGCTAGTATCTCTGTTGGGTAGGGTTTGGTAGGTATCCGTTTGCGGACTGCGAGTGCCCCTGGCAAACTTGAATTCCTGCAAGTCGTTTGCGAATATATATTAAATGTAATTCTCTCTTTGATCTGAGTAAGTACCGGTACATGTTCTTCGTAGGGGGTGCACTACAAAGGGAGTGCTTACATTTGTATTCTACACACTGAGCGGCAATGAAATATACCTCGCGAAGCTTCGTTTACACCTCACATCTACCTAACTTTAGTGATAATTCAAACGGGTAAGTAGTGTACTTGTTAGTCTTAACCATGTCTTCCTAGAGCACTCAATTCAATTCGCAATTGAATTTATTAACTCAAGAACTCTCGGCAGCCTAAGGGCTGATGTGGACCTACTTCAATAAATATCGTATAACCTAAAAATACAAACATGAAGGAGTAAGAGGATAAAATGCGCCTGTTTTATTTGTTTATTCGTTTCTTTCTCCTTGCTTTAATTATAGCCTACCAACCAGGTATCCTTCTTGACGATGGTAAGGAAAGCTTCTTTAAGTTTTAAAGTTGATTTTGTTACGAGTCTCACAATATGAGTATTCCAATCAAGTACCGTCCATTTCAGCCCAGTTCATGCGTGCATTACGGAGGATTCGTTCAGTTTAGATGAGACGGGCACCGGGGGTACATATACTCCCTTATATGGGCTATATAGGTATGTGCGGCCCCAAAGTTTATGGTTTTTCAGCCGTTTTGGTCATAAATAAGGTATCGATTTTAGCTGATTTTGGTCATAAATAGGGTATAGATTTTGCACTCTAGCTTTGATATGGGTATGTTTTTAAGAAGAAGCCACTTTTTCATCATTATCGAAAAGAAAATCAACAAAAGCCCTTCACAAATTATGTTCACGGTAATTTAACATTGGTCTGAACCAGGGAACTAATTATAACGCATGTCTGAAACAGGGTTTTGATTTAAGGGTCAGGCCATAAATAGGGTTTCCAATTTTTGGTCAGGTAATAAATAGGGTAGGGATTATCGCAGACTTTGGTCATAAATAGGGTAAGGGTTTTGGGAAACGGGCCGCACACCCTCGCTCAATTTTTCTGGGAGGAGCCTCCCCCCTCCCGGGAACGGGCAAAATTAGAACTTTGCAGAAGGTATTCCCTTGGAAAAAGAACACCAACCTGTAGAGAAAACCTGCCCTAAAGCAGACAGAGTAGGCTATCAGTAAAAAAGAACGTGAATTATTTAAAAGAGACACACGTTTTGATAAAGATATCAAAGTTTTCATATGAAGACATGATTGATCATCGCAGTTATATACACAACTTTTAAAGCAGTTGTGATTAAAGCCTCAAAAAAGCTCAGGTTTGAACGGGATTCGAACCCATGGCCTCTGCGCCGGTTCAAATATACAATATTTCATATATATTCACTTGCAAAGTTTTCATGTTCATTAGCTACACAGGTCCGGTATGCTGGGCATCGCGGTTTGTCAGTGTCTGCCATGAACGGAGAGTTCTCCTTATTTTTGAAACAGAGGAGTTTCTGGGCTGCTTATATTATGGTCTTTATGACCCTTATCAAAAAGAACCAAAGAGACCGATTCGATGACAGATCGAAAACAGACTACTTACGGTAATCTATACCTATTTTACACGGAATTTTTGAATGCAAAGTTAATGAACCCCTCACTCCGATCCGCCCTCAGTTAGCCCCCTCAGTTATTTTCCGAATAATTGTTGACACAATTTCCTCCGTATTTGGGAAAGCGTGACCCTTATTTGGCACAACTCTCCCGTATTTGGGAAAGCGTGACCCATATTTGGAACGTGTGCGTTCCATATTAGGCAAAATCAAATTCCGCGCCAATCCACACGTTTTGCATCGACCAATGAGATCTCGAATTTTCCATCGCGTCATGGAAGTCTCGTGACAAAAACAGGATTTTGGACTCGTTTGACTGGAGAATAGAAAGGAAGAAGTGTACATTTCGTGGGAAATTTCGCGTTAAAAATTTGTCTCTTTTACAGACAGGGAGCTATTCCCATTGTGTTTGATCGTTTGAACGTTTTCCTCCTTAATTTTTGGTTTCAAATGGTGTTGGAGAAAAGCACGTGAATCGAACATCTATACGGCATGTACAGTCCGCCGGTACGGCAACTTTCACGCAACGATCGTTCGCGCCAAGCCAATTTCCTCTTGGTGTAAACAAAGAGTCGACTTATTCTCAAAGAGATCAATCAAGGACAAGAACCAAGAAGACTTGATAAACATTTTGATCTTCGATTGAATGGGTCGAAACAGTCGTAAACATGATGTAAGTCAACTATCAGCCTCATTTGGTTAGGAAATGTTACTTTTCGATAAAAGATGTGCCGTCGCAATCGACTTATTTGTGGCGAACTTGTGTTAAAGCAGGTTGATTTGACCATCTAATTGTTTCGTCTTGTCTTTCCTCTTGCAGACATCCCTGGTTAAGGCTTTCATTGCCGGTTCTTTGAGCGGCACTTGCTCTACGTTGTTATTTCAACCGTTCGATCTGGTGAAAACGCGCTTGCAAGTTTCATCCGCAGGGAGGTTCAAGTTAGGGTGAGCATTTGTCTATGTGATGTAAGCTTGCTTGAAGTACTGGTAACTGCAGTGTTTGATGTTGTTGAATTTACAAGTAGATGAAGTCTTCAGTTACTTATCTCGTAATATATATTTATTCGACAGAGGTAGCAATGGTATGCTTTACACATTTTACTCTGTGGCCCGAAGAGAGCACATTGTAGGGCTTTGGAGAGGCCTTGTTCCTGTGAGTTATTATTTTTTTTATCAATTTTTTTTTATTTCACTGGAACCTTATGGGGGTTCAGATAATAAGAAACAAGATACTGAAGCAGAATCAATGTTTTAGCGATCACAAGCTTTTGACGCTGTCAAATTCATATTCTCAAGTGAATGTGACAGGAATCTATTTGTCACCTGAGCAAAACGTCCCTGTATAGGGCTGGAACTTCAAATCCATGGTCTCTATTGAGCATCATAGACTGGCAGAGAATTTCTAAGGTCTTGCAAATTCTGGGAGTACCGAGCACAGGTCAACAGTAATGCACTCCTAGTGTCCATCTCCCCTATGTACAAGGAGTAGTGGAGAAAATCTCTTGCGCCTCCCGCAAGTAGGGAATAAACACCTACCATGTACCTTTCAACACCGTCAGATCACAGCGTGTACATCCTAAATATCCCACAACCGATGGAAAGAAGTGTGGCATCATCTACAAATGAGAGTGTGTCGATTGTAAAAAGATCTATATCGGGGAAACTGCCGGACCCTTTAACGTCTGTTTAAAGGAACATTCTAACACTAATAGATTGACACTTTCTGCTGTTAGAAAACACCTTAGGGACACAGGCCACAGGTTGGAAGAGAGTAAGGTGGCTGTGCCAGTCCCTGATGCTCAATCGAGACCATGGATTTGAACTTCTGGCCCTATACGAGGATGTTTTGATACGTAACTACATTCACCCAAGCCCACATGATCAGTAGATTCTGCACATTTACTTGAGAAAGATGCTGCGACAGCGTCAAAAGTTTGTGGTCGCTAAAACATTGACTCCGCTTCAGTATATTGTTTCTTATGTCTACTACAGAGAGGGGAAACAATATAATTTCCCTGGTTTTCAGATCTTTATACTTAGGTATGTATTTTCTATTTCTTTTTTGTAGTCCTTGTCAAGATGTGTTCCTGGTATAGGAATGTATTTCTGTACTCTCCATGGTCTGACTCAATTTACCAGGTTTGTATTTAAGACATAAGCCATATTAATTTTCCTAGACATTTAAATGGGCCATTACTTCTCGACTAATCAAGGTCTAGGTCAACCACTTTTATGGGGAGGGAGAGGGTGTAATCTGTTCTGCAGGTCTACCTCTCTACACCACTTTACTGTATCAATACTTATGGCAATGCTTGTACTGGTGTAAGGGTCTAGGTTATAAGTAAGAAAGGCTTGAAGAGAGTACAACAAAAAGTATAAGGAAAAACACTAGCAGTAGGTGACTGTTTCTCCCTGCTTTCTTGAGCACTCCTGTAAGTTTCTAGCGGGGGGGGGGGGGGGAGGGTTGACAATGCATGGTCAAACCTTTTTTATTTGTCTTGTACTAAAGCTTTACTTTTTTTCAGAGAAGTTAAGTTGTGTACTGAGTGTCACATTAAGGATCAATTTTTTCTTTCAATTTCCTTTGAAAGACCATCTGAATTCTTGTTAATATTTTCTTGTGAACTTTGTGGTAGAGCTGTAGGGCTCTCATTAAGGCCTGTAACCCATAATACCTGTAGTGGTTGGGTATGTGTGGTAGTTCCTTGATGTTGCAGGTGAACCTGCTTGTTGTTGATATAACTCACCCATAAAGCCACAATTTTGTTACAGTTTTGAAGATCAAAAACAATAGGTGACTCAAGACTTAATGACAGCGCAACAGCTGTGCTGTTTTAGTCATGCACTAATTTTTTGTCTGCATGTGCTTTGCACTGTAATAAAGTATGAGAACGTGCTTGTTAAATGAAAAATTTAGTTTTTAGTTCTCCTGTTCTCAAAGCCACTATTTGTTTCCTTCTTTGCTACAGTGGTGAAAGAACAATGGGAGAATCAGTTGTATTAGGAGCATGTGCAAGAACTGTAGCAGGAATCACTCTGCTGCCAGTCACAGTAGTTAAAACAAGATTTGAGGTATGCTTCAGTAAAGTTTGGGTGGTAAAATGTATTGCTGAAGAAGTTCACAAAGGTTGTCAGTGATGTAGCTCTCATCAGAAGATAATAAATAAATAGATAAATAAATATCTAACTAACAATTTGGTGTTAATTTCCTTGATTGCAGAGTGGATTTTATGGATATAACAGTATGCGACATGCATTGATGTCAATTTGGAAAAGTGAAGGAGGCAAAGGTAAGGCGGTATTTTTAAGGTTTTTTTGTATTGCTTATTGTTTTTAACGTGCTGTGAGATATCATCTGGTTACAAAAATCTGTTGAGAAAAATGTTATATGTTGACAGTGTACTTTTTGTTGTAGGCCTGTATAGTGGGTTGCTGGCAACAGTTGCACGGGATGCTCCATTTTCAGGGATTTACTTGATGTTCTACACTGAGATAAAGAGACAGGCCAAGAATGGTAAGAAGATATTTTCTGTAGACAATAACAAATAACAATAATAAATTATGCCAACATCAAGAGAGAAGTCATTTAACTGTGTTAACTACATTGCATTCAAGCTTCCAGCAGTAGTAGAAGATCATGTCTTCATTCCGAGCTGAAGTGCTTGAGCCATTTACAACCTTAACTAACACACTTTCAGAGATATGTTAACTGCAACCTATGCAAGGAAAGAAAAGTCCATGTGTGATGTGCATGACCATAGAGTTCCCCCAATTCTCCCATTTTCAAGGAAAAACGTTTTCCTGAAACAGGAGCTAGTGAATGTTTGAAATGTCCTTGGAGATCCTCAGAATGTCCTAGTTGTTAATAATTGGATGTAGTTGGGTCTCTCACCTGGGACTCTGAAAAAGTTGGCAGGAATAATACAGTGTATTAAACAGTGGCTGATCGCTGTCGCTGATTAAGCTTGTGACAGCTAAAACATTGACTCTGCTTCAGTATCTTGTTTCTTATTTTGGCTGATGTGTTCCCGATGGGCACTCTTTGCTTTGTGTCTTACTTTGAACAGATGTTTAATGATTGTGTCTCGTCTATCAGAACTTGGCACACCTGAACTGAGCTCATTTGAGACATTTACCTGTGGTGCTTTTGCTGGCATCATGGCATCAGTTGTAACTCAGCCAGCAGATGTGGTGAAGACAAGACTTCAGTTATTTCCACACAAGTATAATAGTACTGGCAGTGCTGTCTTTTCTGTTTTCAAGGTAATTAAGTACTTGTCTCAAGTATTAAGCCGTTTGTAACCTCCAACATAAGTTATTTTTTCAATCAAACCACTCAAGAAAGCATTGCACCTTTCATTAACAATAAATGGGCAATCCAGAAAAAAATTATGCTGATTCAAACAATGAAGGAAAAAATCAAAACCTCATAGCATGCTAACATTTTGAATAGGGTTAAGAAGAACCTCTCCAGACTTCAGCTCTAAAGCTGACACTGCAAGAGAAAATTGAATTTGAAGTCATCCATATTTTTAAAATTAAAAATTGACGTTCACATTAGTTCAAAACAAAACAGCACAAGCTTTAAACCTTTTTAAGAGATTTCACCTTAACTTTCTGGAGAGCACTTGAGACTTTAATGGCGGGATTGCATAGAGAAATGGATTAGAGTGGGACGTTTCAAATTGTTTTCAAAATGTGACCCCACTATGAGTAAATTAATAAATAATTGCACTTATTGCTTGAACTTTGAGCAGAATTTTAAGTGACGCTTTTATTACAACTATTTAATCTGAAAATAAAACAAAATATGTTCTCCTTAGACAAATGGAGTACAAGGACTCTTCAAGGGTTTAGTTCCCCGCACTCTGAGAAGAACTCTTATGGCAGCTTTATCCTGGACTGTTTATGAGGAGGTATGTTCATCTAATAGTCTTTTACGGTAATTGCTGTGAAGTTTTAGAACTTGAGTAACACACTAAATCTTTTTGTTGGCCACACTATCAAGTTTGATAGTTGTATCATGTTTGTGGCTTGCTTTTAGAAATGAGAATTGAAAGGAACAACAAAGTATTTTCTCTTGGACTCAGCCCAAGAGGATTCATTTGACTGAGTGGATAAAAATGTGTTCACAAACAATGAAAAGTGTTTAGTGGGTCTTTGCCTCGTTTTCATCAGTGGCACTTTCAAAAGTGTTTGCTATGACCAAAAATTTATTTCTTTTGTATCATATGTAGTGATGCTTTTGGATGGTGTATGTCATGTTTAAGTGCCATTATTTGATGTTGTTCTTGAAAAAATGAAAAAAAAAACGTGATTGATTGCTTCATTTTCTTTGCAGCTTTCAAGAAAACTTGGGTTAACAACATGACATGCAGGAAAAGAAAGTACTTTCTCAAGATTATGTTCTTCCACTCAGCATCTGGAAAAGCAGAAAATCTAAAAGAAAGATGCTGGTCACAGAAGTAGTAGGTCAAGAAGTAAAACAGGCACTTGTGAAACATGCCTCTGCACACCAAATGATGAGGAGGCAATAGACCAGTCTTTTGTGCAGCAATAAAAATATGACATTTTGCCCTTGGCAAAATATTAATTTTACCACACTTTAAGGATATGAAAAGTATTTATATACTTTCAGAGGAAGAGGTAGTAGCCACCATTTTAAATGGTATTTTTAATAAATATTGATTTTATTATGCACAATCTGCTGAAGTTAAGTAACTTGTTTTTAAGTTATTAGGACTCATCTGTCAAAGCTCAAAGAATAAATTAATGGTTAGTAAGCTTTGTTTCTTTCACATCAGTATTTCAAATCTCCGCATGATTTACGAAACAAAAGAGAATTACAGTGGAGTCCAGATTTTTCGAACCTCCAAGGGAAACAAGAATTGGTTTGAAAAATCAGATAGTTTGAGTAATCAGGGGTTAAAATTACAGTGTTTGGCTGAGCAGAGGGAAACGACTTTTGGTTTTGAGTTATCGGGAGGTTAAAAAAATAGGGTTTGAGAAATCAGATTTCCACTTTATTGAGTGTGACAGGTTTTAAATAACTACCATTGTGAAACGGTCATTGTTTATGGTATGTGAGTGACAAAGTGCTATTATAATAAACTTAGTCGAACCTCTTGTAAGACCAGGAAAAGTGTCTGCACATCCATGGAAAGAGTTTGTATGGAAGAAGTCAGACCTAAGTGTCTGGTTACAGAAGGTGTCCAACTAAGGGCAGTGGTGGAGAACTAAGTTTAAAATTCTGCGCAGTTTATCGTTTCCTTTGTGAATCATGAAATAAGAAATGGAAAATTTGAAAGGATGCGCCAGGGGTTTCATTAACATTGTCAGTAGGAGGGCAACTGGTTTTCACAGGCAGGCAAAACTATTTGAACCGAATTTCTTTATAACAAAAACTATCTGCCAGATGGCCAAAGAGGCAGGCGAAAAGGTTCTCACAGCCGGTCAATTTGCCCAGTGCTCAGCCCTTAGTGAAAGCCTTGAATGTCCTTGCAGCTGTTTGTGCACTGTGGCATTTTCTGCACCATGTTGCATTTTTCTTATATTATGTTGCTCTACATTTTATAAAGTGGAAAAGAGAACTGCTTACATGTGAGTGTTTACTAGCATTTAGTTTGTTTGGAGCATAGTTAATAGAGGGCAATGGTTATGAAGGCTGGCAAACTTCAAAGGAGCAAACAAAGACTTAAAGATTTATGTTGGATGGTCCGTGACCATGCACAATCTTTTGTTTTTAGCTTGCACAGTGTGCATTAATTACATAACCGAAACATTTCTATTAGTTAGTCCCTTGGTCAGTGGTAAACAACAGTTTATTGTGTTTTTTGCACAGTCAAAACCGAACAAAAACATACAACAAAGAACTTTGTCGGGTTTCATAACCATTCCCCTCTATCAGCTATGTTTGGAGTAACTACCTCTTCCTGTTAAGCTCAAATGCATGTCAATATTTGCCGTGCAATCTATTTTGGTACTAATATTGTATATACTGTACAGAGAAAATGATATGAATTGTGGATATATTTATACATATATTGATATGGACAAGGTTAATATGATGATGAATTATCTGACATTTTAAATTTTGAAAATTTTTTATTTCTTAAATTGGTTAAATACAATTTAATGCAACAAAAAACAAAAATAAATAAATAACATTACTACGAGGGAGGTTTGGTTGAATTCTTTCCCTTTACAGTTATTGCACCTTTCAATTGGACAAAACCTCTGAAGCTCTTGTCCTGGCAAAGCATTGTGATTTTGACTGCTGCCAGTCCTACCTTTTATTACAGTAACAATCGAACTATGAAAGAAAGGCATTTTCCTGAACTTTCAGTCTTTCCTACTTCCTAAAAGCTGAAACTCCAGCAGGCACTAGCAGTGCAGACACGACAACATTTTGCTTAATATTGACAGATTGCAGAAGGAGGACTTTGTCGTGAAGTTTACAAATTGCCTTTGTTAATAAGCATTCTGCTCTGTAAGGCAGAGAATTTCATTTGCCAAGTTGAGTTTGAAGATTTTCCTCTTTCTTTTCCTTGTTGCTGTAAAATCATAAATATGGATGTGCAGCCTAACAATACATGATTAATTTTGTGATGTCTAATTGATGGGTAATAAAAAGATAATCTCTGAATTTAATTGATAGGCCACAGAATTTTGATTATCAATTAATCATTGATTACTCATTGACCATCGCCAAACAATGACAAAAAATGTTGATTACTCATTGATTACTCATTATTATTGTTTACGTCTTTATCATGTCCATTTGATGAGCTGGCCAAGCCCTATAATAATCTCCCAGACTTTTAGCCCTCTTCTCGATAGACATGCGTAAAGCACAGAAAATCTTGCCGTAAAACGGAAGAGTTTCGAAGAATCTCTCACTACGTGATTAGCATAATTAGCGGAAATTGAAATGTAACGGCAAATAAAATTATTTTTTGTGACGTCATTTAACTAATTGTTCTACCCTGTAATTACCGAGGACAGCTCGAGGAACTGGGTCGAGCCGCCGAGTAAATTTCACAAAAAGCAACATGGACGAATTGGCGGATCTTCGGGTAAGAAAAAGCCGTCGGAATTTGCTTCTTTGACGTGTGTTCATGGAATGATAGTATTAATTTTGAATATCAAATCCATTTCTTTCTACACAGCACATGTTATTGAGTTTTCGCGTATCGGAACTTCAATCATTACTCGGTTTTGCGGGACGGTCAAAGTCGGGAAGAAAGCACGAACTTATGGGTCGGGCCCTTCAAATGTTGAAAAGCGACGGAAACAACCCTGTAAGAAAGAAATTACGGGAGTTATACGAGAGACGATGTCCTCGGAAAGTTGTTGTGCCTCAACCTCAACCTCGAGCTGTCATACCTCAACCAGTTCAACGTCCTTCGGCAATCAATTCAGACACAACCGGCGTTCCTGTTCATCCGGATGTTCGACTTTCTCATTTGCCTTTCTTTGAACACATTGACGATTTAGTGAGACCAACAAGCTTAGGTAAGTCTTGTTTTTATCCATGAGGTGTATTCTAATTAGAAAATAAGCTGTCTTTGTGGTTTTCTGGGTTTTTACCGTTGTTATTTGCCTGAGTCTATTAACGTGTTGTGTATTTTCTGGAGATTTCTTTGATGCGTCATAGTTTGTCACCTCGTTCTGAAAGCGGTAGTTAAGAAACGTAGAGGATTTCGGCCAGTGTCTTTGGAAACAATGCCAACCTCGAGTTTTAGGACTGAACGTACATGTCCAGGCTTGGTTTAATGACCTAGAGCGTACATTCAAAATCACGCAGTTTTTATTCGTTCCAGAAGAAATCACATAACGAAAACATGACCGCACACTTCAATATAAGTTACGCTTACTTGCAACGCGAAATTTTTTATATCATTTGATACAACCTTGGGTTGAAGGTAAAGAAATAAATATCTTTACTTGAATTGACTTGCTGAGTAATCGATGTTATTTATTTGATCACTTTTTTTATAACGTAATCCAAACGAGTTCTATTACGTTACTGTTCTCTTTACGTGTTTTGTTTTGTTTTGTTCTGTTCTGTGTACTTTGCTCTTCGTGCTGATGCATACTGTGTTAAGTTTGTGAAGGGACATCAAAAAAGAAAAAGAAATAGTCTTTAGGATCCTATCTATTTAGATTGAAGTTAACTCAAAATAATTTCGCGGGAAAAAACAGTGTTAAAGTTGGTAATTACTGTTAGTAACATTGTGTTGCAGGTACCACTTTTTATTGTAAGCTAAAAAATTTTACAACTGGAAAATCAACACCAACTAAACCTCAAGCAGTCTAATACTTTTGTACACTTCACAGTACCTGCGTCAATGCCTATGTCACCATAAGTGATCAAAATTTTTAAAGGATCTTCAAGTAATAAATATGCACCTACAGATCAATATTATATAACATTAAGATAGCAACCCTTCTTCCTTTCATGTTCCACTACATTTCTATAGAGCAATATTTACATGCTTGGAAATATTACTTTAAACCATGTGTGAGGTTATAGATGAATTTTGCATGCAGTATCCCCCTAGGACATTTTTCCACTGACCAAATATATTTAAAGTGTGATGCGATTGGTTGTCATGTGAGAAAATATTGTAAAGAAAAACAGCCAGTGGGCACTAATTTTTGGAAGCCCACATATGAGTGGCCTGTGAGAGTTTCTTCACATTTTTTCAGCTGGTGTAACAGTCCGGTAATAAGTGAAATCTGGATCCAACTAAAAATGGCAAAAAAAAAAAAGGCAAGGCCATGAAAATTGCAAGTTATAGGCTAGTCACAAATTTGCAGTGATTGCGAGACTTGCTTACATCTTAAAAAGGCAAGTGATTAATCTTTAACTTTTGAAGAAAATACAAGATGAAATCTCCAGAAATCATGGGATCATCTTCACAAAATGTTCAGAATCATAGGGTCATTTTTTAATGTCTTTTTGTCTTAATAACCTTTGAAAGTCTTATGTAATCTCTGGGAAACTTTGGAATATTTGTTTCCCTTTATGGATAAAATCACTTTCTTTTTTTAAACCAAGAATTGAGTATTTTTTTTCCTATATACTGGTATGTAAAATGAAATTGATCAGAGTGGAGTACTACTCACAGAGTAATTTGCAGTGGTTAGTAATTTCAAAGTTGGCTGAGGGTGGAGAGCAAGGCTGATTACTCTAAGGTCCATTTACTAATAAATCATGTCAATAACAAAATTCAAAGTTAGGAAGTCTTTGAGGACCTTGGAAGTAAAAACTTTGGAAGTAGATTCCAGCCTGGTTAAATTGTATGTAAGTAAAGTTAACCTGGCGTCAGTGCAGTTTCTCCATTTTATGGAATACATGGCCTGTGGGGTGGCCCATTGGGGTTTTGGAGGGTCATTGTGACTTATCATGTCTATGGGTGCACAATAAATACATAGATGACATTTTGAAGATGTAAAATATTTTTCAGTTTTAAATCTAGTGCAGTCTCTTTGCACTGGTAGTAGTGATGTTTATTATTGCTTTTAGTTCCTCGCGGAATGTCACAGTTTCAAGAAGCTTATGTCATGTTCCATTTTACTCCAAGCCAAGTTCAACTTATAAGTAATTCAGGGTAAGTCTGCCATTGTATAAACTATTTACATTGCCACTGTTTTCTTTATCTCAATACTAAATGCAATTTTATTTATATGTAATTGCATCTTTTTGATATGCTTTGGCAGCATATCAGGTGTGTTTGGCAAAGCCTGTGTTTTTATTTTGGTGAGATATCCATGGCCTATATCAAACAAACCTGATGCCGTGTGCTTCTGAAAAATACCATTAAAAGTGTGATTAGTTATGTATTGTACCCATATCTGCCCACAGTATCAGAGGTATCAGGTCAGTGACTTGATATCATAAGACAGCAGTAAGACAGTAGACAAGGATTGGGAATTTGGGTACGGTAAGCATGAAAGTATAGGTTACAATCATGTGAATGCGATTGCAACTTAAACTAAAAAGTGATAGAAATATGAAAAATATCTTGGGTAATGTTAATTTGTGTTATTTTGTACTGCAGTGCAAATTTAAAATTAACTATAAATTGGTCAGCTCTAAGCTAATCACAATGAAGTAATTTTCTCAGTCATATAATGATGCAAGTAATCATCTTCAAAGACTAACTTTATGAATCACTGTTTCTTGAAGGGATACACGGCCAAATTATAGAAATGAATTTACAGTACAAGTCCAATTAAGGTATGGTTATCAATGAGTTATTCACAAACAGTTAGAGGTTTCCTTATTGTTTTCAGCGGGAAGGCAATTAGATTTCACAGGAAGGAAAAAGTTTTTGAACTGAAATTTTTATAAAAAAAAAAAAAAGACTTTCCTCCAGATGGTCTAACCAGACAGCCCAAAGTGGCCTCACAGTTGGTGAATTTTCCCAGTACCCAGTCTCTAATGAAACCCCTGATTACAGTTATTTCTGGTATCATTTGCCAAGTTTTACAGTCTTTAAATTTAATCAGTGCTAACCACTATTCCTTTTGTGTCATTCTATTGTTTCAGTTAACCATTAGTTTAGATCTTACTCTGATTTATACATTTGTACTTGCTTACTGATACTTAATCCTCTCCATCTTTGTCTGCACCTAAGGCCATAAAATTTTGTTTTCAATATGCCAGCGCCTGGTTGGTTTTGGCTGCCATCCATCATCATCCCCAGAGTCTGGGGTTCTTCATTCCTTGCTCTATTGACATCTTCTCTGGCTTTGGTTTCTGTAGCAAGAGTGTTTCTATTGGTTGGGGTTGCTAACCCCATGCCCAACCCTCCTCATTTCTCATCCAGGCTTTGGGGCAGCCATCACAGAGTTACCAGCTCTTTACATGATAACCTTTGTTAACCAGATTTATAACTCTGGTCATGATCAAAGCACCATGGACAACATGCACTAAAAAAGTCCATTAGAACTGCCAAAATGTAACCTGTAGTGTTTTCTTTATTTTATATGCATATTGAGGTCTTGATTAAATCACCAAGGAAATTCCTTGTATTGTAAGCATAAATAAATGAATATTAAAATTTTCTTTATTTTCAGATTTTGTTTATTTGAAACAAGTTGTGAACAAGAGGACAATTTTCCTTCTTCTCTTTGTATCAAAGTTAATGGAAAAATATGCCCTTTAACAGTATGTGTTGTTCTGGTTTGATTTGTACATTTTACAGTTGGAACATGTAGTTTTACTCTTACTATAAAATTACATCTAAATAATGGTATTGTAATACTCTCACTTCATATTTACTTCTTGAAAGTGACTCTTTCACTCTGAAATTTTGACACTGAGTCCATTAAAGTACTTGTAGACCTGTTATGAGAATACTGTGGTGCTGGTGTGTTGGGCTAGATTAACAGTATTTTTTAACAACAACAACAACATCCTCTTTATTACCCTTTTTTCATTAATTAATACAGAGATATATAAAATAATATATAAAATAATATAAAATAATTTAAAGACAAGATATCCATGACATATCTTTTAAATCCACTGTCCAGAATAACAAGGTGTCCATATCAAGGACAGTGATTACATGTAAGAGCATGATTTGACGGTGCTAGCCAAAGAAAGCAGCCTGACAAAATGATAACTGTACCAACCCATCCAGAAGGATGGAGAGCAACTTCATGGACATGTATACCCCTTTACCTAGTTACCTGTACACCTTCATGTGACAAATACAAGTCATAAGATTTGTTCTCATGTTTTACTGGAATTGATTGACACTTTTACTTCCAGGGGAACACGTCACAACACTGCAATCCTAATACTGAATCAAAAAGACCTAGTAAGCCAGTCAATATAACTCCATTGTGTAGGTTGTCACCAACTGTAGCCAATCACATTCACATTACCTGGACTCCAAAATATGGGCAGGTAAGGGTATTCAAGTTTAAAACCATAGGATTCTGAATTACTCAGTCAATAATATGTTTGTTTTATTCTTGTGTTCTGTTTTATTCTAACTGTTTTGTGTAAACTATTTCCACAAGTTATATGGTAGAAAAGTACAAACAAACTAAATGCCTCTGTAATTTTTTGTGTGGACAGAGACATGTGGTAACAGCAAAACTAGTTAGAGCTGTCACATCAAGTTGTTTAATACAGAGATTGAAGGCACATGGCTACAGAAACCCTGATCATTCAAGAGCATTGAGTAAGTTTTTCTATAGGTTATCTATGATTTCAAGTTCCAAGTAAATTCTTCAACAGTTTACAATTTTGTGTGAGTGCTGCAGTTGCATATATACTATAGTTCCGGAGAGTGATCACGGGAAATAACAATGCAATAGATGACACATGCATTTGATCATCTTTGGTGATCTTTGAAATCCTTAAGAAATGGAGAGCAGGAATGGCATAGTGGTGAGAGTGCTCTCCTTCCACCAGTGTGTCCGGGGTTCAATCATGGCGTGGTGCCATGTACATTTGTTGAGTTTTCCTCGTGTCAAGGGTTTTTCCTAGTAACTCTGATTTTGCTTCCTCCTGAAAAAGCAACATTTTCAAATTTCTTAGTCCTGGTGGCCTTTGTGAATCATTGTAAGTTGTAATTTCCAATCTATAGCTATAAGCTATTGCAACTTACCATTTCTATTACTTTTGTACACCTCTGCTGCAAGACAGTAAAGATGCACATCATTAGTTACAAGTGTCTTATGTTAGCAGTAGCCTACATCAGTAGCCACAGGGATTAATGCATGCATATGATTTTCAAAATCTACTTGCCTGCATTTGGTAAAACTTGTATATCAGTGGTGGGCATCTGTTAGCCTAAATAAAAAACAATGCTGTCAGTTTCAACTGATCAAGCTTAAAGTCTGATGTTTGGTGTTTTTATTCAAGTCAAGGAAAAGTTGGCCCATGACCCAGACAGTGAAGTAGCCACCACAAGTCTACGAGTCTCACTTCTCTGCCCAGTGAGTAAAATTTTATGTAAAAGATGTTATTTTTTTCATTTTTATCACAGCTGTTGGTTGTTGAGACTAAAAGTGTAGTACATTCTTTTTACAATAATCCTTTATTCTATGAGTTTTTCAATGCTCCAAGCTGCACTTATTTTGGTTGCCACAGTGAGCTAAAGAACATTTGGGGACTAAATTTGGCAACTAGTGTAGAACAAAAGGCCAATTGCGCATCAACAACGGAAGGTTTTTTTGTAGTATAATCACTAAACCAAACAAATTCAACCACAATTTTTGCATGTTTGTCTTCCATACCTGTTAAGGGTTTCTTTTTTCTTTTATTTACTTTCCTAAACAGTAGTTAAGGCTGTTCAACAGAAAAAAAAACAAACAATCGCAAACGAAAACTAACAGCATCAGAATAGTCTTCCAATGATTCCAATGTGGGCTTGCCATGCCATTAGATCAATGTTAAGTGACACAAAGTGTCCTTCTTTAGTCTAGTCTTCACTAGACTGTGATGTGAGACTTCGACTCATTGTGGCTTTACTGTTCTTTCAGCTTGGCAAGACACGGATGACCCTTCCCTGTAGGTTAGTAATTTCTGAAGGCGACTAGTGTTAGAGCATACATTGTTTATGTTGGCACTTGCATGTAGTCTCTAGTCTCATGTTTTTTGTAGTATATACCGGTATTTGTTATGTGTTTTCATCTCAGTCTTATGCACCTACTGGCATGCAGAGACTTGATAATGATGTGTCTTCATCATCGTCAGTCCTTTTCTTGCCATGTGATTCATATAAGGCCTATGTGCTTTAATCCCCATAAAATAAATTCAGTAAGTTCAAAGGATGATTACATATCCATCAAATGTATGCATAAATATAAAGATAGTTATTTGCAAACTATAATTGTTTAGTGTATAAAGTTAATTGGTTATGCATAAGTTGTTAATTATGCTTGTATGATTATGCTGTACACAAACTTCTATAATCTAGATGTACAACTCTTTTTTATGTTATTTCTGAGCTGCCTTGTATTCTGTTTACAGGGCCATCACTTGCAACCATTTACAGTGCTTTGATGCAGCCTTGTATTTGCAAATGAATGAAAGGTATTCAGATAATTTCCTAATTTTATCTCTTTAATTTCCAAAAAAAATCCATGTTAAGAGGTTGAGGTTTGCTTTCTAGTGCTCATTTATTTTCTCACTGATTTAGTATTTGGATTTTCTGACGTTTTTATCATGGGATAGTATTTACATTGCATGTAAATAATTATAGGGTGTGAGAAGTTCCTCTGCCTCAAACTTGAAGAAGTTCCCCTGTAGTGATACTTTGCTTCGATATGCATTTGAATCATTTTGTCGCACCATGTTGCAATTGAAATCACATGGTTAAACCATATGCAATTTGAGTACAATTTAGTCTTACTTCAGCATGATATTGCCAGAGATTTCGAAGTTAAGATCCAAACAAGAGCATCCAGGCCTGTGTGCCTGCTCTGATACAAAACTTTTGTTTATTTTATATGTCACACATTTCTTGGAAATTCTGGTAATATCTGGCTTAAATCTTGCCCAAATTGAATCTGGTCCAATGCAAACTCAACAAAATTTGTACCAGACTTTTTGATTTATCTAGTTATTCATCAGTTCTTTGGACCCTTTAGTTGTATGGTAGAAGAAAACCAGCTAGAGGTACGGTTTGTCCTACATGTAGATATTGGTAGTTTATTAACAGCAACTCCTTACACCCTATTTTTTTCTATCGTTGATATAGGAAAACAACATGGATTTGTCCAGTCTGTGATCAGAAGGCAACATTTGGAAAACTTGTATTGGACGGGTAGGAGCCTTTAGTTCTTCTTGCTCTTGTTTAGAAAACACTGACACCAGTTCTACAAAAGGTTGTTGAAAAAAAAAGTATAAACCATAAATGATTTGATCAAGTTGTTCACAATTTGACAAACAGTGTATCGGCATTTCAGGTGTTAAATGAGATCAACTCTGAGCTGTGATCATTTTAATAATACCACAAGGAAAAAGGCTTGAACTGCTCAGTCTGAATCACCAGCTATTTAGTTGCCGGGCAAATCTCGGAGATCTCATCCACCACACTGATTTTTGGGTGTAGAGTGTATTCACTCATGGGTCCAGCAGCCATGCAAATTTAGTGGAACAAAAGAAAGTGTTTTCTTAAGAAAAGGGTTGAACTCCCACAGGATTGGTTTGTTACACCAATATGGCTGCCGTTTCATTGTTTTGGAACACCAGTATGGCTGCCATGACGTCATGTGCATATGCTCCACACCAAGTTGCCTACAGTGACTATCTGGAGATTTGAATTATTATTTTGGTAATGTACTTCCTTCAATTTTATAGTTAGACATGGGGAATTTCAGACTCTTGGAGCTAATAAACAAGGCTTTTTTGTCCCTGCAGATTGTTTAAGGAGATTCTAGAAGCAGCTGCAAATTGTAATGAGATTTCATTTCACGAGGATGGTTCGTGGAGGCCAATAAATGACTTGCAAGGTATTAAGCACATTTGTCTTTGAACATTGAGTACTGGGCAGTTTGTTAAACTGCATGAGAGGAAATGAAGACTGTACAGTTGGACTCCACTAATTCAAACTCGGTTATTTCTAATTCATCATTATTTTCAACTGAAAACCATTTCCCTTGGGTTTGCCTTTCAGTCATTTGTTATGGGCTATTTCAAAATAGCAGGGTTCAACTATGGCTAGAAAGGAGCTAGAATATTGTTATTATTGCAAAGATATTTTCTTTGTGGCTTGCTGCTTTTGTAGCATTATGTAATACAGTTCAGAATCTACATGCGCTGATTGGCTAAACAAGCATGTTTTATCATGTTATGTTAATAAAAATCTGTAGCACAGAGCATATAAAGAGGTCAAAGCCATGTTGTGTACTGCCTTATTTAAACTGTGATCATTTCAGAGCACTCCATAACATTGAAAACATTCACAATTTATTAATCTCTTTTGTGTTCTCAAATGTTGATGATGTACATTTCATTATATTCTGCAGAACAAGAAAGCAAAAAAGCTCTGAGTGCTCTGGTAGCCACTACAGTTTTATCAACACCAGACAGAAGTGTAACCTCCAGCAAACAACATCTCCAAGGTGTGTTCCTATGGAGTTGATATGCTTTATTTTTAATAATATTATGTCTTTTTCTGTTGGTGTCCCTGATATACAGTGCTGTTTTCAAGCTTTGAAGAAGCTCACTGCATAGTGTGTACCTCATTTATAAAATCATAAGCCCCTTTGTCAACATGGAAATTCTTCTCTCCTTCTAATTTTGTGTTGATTTATGCAAATACTGCTTAGTGGTTTAAAAGGATTTCCAATAGTGCAAAATCACATAAAGATTGTGAAGGTTTTGTTGTTGACAAAATGAATGACTTTTCATTTGTTTACCTGTTTTTGTTGGCAATGAGTCTCTTAGTTTTGTTTCTATGTATAGCAGAGGCTCAGGATGATGAAAGGAAGAAAGAAAAAGAAGTTCAAGTTATTGACCTCACTTTAGACAGTGATTCAGAAAGTGATAGGAATGACGATGATGATAATGACAACAGTGAAGAGTATTCTGAAGAGCGGGACTTAAACACACCAAGGTAAAGGGGTAATTTATGCTCATCTCTCACAGTGACAAAAAGAAGTTGTTATCTCTAGTGTGAGATTGCATGGAACCTAGACCAGTCTATGTGTAGTCTTGTCTTGGAGAGGTTAAAATCTTACAAATGTGGTGTAAATCACAAGAATGCTTGCATTTGGTAGAAAAGAACTGTTAGTGGTGTATATTTACCTTTTATGATGATAAATATAGTTATTACGTGGCCTTATGTACAGACATACATGATGAGTATTGGTGATGGTGATGTTGTATTTTGTAAATCTGTGTGGATATTTTTATCTATTGGATGTCAAAAACGTTAGATCATTTATAATTTAACACACAACTTTCATCTGAGAATTGGTCGAGAATTCCTTGTTGTAGAGATTGATAAATCCAACATCAAGTAGCATGCAAATGCAAGTACAAAGCATAAACCATATGATCTTATTATTATGTGTATACTTACAGTAGAGATGAAGTGTAAGTGACAGTTGGTTATTGTTGTCTTCATGTAGGCCATCTTTTGGTGTTGGTGTATCAGGAATAAAGAGACCGCCCAGCCTGAACACGATGGTGTTTCCTACCAATACCAACACTATACCTGGATCATCAGCTTCATCACTTCTGAATCCAAATTTCTTTCCTACTCCGCTGGACTTTGCATGTCAAGGTACTATACATCAGTCCATATTTAGTAAAGTGTTGTTCAGTTTCTTTAAAACGTTCCTCTTCGTGTCTGGAAATGTCTTTCATGGGAATTTTATCTGCATAACATATCAAGGTACTAAAATTGGTCTTGGTGTGAGCTGGGTCCGTTGTTATTTCTTAATTATCTGATTCGGAAGTTTCAACAAATGGCTTATGGTCAAAGTGGAAATTGATCATATGATTGCCTGATAGCAATTTTTGAAAGGTAAAGGTAGGGAATCCGATCCCACCGACGCGTCGGCCAACACGTCGACCGACGCGTTGGTCGACACACCACCGACACATCAACGACACACTACCGACGCGTCGGCCGTAATATTTTCCCTTTCTCTAGTTCGATCGGGAAGTTAGGATCAAGATCAAGATCAAGATGGCGGTCAAAAGTAAATTTCTTATTTTCATATCGTAGTGAAAGTTTTCCGTCGAAGCCATTTCAGTTCAGTTTGGAAAAGGTACGTTTAGCCTTGCAATAGTTCAATAAGGCCCAAACGAGTCACCGACACGCCACCGACGCATCACCGACGCAGCTTGTACGTTATAAGGTTAAAAAGTGGCCAACGCGTCGGCCGACTGTCGACCGACACGTCGACGAACGCATCGATCGACGTATTGGCCGACGCGTCGGTAGGATCGGATTCTTTACCTTTAACCTTTGAAAGGCAAACTGAAGGAGTTAAAAGGCATGGAATAAATTGAAAGATACCAACATGCTTTATTATGACTACGACCAGAAAAAGTTTGTAAACATCTGTTTAAATGAATGGCGACAAGCACTGTATGAAACTTCAATTGGAGACTCAGATTTTTTTTTTGTCTCATGCTCGCGGCTAACTAAGTACAGACCAATTACTACCAATATGACAGAGCTTAAAATTTACCATCTTTGTATGTACCACCATACTTAACACATTTGGCATTGCTGGCTTTTGGCATTACCATGGTCAGCATTAACCTCCTTTCGAACGACCCAGCTCTGATTAGCGTGTTTAATTGCTCCGTTCTCACATATGATGCATTATATCTTGTGCCTGTCTTACCTGATTTGTCAACTGTTTTCTTGTTGCTTCCTTGTTAGGACTTGATCTCGATAGCATATATCCAGGTCCTCTTTTCCCTCCTAATGAACCTGTAAGTATTTTCATTGAGAGATTGTTCCTCTAATTTGTGTCTTTGACGTTGGTGTTGTTGTTTATGTTGTAGTTGTTGTTTTGTGTTGTTGGGAAGTGTTAATCGTGTCTTGTTTACAAAACTTATGAGACATTACAATGTTGTTTACTCAGGAAACTGGTTAATTTTGTGTGTTAGTTTGACAAGAAATAGGTAGGTAGGTAGTCTTCCAAAGTTCTAATCTTATAAAGTGAACGCTAGGGGTCAGCTTCATATCTCCAGCTTTCAAGAGGGCTCTGGCACGAGGCATTTCATCCTCTATAAGTTCTTGAGTTTTGTGTGTAACATGGCTCTGAGTCTGGATGAAAGTGACCATTCAAATGAAAGCTATCGAGCAGCAGTGGTACTATTTTATCATAGTTTTTAAAACGGCAGAAGTTTTAGAAAAATACTTAAATTCGTAAAAGGTTTTCAGAAGGTTAAAAGAATAAGCCTTTGTGACCATCTAGCAAAAGGTCGAATGAGAAAGGCTAAGGTTTAAACACAAACTTTTAAGATAGTAAAACAACTTCGTTGTGTAAAAGGTTGAGTCCTCTTCAATTTCGTTCGCCCATCAAGATCAGACTGTGAACTGTTCTTCTCAGATGGATACCGTAGCCTCGGGTAGACAGACAGACAGACAGACAGACTTGCTGGTGGGGTCTTCACTTTCGGTGTTCTTGAACATCGATGCTTCCTCGTTGATTTCCCTGTCTGAATTTTGTACAGCTATTGTAAAGCCACCAAGACATACTCCACAGAATCCCGCCTAAAACTATATGCATGTTCGTAATTGCTTTGATTTGTGTTTCGCAGTATGCTGCAATGTATGGACTTCTTGGTCCTCACGGATCATCAAATGTCATTCAGCTGGATTAAAATCGGCATACCGTAGAAGGAGTAGAAAGAAAAGAGAAAAGATCATCTTCTACAACTGTCCATTCTAGCAAGAGAGTGGAAAGAGAACCAGTTTATGTACATAGATAAACCTGGAAAGTGTTCGATAAAAAGATGAGCGGTGCCAATCTCAGAATGCCATCTATCTTCTTATCTCGGTCCTGTCATGCGTGGTCCATTGTTATCTTCTCGTGGCAATAGCACACCGTAACAAAGACGATACCGCCACCAATTCTCGCTCTATCCCCATCTCAGTGCTTCTCTGATTGTTTACCGTGTAGTCTTCAGCAGCAGGTTTTGAATTGCATTCATTGTTACTTTGGTGGCTCACTGGATATTATCGCGTAAGAACAATAGCCAAAGTTGCACCTGCCACCAAGTAACAAACGTTTTACAACACTATAAGAACTTGATGACTAAAACAGTTATCATATGGCCAGAAATGCTTTGGAGAACCATCAAAAACCTGGGCCAAAATCTGTTTAGGTTCAACCTTCCGGTAAAGTTGAAAAATTCAAATCTGATTGGTCCAAAATACATGTTCGTACCAAGTTGTCGCGAAGTTAAAGCAAGTACAGGGAGTTTTTGCTTCTTGGGGTAGGGGTGCGGCGAGGAATGGTCACCCGGCTATGTGTGCCCCATCATGAATGTGCTGCGCATGCCTATAGTTGGCCCGTAACACTTTCTCGTATTTTAGCCAGCAAATAGAACCAGACAATTTTATCTATTAATTCAGCAAAACTAACCGCTATATTTCAAAGCACCGCTTGTAAATGTGATTGTATATTGCAAGGAAGAAATCTTAAGAAAAGGAAAAGCTATTTATATTTTGTCCGAGAAATTAAAGTTTTGTGCTCCAGAGCACCCGTCAAATGTTTCTAAAAGTTATGAAAACCACCGGATTCTGCAGCTAAGACAGTACTGCGTGTATCTCGAAATATTTTTTGGTCAATGTTGCAGTGAAATGTGAAGCCTGTTGTCACGACTGTGAAAGAAAGTCTGGAAATTATCTTTTCCCGGACACGTACATTTCATCGTTAGTATCTTTAATATAATTCTTGTCTGAACATGAATAAACGTTAATGAAATTTCTGGATGATTGTTGTTTCTGTTTCCCTTGTCGTCGGGTCTCTATTCAGTTTGGTTTTTTTTGTCCCCGAGTGACCTGCAAATTCATATAACGGGTGATAATTTACAGTTGTTTGCTCAGTGACCTGGCCTTTGAATGGCAGCGAGGTTGGAGAGGACCTTGTTTTGATAGAAACCTCACTGTTTTGGTTGTGTAAATCAAGTTGTTATGATGCTAACGAGTGGCATTTAAACGAGAAAATCAGAAAGTTCTGTATCAAAGCAAGGTCGTCACCTCCAGCCTCACTTGCGTTCATAGACTAGGGGCCCGTTTCTCGAAAGCCCCGGAAACTTTTCGGACCCGTAAAGCCATTTTTAGTTCATCTGTTTCTAAAAACGGAGAAGTGTATACGCCTGAAACCCCTTGTATGAAGGGAACCTCTGTTCATATTGAGAATATGTGAGTAAAACAGCTCTGTAATCGTAAGGTTTGAGATTCTGCTACTGCGTTCTGGGTGCAAAAACTTTTCGGGAACTTCGAGAAACGGGTCCCAGGTAACTAAGCACACAACCATAAAATGGCCTCTTTCTATGGTCCTCTAAAAAGTAGACCCGCAGTATTGATGGATACATAGAGACAAACTGCACGGGTAGTGTGCCTATGCTTCTGAAGAATTTGAGCTGTGGACTAGATCATACCTTGTCACAATCATACGCTGCTTTCGTCTCTTGAAAGGTAATTGCTTGCAAACATTCTTTGTCGACCGTCCCGACGGTCAAATTCTACGGCTCTAGTGTTCAGATTGGTGTGAACCAAACAGAAGTAACAAAACGGCGGATTTTTTTCACCGAAGGGTGATATCACCCTGCAAATGACCCTTGAAACTAAGCACTTCTACACTAACTCAAGGCAAAGAAAGACAGATGACGAGGTCGAAGATTCTTAGTCGGTAAGATCAGTCTCAACCTTACGCCAGACCAACTGTCCGGTCGGCTTTGATTGCCGTTCTTTTTCTTTGTTCGAAAATGAGGCCGGCCTCTTTGTTGCAATGCATAACAGGGGTGTGATTATTGCCCTCGACCCTTAAATTTTTAAGCTACAAAATGGTCAGTGCGCGGTACAGTCGGACCTGTCTCAAAATCTTCCACATAGTCTACTAGTATCGGTGGTGTCTGTGTGACCTAGGCTAGAGAAAAGGGGTTGTTAGGGGGGGGGGGGGGCACAAACTAAGATAATAAACTCGAATCCAATATCTTCACTTCATAGTGGACAACTTGAAGCAAACAGCTTCACTTTGGGTAAATACGCGATGCAAAACCCTCTCTGTAGTGAACTCAACAAGTTGATATCGCGAGTCGAGCGACGGTTACGTATTTTTTTTGCAAGCATTAATTGATGTACATGCGAAGAAGAAAGGGAATAGTATCTTTTTTCGTGAAATTGCTCACCACATTTAGGTATCGAGCATCACTGCTTTATTTCTGCTTAACGATTTTTGTAACACCGATATATAATAACATTACTTTGCTAAGAATGTAAGGATTTGACTTCAAGCATTGTCGCCACTGTCTGATAGTTAGATCTATGACTAAAATGAAGAAACTGAATTCCGACATTATTTCATTTACAATAACTTACTACAGAGAAAAAAGATCAATCTCTTCCTATATGTTCTCCTTAGCTGCTGTGCTTTGCAGCTTTTAAAATTACTGTAATCATAGATGATTATTTCAAAAAGAAAGTCTAAACACAAAGCTTCACGCATTAATCTCTTCTTCTTTGGAGCTGCATTCAACTGGGTCCATCTCCTCCGTGCTTATAACGACCTCTTCTCCATGGGCCTGAATTACTTCGGAAAGGTACACATCCATGAAAGACTTAGAATCACCATGGTACATTTTGCTGTCATCCTCGCTATTACTCTGACGGAAGGTTGAAATATCGCTGCTGACAAATAAATGCCGTGGTAGGCCTTCGAATGTAAGTGGGGATGAGGAACTCATCGGCGTCTCCAAGGAGACGAGAACGCGGTTCTCATCTGTCTCGTCATCTGTTCTTGCATCTGCTAATTCAACCCGAGAAACAGTGGGACTATGAAGGGGACCTGGAGTCAAGTAGGTGGAGATGTTGATGTCTGGCAGGTGTGACGCAGGGAGGTCCTGGGTTGTAATTTCACCTTCAATTAAGAATTCAGGATAAATTAACTTTTACTAAAGAGAAGAAATGTCCCTTTTACAGTTAGTATTGCATTAAGTATAACTGTTGTTGTTGCTGCTTTTGTTTTGTTTGTTTTTGTTGTTTTTTTTTTGATTCACATTTCACAGATCATGAAACTTTCTAAAACTCAGTTTGAGTTCCTCAGAAGAATCAATTTTGATTATAAGAAATATTTGATTTTGGCATTAGTCACCTTATGATTTCTTCGTTGTTTTTCGTGGGCGTTTTCTGAACTTCCCCGCTTTAATTAGTAAATCAAATTAGGTGAGAGGATGTGGCGCCCGGGGTTAAAGTCTCCCACCCCCCCCCCCCCCCCATATCACCCGCAGAGTTTTAATATTGAGGTAGGTAACATAATCATTGACAGATGATCCTCATTTTGATTATCAAACAAGTTTAGTTAATCTTTTAAAGGTTTTTCTAAAGGTGATCTTTTAGAAAGTTTTAGGCTGAGTGGGGCGTGAAAAGCAAACGACAGTTCTTTTCTAGTATGGAAAGTTACCAATCTTTACCTCCAACTGAGTTGTTCACTACACCACTTTCTTGCACTTCAGTTGTTACTATGTCCAGTTCTTGTATGACTTCCTCTTGCTGGGTTTCGAGACTTGCACTGTGTAATGTTCTGTTCTCGTCAATAGCTCCCACAGCTTGGCTATGTACATCTTCAACTGTAGTCACGTTCTCCGGCCTAGTCGTTTCTCGGAACAGTTTCTCCTCCATAAGCCTCTTTTCTTTGGCCCGCCTGTTTTGAAACCAAACCTGCACTCTGTCCTCAGGGAGACCGGTTTTTTCCGCCATCTCTTGGCGAAATTTACCGTCAGGATATTTCTGCTCCGAGAATCCTGCCTCGAGAAGGAAGAGTTGTTCTTGAGTGAAAACGGTTCTACAGCGGCGGCGCTTCTCTTTTGGACGAAAATCTAAATAGAATAAAATAAACTGCTTTTCAACTGTCTGTAAATGAGGCGCGCTCTGAATTACTCTTTATTAAGTTTTATCTGATTGTTAACTCTTCAATTAGCTCTGAAAAGAAAGTTATGAAAATTACGAATTAAAGGTGTTCTAAACAAAACAAAATGTGTCATTAATAGTATAGACAAGAGCAAGCAAATGAAGTGTTTCCGTTATTTCGTTTACAATGTCTTGCAGAATAACTCCGAACCTGTTTTTCCACACAGAGTTTTCCTTTTATAGTTAATAACAGGCTTCGCAGTTTAAAATCTTTTGCATCTATTCCTTTTTCTTTGAATGAGATACAATGTTTCAGGCGTTCAGTTCCGTCTTTGGCGTACAAAACCATGCTTACACGTACAAAACAAAAGTACTTTATCAAACAGGTTATCTGGTTATGGCGTGACAATCAACTTACCGATAAATGAGTTATTATTACCTTCACTTTGATAGAATGATGCAGAATACGAAGCACATGGATCAAACATTGGTCTAGAATATGGTGGGGGAGCATAATACTGATAGTAAAATCGTGATGGATACATAGGCATCTGAGGTAACGCACTGGAATTCTGCAGCCCAACTGTTGGAAGGTGAGATGACAGAGCGGGATGAAAGCTTGTCGGGGGCTGAGGAGGATTGAAAATGGATCTTTCTTCTCTCGTCTCAGGATTTGAAGCTTCGCTCCATTGTTTGTGATCGTCTTCCCTCATCCCGACTTCTTTCCTTGATTCTTCCATGTCTTAACCGTTTGAGTAAAATTATAAGTAGCAGTAGGCTTTTAAATATAATTTGCTGTTTTCGTCACGAGTTCGTAATCATCCCATTTATGACGTCGCGAGACAAGCTTAGAGCGCCGACGCGCGCGCCTACATTCGGAAATTGCATGAAACGATATTATGGGCTTCTTCTCCCAATTTAGGGCATTTCAGACAAACTTGCAATATTTGGTATGATTATCTCTTTTGTAGCACAAGAAAAGAAAAGTAAAGCAAATGGGCCACCTTTTAGATAGAAAATGGGACCAAAGTCTCAGCGCTTTTTCAACACAAATGGAACGGAAGCACTCCCAGTTCTCGTCACCTCTTCTTTGTTATCCCAGAAACCTGGCTAAGGTTTGCCGTCCGATCTAGAGACGAGAATGATTAATTAAATGTAACTAATAAAGTAGGGAGTTAGATATTCTTAGTTCATATCCAAGTTTGTTTTCTTTCATCTAAAAGTAACTGAATCCAAGTAGAGTTTAGGGATTTTAATACAGCTTTTCACAACTGGTCGCTAGTTCGTGCTAGCTTAGAACTCGAACTAGTTTAGAATTTACCGTAACGGGTGGGGTAGAGACTGATTTACTACCATGTAACCCTGGTAAACTAGAATTCTGTTACGTTATAAAAGAGCAATTCCGGTTAAGCTGCGCCTGCAAGGAAATGAGCCTGAATACTCACTGCACCTCTACAGCGGTCAAACGCGCTGCGCGCGCAGTTTCCTCGCAACGTTTCCAAACTACGTACTTCAACGTCTCATATTTTCCGTAAGTTTGAAGCCAAAAGCTTAGACAGTCACTTAAAGGTTAAGCTTTATATTCATAAAGAATTTAATTTTTGTTAACCGCCTAAGTTACCGGAACATTGGACCCTTCCTCCAACCTGTTAGCACTTGGTCAGCATCAAATTGCACCCGCTAACTGAAAATTCGTGGGCGCTTTAGACTAGATTTCGTCTCAAACTTGTGAGAAGACAAGCAAATATTCCAGGTCTTCCTGTTATGGGGAACTGACCGGATACGAAAGCCCGGTGGTGATCATCCATGTTCAGGTGTTTCTGCATGAAACTTCGAAGTCTGTGTTTTCAAGTTAGTTTCATTTCCGATGATGGCTAGAAGGCAAATCTTGAAATATAAATTAAAGTTAAACTTTGCCATTTCACCCTTTTTTCTTTGCGGCTGTTTCCTTAGCATGTTGGCTTCTCTCCGCCGCTAAGGGCAATAACATGCTTTACATGTGTAGCTAAATATACGTCAGCTACAGGATATTATACAAATTCATTATCTGGCTTAACGGTGGTCGTATTACATTAGTTAATTCACAACGATGTTGTTACTGAATATGACATGTCCTCGTCGATAAGTAGTTTCTTTATATTCGTCACCAGTACACCGCCACTGACATTCAAAAACAGTAAGACGGTGCCCTCTCCTGTGAGGAGTAATAGGGGTGGACCCCTCCTCAGAGTTAAATTGTTAAACAAAAATATCCTAGAAACGTGAAAAACAAAATGGGTGTACAAGAGACTGAGCGTTTGGGGAGGAAGAAATAATTAATCGATGGATATTATGATGATAAGCAAAGAATTTTTTTTCATGTGTTCAAAGCAAGTTTTACGCGCAAACGTAACATTTTTAGCAGCCAATGTTCTTTCATTAATCAAGAGGCATAGTTTTAATTGTCCCCAGGAATATCGCGAAAAAAAAATTGCTGGGGAATTATTGTTATTTGGCCTTTTTACAGTGTAAGCCATCTGTGAGCGGATGACGTCAGCATTCACGAGTTCTCTTTGTGTACATTGGTTATTTCCTTGCTAGTTTCGTAGTACCTAGGCGAGAGAAAAAACAAGATATTTATTTTGAATTCCGCCAGTCCTTCAAATTGTTTCTTTTAGTACTATTGTTCGGAGACTGTCTTTGCGCTTACCCGTATTTTTCTACAACTTTTTTTTTGGCAATATCATTTATTTACGTCGTCCGCCCAGCGAGTAAACAAAACGCAAAGTTACAACTCGAAGGTCGGTTGGGATCGCCAGGGACGGTGCAGCTGTTTGATCGGAAGCCGATGTGTTACCGAAAGCTACCGAAGAATTCCGATCGAACCCAATCAATTGGTTAATGAGGTCACATGGCGAAGTAAATGGTCGAGGATTGGACCTCTGTACATGACGAGCGGCCCAGCAAAGTTTGTTCCCATAACAGCAACAGCGGCGAACAAGGTTGAAGCTTTCAAAAATCGAACGCGATTGTGCCGAGTGTTAGAGAAATCAGCTCCGTGAAGGGTTGATTCGGAAGATCCAACACCGGCCATGGATTGTGTGAACTTTGCAGGCTAACTATATTTTCTACGCCGCCACATATGCTTGTTCGGCAATCGACGATTTTGGTTCGGGGACCTTGAATTGCATGTGGGAAGGCAGGCGAATAATTCTAATATCTTGCGTTTACTGAGTGCCTGTGGAAGTTCAGTTGCAAACTGCGGACAAGTTGACTGTGAATGTTACTCCTTCTAAGCCCTATAAATGGGCTGTGCTCCTAGCATACACGTCTCACAATCTGGAGTATTTTATTGTAGAGACGAAATTCGCGAAGGATCAAGCCCCAGACCAAGAGCATCTTCACCAAGTGAAATTGTCGGCCATATTCGCACTAGTTCCGACTCTGGTTCGCATATTTCTACGTCGTCGTCTTCTCGCAATCGTGGAAGTAACAAAAAGGGGCAAAATTCACACAGAGGCAGTTCAATTGAAGCAGAAACACAAACTTACGACCCGAGGAGTATGGAGAGCCCCAAGGTAAAAGGCTGTTATTTTCCCGTTTGCGATTGTGGCCGACTTGTTTTAGATTAAAAGGTGTTCTGTGGAAATTTTCTACCAAATTTGTACAGTCTCGCCCTCGCAATGAGCTGATATTTTTCTGTCTGGATATCTCTTTACAGAATGAGAGAAAAGAAATTTTACTTGGACCTATGAAGTTATATCAGGCACAGATGCAGGTAGGGTTTGTGTTCGTCTTTTTCTTAGTAAAAACACACAAAGCTGGCTTTGACTTGTGGGCGAGAGACAGTTAGAGATCATGTAATATAGTGGCTACCAGTTATCTTTGTTCCGGCAACTTTGTTCGTGTTTGGCTCTTTTTCAGCTTCTTAAGCGGATCAAACTCCTCAAGCTTGAACCTGGAAATTAGATGTTTTAATATTTCGGTATAGCTTCTAACACGTATACTTTGTTTTATTCGAAACGAAGCCTGGCTAGCGCTTCGCGTCAACAACATTCAGTGCATTTTTTCTCTGCTCAGCTGCCAGCTATTCGCATTTCAAACGCAAGAGCTTTAAATTTTGATATTTTTCACAGAATGGCAGCCCTTGTGTTATCTTTACGGGTAAGAGGGAGAAATCCTCACCTTTATTTCCCCGGTGTTTTTTTCCACGTCGAGCGCGTAAAAAGATTGGTCTGTTTTTTGTTTACAAAAGATCTCGTCGTGTGAAAGGTCCACGGCCTTCCTTTACTTAATGTTTTTGCTTGGCTTTTAGAGGTTATCGCCGCTTGTGATACCAGGAAGTTTTTTCATCCTGTCATTGCAAAACGTTCTCTCTATATAAACTACTGGGATCAAACCTTGTCAGAAAATTGATTACGTCCAAGTTCGTGAGAATTTTAATGTCGAATCGGCCGCCGAAGGACCCGAAATTTTTCATTTCATTTTGCCGGCAGTTTTTGCCGTAACGCGCTTGAAAAGTCGGCGTTTTGGTTGAATTTATGTTTTTAAAGTTTAATCTATTTTATGACCTCGAGTCGACAGGTTTTTGTTGTGGTCGCCTACAAGTTTCCCATGGCAGTTTCGAGCCAAGCATAGATAACAACATTTGCTACCAAGAAAAAAAACTCAGACCTTTTGTAAACAACCGAAGCGCGAGTTATCGTTACGTTTGAGTCGAAGTTCTTCCTAGAGTATTTGTATTTCTCCTTTCAGAAGATACAGAAGTTTACAGCATGACCTTGTATGATCATGAAGTACGATTTATGGCGTCTTGTACTAGATAAAAAAGTTGTTTCATATAAAAGGCAGCTAGGAATAAATTTTAAAAATCCTTTTAGACTTGCTGGTGATGCTACACAGATTCACTTTATGATGTTTATTTCACGATGTTTGAAACTGACATCAGAAAGAGAAATCTGCAACCAGTGTGCTGCGTTAAAATATTATTGCAGTGAGCGGTGACAGTGGAATAATGGTGGTGCTGGCAAAGAGTATTTGGTTGTGGCAATTTTAGGGTATACTGTACATGTAACTACAATAATTTACTTATAAAACATTTACAAATAAATACACATAACTGACTTTATGAACATAATATATTTATACAAGTTACAATCTTGCATTCAAGCCACCTTGGATGGACAACAAGCTTTTGGCCAAACAGTCAACTCAATTCCAATTTATGCAAAGTCACAGTGCTCTTGTCTTCTTTATTTTCTCTTTGAGAAGACTTGTGTTGTTAACTGCTTTATCCGAAAAAAAAAAAAAAACGTTAGAGGTATTAGCTGGTTCCAGGGAGTTATATATATATAAAAGTGGGGTTTCTTTGGTAGGATTATTTGGACTTTTCCAGTTTTTTTCTGTTCATTGAAGTTAAAAAAAAATCATGGCTATACTACAATTCTGGGAGTGAAATGAAAATGGCAGTGTTAAGTTCTCACTGTGGAAATTCAGGCCAGCGTTGGACATTTTATTTCCCAGAAATTTTACTGGTGGGAATTTGAATAGCTCGATTGATGATTGTTGATGAAATTGTTACCATAGTTCTTGTGAAGAATTGCTGCATTTATTGTCCATGTAAGTTAGAGTGTTCTTCTGGCTTTTAAAAGTTATCTGTTGAATATATCTGTGCCAGCAGACTTTTTTATTGTCTTAAAGTTTTAAACTCTCTAATATCTTGGATCTCTTGTTATGTTACATGTAGTTTCTTTCAATTGGTTTCTTGTCTTTATAACTCACTAGCTCTTAACTTGAGGATCTGGATAGGGTTACTGGAGTCTCAATCATCAGTTAAATCTTCAACAGCCTCTCATCTAGCTCTTCATTCTCTGAGCTTTTAAGTCAGTTTTGCAGGTCTCAGTTATCAGTTAAAAAACTCCTCCATTCTCTGTTGATAGTGAAAGTTTTGACCAATTCTCAGATCTCAGTAAAAGAACATTGCCCAACCACTTTTAAACATGTTGTGGTAAATCTTTGTGTCAGCCTGGTCTCATAAGCTTGTCGCAAGTTAACTTCAAAGACAAGTGTAGAACAAGAGCTTTGAAGTTTTCAAAATTGAGAAACAAAGTCACAAGATGAGCAACTGAGTCATCATGAGTTGTCCATCCCAGTTCAAATTTAATTCTCGTACATGTTTTTGACATAAAAATAAGGGTGTGATGTTATGGTGTACAGACCCTCCCCTCTCACCCAGTGACGTAAACAATTTCAGGAAAGTAAACTGGTATGAACTGGTAAACTGGTAGGAAAGTAAACTTGCGTTGTTAAGTATGTTCAGATGTTATATGATGTCTGTTTTTGTTTTTCTCACATTGTTCACTGCAAGGATTCAAAGGATTATTGAACTAGAAATGGCATTTGAAGTTAGAACTGGGGTGACACAAAATTGCATCCTCTTCCTCCATGTTGTAAAGTGCTCTATTAAAGAAAAATGTTTGTGATTGAGACAACTAAGGCGGCCTTAAGAACAGTAAGACACAAACATTTACATGTCCAAAGTAATTAAATTTTGTTTCTTGCTTTGATAGATCATGCTGGTGTTTTCAAAGGAAGATGCACAAACTGATAGCTTTCTTCATGCAGCAGAAAGAGGTGGATATCTTTGTCAAATATGTAAGACATCTGAGGAAGCCATGGAACAGTACATCAATGTACAGCCAGAGGTAAGACTTGAGTTACTACGATTATCAGTTGAGTAAGGCGGACAAAAGTTTGGTCACCAAGTTTTAACGTAAAAATCGTGTTGTTGTCACGAGCAACTGGCTCCGTATCCATTGGCAACTTGTCGGCCTTTGACGTCAATTGATAGGAAAGCGCGCGAAATTGTAGGCGACGCGACAGGCGACCAACGGCTGTTGATATTGTTACCAACAGAAACGAGGTAAGTTGCCCGTGACAACAACACGATTTTACGTTAAAACTTGGTGACCAAACTTTCGTCCTGCCTTACTCAACTGATAATCGTAGTATGAGTATGCAGGGTTGTAGCTAGGAAAATAGCATGCGCACTGAGATTTTCTTTGAGCTGGCCTAAAGAAGGTACTTATTTAGGGCTTAGAGACCTGTTAACAAAATTTTGTTCCCAATCTTTTGCAATACCTTGAATGTGGGGCTACCGTTTACAAGATGGTGGGTGCAGAACACGGAAAGAGGACCTGCAAAACAAGTGCTCAAAACAAGATTTTGTTTCAATTATCTTACTTGTTATAGTGGCACTGATACTCAAGGTAGTCAGGAATTTATTCAAACCTTTTCATTTTGACAAATATATGGTTTGATATTGAATGATTGTACGTGCATAACCTAAAAACCATTTGTTCCCCAGCCTTGCCTGGCTGGCCAAAATCCAGCCAGCGATGACCACTTTCTTAGTCAGTAAATTTTGCCATCTACCCATACTTTGCGACAACTCTGAGTATGTGCCAGTGTGTAAGGTATGATTTTGAATCACTTAAGTCTGAGATTGGGTTAAAATTTCAGACTGGTTTGGTCTACATTAATGATTCATTTTCTGAGAAAATGATTGCTATTATCAAATTTATTCTAGACTAGGAATTGACACTTTGAATTGAAAGGACCTTTTATAGATAGAAATATAAATCATGATGGTAACATTTAAAGCAACTAACTGTGACATGAGGAAAGCAGCAAGCTTCGGATAGGCTAGGAAACTTTGGCTTGTACATTTAGTCTAGAAAATCCAGTTGAAGAGTCCAGGTGACACAACCCCCACCCATAAAATGAAAGAGTACCCGCCTCTTGTAGGCTTTGGAGAGTAACTAAGAGGGATCAATATTGTGCATTCTTCCGTGGACAGAAAGGCTATAAGGAGAAAGTAAACGATTAACAGAGGGTAAATTATTGTATTGATGGGACTCTAAATTCTCATTAAGTACTGCTATAGTGAAGACTGCAGCAATCATTGAGAAGCACTGCTATTTAAATCTGAGTATCATTGTTACTAAAGTTTGTGGTTTCTTCGCAGTCTGCAATTCTTGAAAAAATATGGATATCTACAAACTAGATTTTAGGTGTGGATAAAGTAAATATAAATAACACATGTAAAGGGAAAGTCTGGAAAATGAAGGAGAAAAGTTTGGAGTTTTTTTTTTTTTGTAAGGTACAAAAAGTGCTTTATTTTGAGGCAAAATCTTTGTCATCTGATTGAATTTCATGTCAATTATTTTGTCAACCAAAATGTTGATTCTCTGAATCTCAAGAACCCTTTATTCCCTCCCACCAACATTAATATTGTTTATCTGCATGGCGTCACAGTTACTCTGTTTTCATAGTATATGTTGGTTACATTTTCGTTGGTGTTTCCTTTGGCGTGGTATTTAGCTCATAACCTTAAAATACTGGTGCATACAAAAATGTTTTTACATGCATTAATGTTGATGAATGCTGTATTACTTTTTGTTACTGGTGACTTTCTCTAGAGAAAGGGAATTTCATGAAAAAAATATCATTATCTGTTAGAAATCTTACAGGTTTTGCAAAAGAATAAGCATTGTTATATGTGCAAAGATAGGTGCAGGATTTGACAAATCACTTGCCTGGACTGGCCCTCAGAAAAAGAAAGATTGAGCAACTGTTGCATCCCTTAACAAAACATTATCTTTACATGCCAGATTTAATTTTTTTTCTAAAAATGTTGGAGTAGTGGTCAAACATTGTTGAGTGGGGGTGTTTAGTCTAGATACTCAAATCAAATCTGAGAATCCCTTTGTTTTCTTCTCATTAGCTTTATGCTGATGGCCTAAAACAAGGGCATGTTAATCTTTAATTTTTAGCTTTTAAATGCCCAAAATGGTAGGAGTAGGTTTCTGACTACTGTACTTGGTAGTGTCAAGACTACATATGAAACATGTACAAACTAATTGCATGGGTTAACTTTTCTTTCCATAAGTAAGAGTCAGCTGTAAAATGCTGACTATTTGCACGGAAGTGCTACAAAGAAAATCAGGTTTCCTTTTTGCCCAGTGGGCAAGCTGTAACTGGAATGTACTAGCCCAACAGTCGTGCCCACCAGCCTGAAAAAAAATCACTAGTGCAATTAATTAAATGATTAAAAATGAAAATTAACAATAATTTGATTTCTTTCAGTTCTTCTGTAATCTGAATTTTTCAACTGTTGCCCCAAAACAACTTCACTTGCCCATCACGCAATTGAAGGATAGAATCCACTTGCCTAGTGGCAAAATCTTCTAGCCCAGGGCTACTGGGCATGGCTTTGTTTGCCTGTTCAGGGTACGAAGTTGCAACCAGCTGGTCTCCAATGTGACTGAAAATTGAGCATTGGTGACCAGAATTTTGAGGCCAGTCACCATTAGGCAACTAACTTTTAGCATCTTGAACCGGCATTCAAGGAAGTGGTTTCGTTTCAAATTGAAAAATTTTGTGTTTGGTTTCAAGTAAGAAACTTACCCCTTGTCTCTTCAACATTTTTAACTTCTGTAGAAAATAATTTAGATCAAAAATGAAGGTAAGATTACTGTTAGATGACCCCCAAAACAGTTATAATCCACGCACTGTAATCAACATTTAGTGCCGCCATGTTTTCAGTGGTTTCAACTGCCAGCCATACCACGGGCGCATGGCAGAAATACTTGCTTCCCTTTCGAGTAACATGGCCACTTGCTTCGTGCATGGCTTCTGGAAGGCTTCGTACTGATGGCATGTAAGAAGAAAATGATGTTATGCTCAATCTCCAAACTAAGAGTGCTATCTATTTGACAAAAACTCCATTTCAACTAAATTGTAAGCTACACAATATTTTAATGCCTTTCCACATGGAATCTGACTCTTGCGATTGTTCAGGAGTGGGAATATTTTCACACGAAGAAACATCTTGAAAAACATCACATTTTTGTGTTTCGCTGTGAAGGAAAAATTTTATTGACACTTTTTGGTGACCACATTTTTCCATCGGGTGACTGAAAAAAGAATTTCAGTTGCCAGTTGGCGCCTGCCTAAAAAAGTTAATCTCGGACCCTGCTGTTGCATCTGCTTATGAATAGAAACTTGAGCAGCTAATTTTGTTGAAACATTTGAGCCCTTGTTATTTGTACGAACCACGATGCTTGTATGGTGAAGCAGCTGGAAAATTCTCCAATAGGACAAGTCTGCACACTGTTGTTTATTTCATTTACTATTTGTTTATTTTTTTGGGGGGTGGGGGGATGGGAGGCAGGGTGGGGTGAGTTGGTGGACAGGGCATCAAGGTCAAATTTCAGAGCAATGACTACAGTACTTCTCCAATCTATTTTGTGTAAGTTTTCATGTGCATTGCAGTTTTGAATCATTTTGATAATGCCATTGATCTTACAGGTTTGTGGTCAAGTTTTTTGCTTGCAGTTTCTGGAAGTAAGGAAAGATTCACATAACAGATTGTTGTTAACATACTTCTGTTGCCTTCAGGTGATATTTATTGACATGAGGGGAAATTCTGTAATCGATGGAGAAGCACTTTGCAGGTACCATCATCTTAAATGAATGTACATATTTTAAATATCATATTAGGTTGCTTTCTTTGTTTTCCAAATAGTTTAATTGGTTTTCATTCCTATCATATTTTTGCTCATTGGTATTTCATTGAGTAGGCTTTCTTGTGCCACCCTTGTTTTACAATGTTGAGAAGCTGTTGACGTTTATTTCATATGTAGAAATGCCCTGTACATTATAGTAAATGTTCAATTCTTTCCCTGTTCAAGAGATTATAAGACTTTACTATAAATATTCTAGTGGTTGCTGCTCTGTTTAGCATTTATCTATGCAAGAATCAACCATGGTGAGACACCTCACTGATGTCTGTAGAATTGTGTTGTGTTGGCATCTGTTCTTGGTTTTCGTGTGCTTTCATCACTGCCATGGCCCGTGTCATAATTTAACAAAAAAATTTCTAATTAGCTACTTATGTATTCATGGCCACAAATGTCAAAGTTGTCATTTGAATCTCTAGGGATTGGTAGCAACCCATCAATACAAAGTTTTAGGCAATAATTGGCCAGATTTAGGTTTAGTAGTAATTTGCTGTGCTGCACTTAACAGCCACATAACAGATTCCTCCCTCTCGCCCTGTCTTCCACGATGAAAGGTATAAACATATTAAAGTAATCAATTTATTCCACTTGGTTTTTAGAATAATAAGAGCAAAGGGCCCCAGAGAGAACTCTATAATAATTGCTGTTGTTAAAGGAAGGTAAGAAACTGAATAAAATTGGAATTAAATTAATGTTTTGGGTATTTTTTATTATTGTAAAATGCCCAGTCATCATCACATGAAGAGAAAAAAAGTAATAGGAACACAAGTTTATTGACAGTTATCCAAACTGTCAATTGATTTAGAAATCCATCGACAAATATCTTGTACAGCTAGTTGTTGCAATTGAGTTATAGAAACATGTTCAGAAGCTTGGGAGAATGAGAAATGCTGTGGGAAAAGGAGCTGGAGGCGTTTTTGTAGTGTTTTTGAACTACAACTTTTTCAAGTTCTACCGAACTTTCATAAGTGTTTAGAACTTTAACTCAATAGAAATGTGGAGAAAATGTTTTCTATTTCATTTATAGTGCCCTGTAAGAAAAGAAAGGAAACTCATATATTTTGGATTGTCAAAATTTCATTTCTTTTGACTGTGCCAAAATTTTGCCAAGAGCTCATGCTAGTGCTGTTCTCTATCAAGTTATAAAGTAATAAATACATGGCTTTTAGTCTGAGCTTTCTCATAGGGTGTTTCTGAAGTTGGATAGTGCAGTTGATTGGGTTCTGTTATATAGAAATGTCAAACAAACCTATGTCAAGCCACAATGCACCAGATAGTTTCATATTCATGTTGTCGTTTTTCCTGTGATCTTATGTATGGATTTTTTGTTGTATAATAAGCAGCTGCAAACAATTCACTGCAAATAGCATACAGTGTACAGTTTGTGATTAAAACAATAACAGGAGTTTGCAAAACAGAATGGTCTGATCTGGCTCATGAAAGAAAATCAGTTCCAGATTTTCCCATGAAGCATTTTTTCCGCAAGTTTTGTTATATAATCTCATTATTGCTTAAGATTTTGTTGTCCTAATCACGCACCAATCTGTACATTTTACTCTGATGGAAATCTTGTAACAATTGCTATCATTGTAGCAAGGTTTTTTACTCTTACCTGACTGGAGTTACTGTACTCTCTTGAATTATATGATTCCATGGGAGTTATAACAATGCACAATTAGTTCACGTAGAGTGTTTGTTTAGTCATTGACACATTTGCATGCCGACCTATTGGTGTGGCTGGTTGAATGAAAGCTGCTTAATATTCCTAGTATAATGTGTTGTGAGCTCTTATCCCTTCAGATAAGTGTTCTTAAAATTAATGTCTTACATGTATGTAGATTTTATTTTCATTCATGACTTTTCTTGGAGTTCATTTGGTTGTGTGTTTTTTTCCACAATAATTTTATAGATTGTGAATATGTCTGGTGTTTCCTTTTACTCATCTGTATAAAGAGCTTAAAAAAACATAAATTTTGTTAGTATTACTCTTGGAAAGCTGTTGCCTTGAAAGAAACTTTAACAAACAAAACTCTAATCACTAACTACCCTCTATTGCACTTTCTAGTAAAATGAAATCCCACTGTCTTCGCAAAATTTTCACATGTGGCATCTGGACGGATCGCAGGTCTGGTTTATAGTTGAGCTCACTTATGTGCGACTTTCAAATCAGACTCTCCTTTGCAAACAAGCTACATGTGCGAAAACAATCTACCATTGTGTATCCAATAAATCTATTTTATATTACTAAAAAAAGTCTAAGCTGAAGTCATAAAGAGAAATAACGCTAAATCAATTTTGTACCAGATCTCTCTTGATTGCGAAGGAAAGTTTTACCTCTGAAGGTAGCAATTAAGTCAGTCTCTTTTATTGCATTCTGTGGTTTTGTCAAGTCACTGATATGGGTTATAAAATTTTCAATTAACGATTAAGCAGCTTTCAAGCAAGTAGTCACACTAGTGGAATGACAATTCTTGTTGTTAGGCATGGTTAAATAATATTTGTTGAAATACTACATGTATTTATTTCCATTTCCAGTAAATTACTGGCTCCCTGATCTTGTTGAAGGCTGCCTAACCAACTTAATATTTATGACAAAATTGTGCATTCAATATTATTTTAAATAAATTGAGGCATGTATCAGGAATTTTTTGGCAGTTTTCACCGACATAATTTTATGGGTACCCACCACATTGGTAGCTCAAGATTTAAGTGATCAAGCTTACTAATAATGATTGTAGACACAAATGAAAAATGTGAGTAACTGAAAGACATTCTTTCTTTTTTTTCTACTCAACTTTTTCAGTAAGCCTTTAATGGTCATTTGGGATTTTACTTGAAAAAATTCTTTATTAGTGACATAGGTGTACAGATATCTGTTTAGTGTTGTTCTGGTTTGAATTTCTGTGCACAAGTAAAGCCAGTCAGAGATAGGAATCACTGGAGCTATGTCGACAGTGTAGATGTTTTGGGCAAACAGAAAGATACAAGATTGTCATGAGTGCAAAGCTAGATTGGTACCTCTTCAAGCTGGTTATGTTCATCATATTTATGTGGAGGTCAAGTAGACAAGTTGACATGGTGTTTTCTGGGTTGTTTTTGTGTTTTTTAGCCCACGTAGTGACGAACCCTTGATGCTTCCTCTGTTGAAGGCGGGATTTGACAAGGTAAGATTGCACACTCCCTTCACAAAAACAGCAAAGCAGTTGGAACATTTATGGAATTTCGTTAACAACTTTACTGTTAACTTTTCCCCAGCGTTTTGTGGAGAACGCCAATGTTGGGGCCTGTCATAATGAGCTGTTAATGTTGGAACATGGAGAAGTCCAGTCGATGTTGAAACTTCGGGCAACTAGCTGTCTTTTCAGTGCAATTGAGAACTGTCAGGATGCTGTGGAGATTACCAGCCTGGACCATGATAAGTCTGAATTACAGGTAGAGGTACAAACAAACAATCATGATTTTAAAATCATTCATTTAGATGTCATTTGCTGATCAATGTAAACTGCATTAGTTGTATAAAGCTCAGTCATGAGGCTGAGCAGAGGTTGATACTAGTAATAGCCTACTTGGTGTATCAAATGTGAAATTGTACTCATGTCATTGATTTAAAGAAGCTCTGACACACCCAAATCACTTTTATGGAAAAATAATTAAACAAATCTTCAAATAGGTAGAAATCTGGGAATAACAGTTTAGCACGATAGGAAAAAACGTAGGGGAAAAACAATGATTAATGATAGGGGAGGACTAACGAGTATTATAAGTCACCCTCCCCCCCACCCTTACTGAACTTAATATGTTCAATAATATGCCATATACAAATGTATGAAGTCCTTCTTGGGAGATTATTATTTCCTACTTACACATTGATTAAGTACTGTCTCTGGTAGTGGGAATGGTCATGGTGTTTTGGAGCAAATATTGGTTTCGAAGATATATGACAAGTATTGGTTTAACCTAAATCAAGACTTTATTTATCCACAGTAAAAATTAAAGCTATAAGCTTATGGGGTCATGCACTAAAATAAAAGAAAGTCAAAACATCAGTTTTAAGATGGGTTTTGTGTTGCACTTCAGTATGTTAACCCTGCATTTGAGAAAATGACTGGTTACTGGAGGTCAGAAGTTGTTGGACATCCTCAGACCTTAGGGATGAATAGTGAACATGAAAAACCTGTAAGTAATGAAACTTAAAACTTGTTATCCACCTAGTGAACTATTTCTTTTTCCAATGCATTTTCCAACAGTAACATTGTGACTGCTATAAGTGGGCCAATGAAGGCCTAAAACTACACCACCTTGCAGAAAGGAAATAGTACTTGATGCAATTGAGGACTTTTTCTATGTTTACGTGGCCTTGACTAAACATGAGGGGGGTTGAGAGAATTTAAGACAGTTAATATGCAAACCTAAGATGTTCCTACGTTCATTGTGCCAGTCAGTGATCCTTTTGGTTTTGGTTTTGGTTTTACAACACTTACTCTAAAACAACTCTACAAGGTATCAATATTCATCTATCAGGTCTTTTGTAGAAACAGTAATGTTCATTGACTAATTTTTTTTTTATTAAAGGTTGCCATTAATCCACTTTCAAATGGCCAGGCCCAGAGCTCTAACTGAGGGTTGATCACAAACCTCAACATATCTTGATTGCATAATTTTTTCTGTTATAGGAATCATATGAATCAATACAAGCACTACTGAAGAAAGGGAAGGTAAGCTGTTGTGATCCTAAGTGTTTAAGAAGTTACTGCAGAAAGTTGCTTCAGTGAAATCAATTACCATAAAATAAACTGTTTTTCATCTATTGCTGGAGGGAAAACTTCACACTGTGGGACAGATGATTTATGATCTCATTTTTTCAAACTACAGACAGCAGCTATTGGTACATTAGACACTTTTTCCCAGTATCTTTTGTGTATTAGGGTGATACAATTTCTTTTGACAGCTAGATCTTGTTTTTGTGTCTGTTTCAGCCGTGGGATGGCAAAGCTTTTGCAAAAAAGAAAAATGGGGAGAGCTTCTTACAAAGTGTGCACATTATTCCAGTTATTGGAAAAGGAGGGTAAGGACAAAATTTATGCAGTTATCTACATAACAGCACTGATTCTCTGGGCTTACTCAATCTGGTACCAAGTTAAACACCTTTCTCATGAAAATATCAAATCATCAAATAAGAACTTAACATTTATTACAGAAAACTTGCTAACTATTGATAAAAGGAGGAATTGACTATCAACCAATAGATTGGTCATTATAATAATAATAATAATAATAATAATAATAATAATAATAATAATAATAATAATAATAGTAATACAAAACTGTTTGCAATAACAATTGTGTTCAAATTGTTAAGAAAACGAGGCAAAACGTAGTTTGCAGAAATGGATAAATTGAGAAAACCTGAGAATTGGAATGACTTTTAGTAATAATAATAATAATAATAATAATAATAGTAATAATAATAGTAATAATAACAAAAAATAATAATAATATTAATATTAATGATGTTAATATTGATATTAATATTAATAATAAATAGTCTTTATGGAGGAAGCTCCCTTCAGACTCATAGGCCATTTTCAGTATATTAAAATTCTAACTTTGCTATTGGCGAGGCTTGGGTAAACAAACAAAAGAAATCAATTATTCATCCCTCATCCTCAATGCTATTTCTTTTATTTTATTTCCCCAAGCCTGAGAGCCAAGGTAGAATTTTAATACATTGAAAATGGCCTCTTGGTAGACTTGTTGGCTAACAGTCGTTGACCTATGAAAAAATATCTTGTCATGGCTTTATCCAAGATTCAAGTGCGACATTTGCACTGTTATTTACATTCATACATACATACACACATACATACATACATACATACATACATACATACATACATACATACATACTTTATTGGTTCATCACCACGGGGCTTTTTAGAGTCAATGTTGGGTTATAAAATTTAAATAACACAGAAAGCTAAACACATGACAATGATAATGTCAAAAGAAGACAAAGGTTGAATAAAATTAAATAAAACGGTCATTAAGAAACTTTCGCCTGAGTAGGCGCTTGAAATCTGTTATGGATGGGCTAAGTTTGAGTGCAGGCTGCAACTCATTCCACAGAGAGGTCGCTCTATATTAAAAGGTCTTTTGGCCACTAACAGTGCGGAAGAGTGGTATGTTCAAGAGTTGAGAGTTCCTGGTACCGGTAGTCCTTATTTAAGCAGTGACCTGGCACACTACAGAGATCTGTCCTGACTGTCAACCTAACTGTTGATCAATAACATTCTTCCACTGATTTCTTTTGACTTGTAGGAAAGTTGCACACCATGTAACAATCAAAAGAGAACTTACTCAAAACAACCCACTTAATCAAGTCAATATGAACATGGAGCTTAACATGCACATGGAATCAGTAAGTGTAACTTATTACTCTCATCTGTGCTTAGGAGGCAAGGTCAGGCAGTTTTAGGCAATTCTGGTCAATGCAATGTGGCCCTTAAATTAAATGCATAAAACCTAAGTGATTGGAAAGTGTAGAATAACAATGTTGTCTTTAGTCATTACTTCCTACATACTTCAGTGTGCTAAGTGGTCCAACACTAACACATACCAGTAGAACACTAACATCAGACCTGCACTTGTAAGGGTTGTATTTCTTCCAGCCACTTTGTACATCACTTCCATTATAAATGTTTCATATAATTACCTTGAAATTACAGTCAGCCAAGAATAAAGCATAGCTTAGCAGCTTTTTACTTACCCCACAATTAAGGTGTTAAGAGCAGATTTCTCTAACGGTCACCTATACCTATGCAGGATAGAAAAATTGGATTTTCTGAAACTTTGTCAGGAAGAAGGTTTTTACTAACTTATTTCAAAACTGTACCTTAAAGGTTGTTTGGATTTTTATTTTCTTGTGGAGATGGTCTTACGTATTTTGTCCTGAAAAGAGGACCACTTGACCCCACACTTTTTGTGAGTGCTAACAAGCCAAAATAATAAGCATTACTGGAAAAGCTAACCCATAGTACTAAAATATCATCTTTGAGTAGTTATTTAACGTTGTCAGATCAGCATGAAATTTAAACCTGAATTTTCAGCAAATTTTTAAAATTATATGCTTTGATGATGTTGTGTCACGTCAAAATTTAGGTCAATTTCGTGAACCAGAAAGTCAATCTGGTACATGGATTTACCTTTCCAAACTATTTTTTTTTATCAAAATTAAGATAAGAATTCACTCCAAGTGTTTCATCAACTGTGTATTCCTCTAGTTTTCTCAAAGATTACTCTCAATGCTGATTTATTATCGGATATTTTGTTGCGTGTGTTGTCTGTAGTCACCGACCGCTAAATGTATGATTTTTTATTCAAAATAAACATCTGCTGAAAAGGCTCGTTTGCAGCCTGATACGTATTTTCAATTACAGTAACTGATCTTAGAGACCTAAAAATTATTTTAGTGGAGATAAGACCCACAGGCAAACATTTCTGGATCAATGCTGGACATAGTGATTGTGGCGTGAAAGGTAAAAATGTCAGGTGATTAGCTTAAGTGCCTAGTCTTCGAGACGCTCTCAAGTTTTTGGTTTTATTTACCCATGCTAGATTTGTGATAAAAAACTTAGCTAAGGGCCCATTAACTGATCTTTTTGAGCTGTTGCTAAGGAAAATTGAGTCTCATTTGACCTCATCATTTTTAGTTAATTATAGTTATTTCATGTGTTTTAACTTTTTCATGATCAGTAACACTAGTTGTGATGTCATCAGGGCACGCCCATGGTCATGTGACTAATACAGAAAAAATGCAAAGGCTCCCAGGATGTAATGAAAAACTGTGTTTCCTTTAGCATTTTAAGAAACACTAGCAGTGCACTTTGGTGAGATCAAACAAAGCCACACAGAGTTAGTTTTTCTCTTTTTATTGCTCTTGTTTTTCTGTCTTTCTCTTATTTTGTCTTTGCTTTTTTTACATTGCATTTTGTGAAACACAAAGAAAAGTATCTAGAATGTAAGTGAATTTGCAAGTTTTTGAGTTGTTATTATTTTCCTTGCTCAGGCTGACATAAGTGATCGGAAGTGAAATTTCAGCTCCTTAGCAACATGAGTGAGCATGCGCATGAATTGGTTAATGGGCTCTTAAGGCATACTTTTAACCAGAAAATTAGTTTGGGCGGGTAAATCCATGTACCAGATTGACTTTCTGGTCCACGAAATTGACCTAAATTTTGATGTGACGCAACATCATGAAAGCGTATAATTTTGAAAATTTGCTGAAAATCCAGGTTTAAATTTCATGCTGATCTGACAATGTTAAATAACTGCTAAAAGATGATCTTTTCAGGGCTTGAAATTAACTTTTTCGTTCAGGAGCCAGCTGGCAACTAACGGAAAAATTTTGGTCGCCAGGTCATAAAATTTGGTTGCCAACTTATTTTATAAATAACTTACCCAAGTACATGATTTTATATGTTACTTTGCATGCAAGAAAAGTCACAACTGAAGAGTGAAAACAATTAGAAACAACACAAGTAACACTTAGTTATAAAGCAACCGTTGTTCTCAGGTGATATGTCTCTGGTCCGAAGGTGATGGTTGTCTCCATAGTCATTTTAAATGAAGCGAAGCATAAAACGTTTTAAGTCCGTGGTTTTCATTGTGAGACAAACATGGGTCCTTGTGTATTTTCCCTTTGCTACTTCTTCGAAATGCCGTTCTTTATTTTTGACTTGCTTTCCTCAGAGGATTCAAAGTTTGGATTAACCTTCTGGCTGAATCTTCATTCCCCGCACGTAAAAACTCACGTAATTCCTTCGACTGATCGTTATCTGCCGCCATTTTCGCGGCAAATGAAAAGCACATGGTGTTGAAGTGCGCCTGCGATCCCAGTTTCGGAGGAAGCCACTGAAACAATATGATGCGGTGTGAACGCAGTATCGACGTGTCAAAATACATTCAATTTTTTCGATTATCTTGTAACATTCAGAAATTATTTTACTGGGGACAGAAAGGTGAGTTGTATACTAGCTACCATATCCGATTGATTTCCTAATATAAAGATTTAAAAATAAAAGTGGTGTCATGGTTTTCTTTAGTTATCGGACAAAACACGAATCGCCAGCTGGTGACCAGTTCTGAAAATTTAGTCGCCAGTGCTCAATTTTTGATTGCATTGGCAACCAGTGAGTCGCAATTTCAAGCCCTGATTTTAGCTCTTCCAGTCACGATTATTTTTTTGGCTTGTTAGCGCTTACAAAAAGTATAATTTTCGGCTCAAGTTTTGCTCTTTTCAGGGCAAAATATGTAAGGCCGTCTCCACTAGAAAATAAAAATCCAAACAACCTCAAAGGTAGAGGTTTGAAATAAGTTAGTAAAAACCTTCTTCCTAACAAAGTTTCAGAAAATCGAATTTTCCTATCCTGCATAGGTATAGGTGACCATTAGAGCAAGCTGCTCTTAATTATTAACCATTATACACTATCACCCTTGCTGGTGTTCAGACTGCATTTCAGACCATGTGATGTAATTCTGGAGATGAATTTTCAAATTTGGTTATGTTCGCATGTATATGAATGCGCAGTTTTCACCAGATAAAGCAGTTGGTTTTGTACAAATGTTGTATGATGTAAATTAGGTCATGATTTATATGCCTATTTGTTTCTTTCAGCCGACCACAGCCAGTGGAGTAACAGAACAAGTTCAAATAAATGGTATGTGGTAATGCTAGGCTTAAAAATTGTGTTTCTCCATACCCTGGGTAAAAAGACTATTGCCTTTGCTTGCTCATTTGTTGGCATTGAAGTGTTAACACATTCTGATGTATATCCTGAAAATGAAATGTTTGGTTCAAAATTCCCTGGCCAGGGTTATTACATTGTGTTCTAGGGCAAGATACTTTACTGTCCACCCAGGTTGGGGGGGGGGGGGGGGGGAGAGTGAGTGACCCTGTGGTGTGGGCATAGAAATACTCCAAGTCATTTAGTGCTACAAATGTTGGGATAAGCTCTGGCTGTATGTGCCACTGGACCCATGCAGACTTTACCTACGTTGCCTCTTACATGTGAGTGGGTGAGGTACAGACATCTTAGGCAAACTTCCCTGTGGTGGGGGAATAGAAATACTCCAAGCCATTTAGTGCTACAGATGCTGGGATAAGCTCTGGCTGTATGTGCCACTGGATCCACGCAGACTTAACCTATGTTGCTTCTTAAGTAGCTGAGGTACTGATGTCTTAGGCAAACTTCACTGGGCTCAGGTTAAATTCTTAATAGCTTTTAGGTCAGCCAATTCAACTCCACTTCTAACAAAATGCAAATGTACTCTTTAGGAGGTATACTTACTAGACGACAATCTACAACAACAACAACCAAAATAGAGGCACCCATTACAAAAGTAAGTGGCATTTTGCTCATTTTTCCAGCAGTTTTATTTTTGATCAGCAATTTAATTCTTGCGACATCACAAATTAGTGACTTGAAGCTTGAATGGTTTTAACGGATTATACAGTCAAATCCTTTGAATTAATTTAGACACAGGATCTTAGGAAGTGTCTATATATATTTAACAGGGTGTCTGTAGTAAGCAGGGTATCACATCAGGATTACATGCTTTGTTATAGAACAAATAAGTAAATAGAACTTCACCTGTAGAAAAGCAATCGCATTTATCTGGCCTTAAATATGTCTTGTTTGTGAAACCAAGGCCATAAGAACATTAGATGTACTCATCTAACAATGTTTATATCCCAGCTGGAGTCAAACGTCGAGTACTGTAGGGTAAAGTGGGAAAAAACAAATTTTTGAGTAGATTATGTCGCTGATTGATCAATGCTATCCTCATTACTTGACAGGTTTCTTATCAGTTGGGCATGGTTTTAGCCTGTGAAAGTCACTACGGATGTGATAATAACTGATTTTATTTGTTTTTCAGGTCATAAACATGCTGTCAGCAGCTCAAGAAAATAGTCCGATGTCTGTAGTGCAGGCATTAGATAGAGTGCTAGTAAGAATCATATTCCTTACTTATTGTATACATTTCTTGTAATGTTGGTTCAGGGAATTAAGTGTTATATAAGGATGTAACTGGGAGGGGGAAACTCCCGCTAATGGCCTATATGGAGGCTCCGCCCAAAAGGGTTACCTTTATCAGGCTTCAGGTATATCGAAGGGTAGGGATTTCACAAGTTGTGGTATATGTAAGGGTAGGGAAATCCGAGTATCTTGACTCCTACCACAACGTGAACTGAACAAATAATTCTTATTTTTTGGTTAACATCTTTTCTGGTAATGCTTAATGTTCTCCCATAATATTGTTCCTAACTTCATTCCAAGGGTTTAGAACAGGGATGCAGTATTCTAAAGTAGGTATGTGAAAGAGGTAGCTTTTTCAATAAAGGGTGTATGAAAAGGGTAGCTTTTCTGTCAAGATGGTACAAAAGGGTATGGGGTTGAACCTTGGGGCAGAGCCTCCCCTAAAACTTTCCAGAGAAGCTTCCTCCTCCTCCTCCCCCCCTGCCGGGGGGAGAAGTCACCTGACTGCTGGAGCTAGTGCAGTTTGTGTTTTTGCCAGAAGAGTAACCAGTGATTTTATTTTCTCAGGAAATATTACGGACAGCTGAATTATATTCACCATTCACCACAACAGAGGAAGACCCAATGAATAATGAACTTGTGGGAGGTCTCATGAGCAATGTAAGTGTACTTTATTGTAATGATCAAATCTTCCTTTTGCATGATAAGCGACTGCACACACACTCCTCCCCCCCTCCCCCCCCCCCCCCCCATAAGGACTGCCTTAAAACTCGTCAGTAAATGATCTTTGAGATGAGTTTAAGATGATTTATGAGGGTAGGGAAAGATGTAATTCTGGTGTCCCACTACTTGTGATTAGGTATGTCTTGCAGGAACATGATTTCAAGGGAACTAAGCAATTTGAAATTAATTATTACTATGTATACTAGAATCTATCTATTATCTCAAACTTAGGAAAACAACAACAAAAAACTGTTTGGGAAAGCAGGCAAGAGGAAATAAGAAAGCCAGATTTTGGTTTTGGGAATTCTGTTCCATCTTGTAATTCAGTACCAATTTCAACTGAATTAAATAATGATCCACTGTTATTTGTTTTTTTTTCAGGGCCGAAGGAGACCATCCTGTGACGTACCTAAACCAAGTATGAACTTATTCTACACATTTGGCCGAGGTCCGAGGCTAATGCTTACACTCTTTTCTAACTTTCATAATAACTGTTCTTAATAATTTAATGGTTTAATAATGAGTTATTTAATCATGTTAATAGCTTCCTCCACTTTAAACAAGCTTAATTACTGACACGTGATTCTCAACAGAATTTTTGAGTGGAAATTAACATGCGCTGACATTGTAAACCCTTTCCCTACTGTTCCTGGGGTGTGTTTCCCTGATTGCCTACTGTCACTAATAAAATTAATGTGTGGACAAAATAAATAGTTGTAGTAAGCACACTCAAACCATGAGCACCTGATATTATTTGTGCATTTTTTGGTGACTAACGAATGAAGGCTCTTGATGTAAGGTAAAAGATAAGCAATTATCACAGTGTAAAACAGTAAATACATTTGTTGATATGAAGATCCTCATTCTATAGTCACCCAAAAATGCACGAAAAGATGTCAAGTGTTCATGGTTCAAGTATACTCATGCTAAAGATGAAGGATTTGAGATCTTTGTAAAGGATGTTTTGACCAGTATGCCAAAATGCAGTAAATTCTCAGGAAAAAGAAAATGGAAGAAATTAAATGCCACTTGGGACATTCTTTATCTTTTATCTAAGGAATAGTGTAGTATACGTAGCATTGTTTATTTACATTTTAGATGTTAGGACGTGAATTGATTGTTTAAAATGTAACGAACTTTGAAAGAACGTAAATGTAAATTGTTATTTTTTCCTGGTCAGAGATTTCACGCACTCAGTAATTTTGATTTTGATCCTGAGGTACTAACGGGATGACACATTGCATAAGACCCTTTGCAGCTGGTGATCGCATGATGTACTTCAGACAAAAAACATTTTATAACATGAGCTGAAAATTATTGAGTACCAGAAAAGAGCGTGTTCAAAGACCATGGTTAAATAACCAAGAAATGTTCTTTAAAACATGAAATTTAAAGAAAGAATGAAAGGAAGGTCACTTGACCCTCTGCTGCACAAGGCCGCTTGTGTGGTCATTTCTGGACTGGGCTACTACCTCTCGAGGAACACCGTTAGCTCTTAAAGCATTGTACGTCAAGCCCCTTAATGCCGTAGAAAACATTGAAGGTAACGTTTGCAGTGAGGTGCCAGGGAGAGGTTCAAGTACTGGAGATATTACAGTTGTAATCTGTCTACATCTTACGCAGTCTGCATCTTTGTTGTCTTGACAGGCCATAAGGAATCCACCCAAAGCAATGTACGGACTCCGATCTCACACCTGCAGGAGGCACCCCCAGAAGTTATCGCTGCTATGGTTGACGAGGCAGACTGGGACTTTGATATTCTCAAGTTGGAAAAAGCCTCCAATCACAGGTGGGTTTCACTGTAGACTGACTGGATAAGAAAAGGCAACTGTACGGCCTCTTACGGCCTCTTTCACTGTAGACTGACTGGATAAGAAAAGGCAACTGTACGGCCTCTTACCCTGTACCATGGTTATAACAGGTTAGAGGCTTGATTGCCACCCATCACACTTTAAAGTGAGAACAGTTACTTCCTGGTCAGACTAATGTCATTATTTTGTTTTCTGATATCTACTTACGGTAATTCACATAGTTTGTGTACGTCATTTTGGTTTCGTTTGATTAACACCAGATGCAACTTATGTATACCTGGGTAGATCTGGAATTCACACATAAGCCACTTCAGCCCCCCATAATGTAACAGTACCTTCTGTTTCTTTACACCGTTTTAGGCCCTTGTACTTTTTGGGAACAAAGATACTCAACAGGTTCAGGGCCTGTGAAGCGCTCAACATTTCAGAGGATGTTCTTAAAAACTGGTTACAAGTAAGTCTGCATGTCGTTCTATGGTTATATATAGTAACAACCTGGGCTTATACTCTTCACTTCACAGTTTCACGTCCGACATGCTAATCTATGCTTGTTCAGGTTGTATGGTTTTTTTTTTTCTCACAAAGAACGCAGTAAAGAACGATTTTTTTAAAAGTTACTATTCCATCTTTCCAGGGGTTTCATTAAGGGTTAGTCACCGGCAAACTGACTGGCTGTGAGGATGATTTTTGCCCGCCTTGTTTGACCACCTAGAGAGAAGTTTTTCTTATAAACAAGCTCAGTACAAAATGTTTTGCCCGCCTGTGAAAACCACTTGCCCTCTTACTGAAAACGTTGAGGTCTTTTTTCGCTGTCCCCGTTTGACGCTTCCTTAGCGGTATACAACATTACAAATGAGAGCCCCGATCTTTCATTTTTCTTTAGACTTCACTCGGTTTTAACTTGCAGTGTTTTCTTTTCTGATGACAGTGCATTCTCAAGAGCTATAGATTTTATCATGGAGTTCCTCTGTGCGGAAACAGGACATACCCATACTTAATTCAATCAGTCTTCTAATGTCTGTTCATGTTGGTCTTGTTTCAGTTAATAGAATTAAATTATCACTCAAAGAACGCTTATCACAACTCCACGCACGCGGCAGATGTGCTTCACGCCACAGCTGTGTTCTTGGCCAAAGAAAGAGTCAAGGTAGGTTTTGTATAGGTTATCATACGGTTTCGAGTTCAGTGTGGAATTAATTTGCACGAGTGAGTTTTTCAAAAAGCTGAAATTGCACGAGCCGCTTCGGCGAGTGTAATTTCAGCTTTTTGAAGAACTCACAAGTGCAAATTAACTCCAAATTGAACGAGAAAAACCGTATGATTACTTATTAATAATATAAACATAAAAAAATTCGAGCGGAGGAAGTGCCGGAAGATCTTTATTGAAGCCATTTTTTCTCATTTGAGAAAAATTTTTTCAAAGTTTCAGCACAAAATTTTCGTCATCATTTTACGTGATACCATTTTCTTAGAAAAGTTCGTATTGTCTTTCAGTCAATCATAATCCAGAATTTCGATGTGTAATTTGCACTGGTGTTAAACTTTTTGCACTGATGTTACACTTGAACTGCACTGCTGTTAGCCAATCAGAATCGAGTGATTTTTTCATGTGTATTATTAGCTACAGAACAGCGTACTTTTTCCATGTTTACATAGCCTCATCTAAACACAAGGGGGACTCGGAGAATTCGAGACAGTTATGTGCGTCTCGGGTTTGCATAAGTTTGGAGAATTTTCCCAACCTACCAAGTGTTTAGATGAGACTATGTAGACATGGAAAAAGTACTCTATTACATTAATAAAATATTTCCCAAAAATATACGCGAATCTAAAACGTCACAACCATGTTTACATACTCTCATCCAAACACACCTACATCGACCAGTGAGCGCGCGCGTAGTTTCTGACGTATTTTATAGACCATTCCACGGTTTCTGCCGCCATCTTGGCTGGGGGACGAACACGGTAAAAATTCCAGTAAATTAAAAAAAATTATTAGGGAAACGCAGGAAGTTCGATGCCTAATAATATGAGGTTGATTAACAATCTACATTTTTTTTAGTATCAAAGTGAAGATAAACAGCAAAAGATTTTATTGATCAATTATGAAGCACACATCTGTGCATTGTTGGACATAAGGTTCTCTACATTTCCCAAACATTTACTTTAATTTTTAACGTGCAGCGGTAGACTGGGCAAGGATTTCGTTTCTGGCGGTTAGGAGCAGGTTTTAGGAGGAAATCTGCGAGTCGGTTTAACGTTGAACGCTACTCGTGATGCTTTGTAACAAGTGTATTTTGGTGTTTCTTTATCGCTTAGGCTGTCCTTGAGCCCCTGGATGAAATAGCCTCGTTAATAGCAGCTGTTGTACACGACGTAGACCATCCTGGGTACACGAACTCGTTTCTTTGTAACGCAGGCAATGAGCTTGCCATTCTCTACAACGACATTGCAGTTCTGGAGAGTCATCACGCTGCACTGGCCTTCAAACTTACCGCACGTGATGAAAGGTCCAACATCTTCAAAGGACTTGATATGTGAGTTTATGACGAGTCATCTTTTACGGTACACAAAATTACCTGTAAATTAATTTTAAAAATCCAACTCAAAAATAGTATATCAACAAGGTAAAAACAACAAAGAGTAGATAACAAACCAAGGAGGAACCAGTATTATTAAAACTTGGAAGGACTGGGACGGACTGCAAAACACTTAGTGCCAACTGCGGGAGAAAGTGCGAGGAAAAGCGCGGCAAAAGCGCGGCAAAAGCGCGCGTCTACCAGTCGAGTCACAACCTGATTGGTTGGGAAAGCAACATCTTTGCACTGATTGGTAGGAACATGAGTTCATTGTAGGAGTGAGTTTGGACTACTAATCTCTCTGTTAAGGAGATTGATAAAGGCAAAATTGTAGTGAAAGCAGTTCTTCGCCCTCGCTTCACTCGTTTCTGAACCAAACGTTAAAATACGTTGATTTATTTGGCAGGGATGAGTTTCGTACGATTCGTCAAGCGATCATCGACATGGTGATGGCAACAGAAATGACGAGACACTTTGAGCATCTTTCAAAGTTCGTCAACTCTATCAATAAACGGCGCTCTTCAAGTATGGACGAGGTCCACTCAGTGGTAAGAGTTTTCAACTGCTTCTATATGTTTGGGTTCTTTTTAAAGTATTTAAAAAGGCACGATATTCAAGTACTATTTTGCAAAATATGTAAAACAAGCAATATCACTTGAAAGTACTTACTGTTCAGTGCCTTTTATTTGAATTTTTCAATTTTCATAAGATTGTTCACGGTCCTTTATTTTCTGATATTTTTCTTCCATTATTGAACGCGCGGTCTTTTTTGTGGAATAATAAGAAACTGAAAGTAAGAAACGTAAAGCATATAAACTGTAGAAATCTGAACGCCGTTACATACTGTTTTATAGCTTTCAGGTGAGTAGTCACTAGGGTTTAGTTCGTGGACATTAAATAGTGCTTTTCGGCTCACAAATGAATCATGACACGCAGAGGTTTTGTCTGAAAACGTGAAACTAGGACCTGTGTAGGTGACGTGGGTTAAACTCTGGAAGACAAGGGGTTAACTACAGATAATTATTCACTAAGTATAGTTTATATTTGTCCCAACACCCAGTAGTGATACTTTTAATATTAATTTTAACAGCATAGTGGACGTGGTACACCAGATTCCACGGCGTCTTCGGCTGTAGCCCTTAACACACCAGAAAACCGTACGCTGATTAAAAGGATGTTAATCAAATGTGCAGATATCGCCAATCCCGCACGGCCACGGTATCTGTGTAAGGAGTGGGCCTACAGGATAGCAGACGAGTACTTTTCACAGGTATGTTACTTAAGTGAAAACTGGATCATTGGATAATACTATTCAAGAGTTTTCATTGGCTTAACCATCATGGTGTATGAGCCATTATACCATGCTCTACAAATATGTTAAGCGTACGCGTAGTTTTGGGGGCGTTTTTAATAAAACAGTTATTCAGACACTCGCGCTTGTTGGATATGAGATGATTATGGTCAACTCGGCGCTACGCGCCTCGTCGGCTACCTAATATCTCCGATTCTCCTATCCAACGAGCTCTTGTGGAATAATTGTTAATTACACTCCTAGAGTTTACACGTAGTTTAGGTCTCCCATGACTTCTTTAAGTAACCAATCAAAACGTACTCGAGTGTTACGTCATCATGGCGTAGTTTGTTCCACTTCATGTTGCTTTTTGCGTTACAATAGTGTTTACTTTTGACAGACGGACGAGGAAAAGAGGCGTGGTCTACCGGTTGTTATGCCTGTGTTTGACAAACAGACGTGTAATGTTCCAAGGTCACAGGTATGAGATTTTGTTGAAAAATTTATGATCAGTTGAAACAAATCAAAGAATTGCCCTATTCTTCAACCACCTAATGGTATCAAGTCAACACGTGTCGGCATCCCCCCGCTGACTAGGAAATACCTCTATGACTTGGCGTCATTATTTTGTTGCTACGAAGAATTAATTGTCGTGTGTGTTATCTTTCTTAGGTTTGGTTCATAGATTACTTTGTAAGCGATCTTTACGACGCCTGGGATGGTAAGTGTTTTGTTTTGTTTTGTTTTTTTGTTTGTTTATTTGTTTTGTAATTACTGTTGTAAAATCAAAACTGAAGCATTTACCTCTGGCCAATCAGAAGCAACATAATGAACCAATCCGAATTCAAAGCTAGAAGTTTCCCTCAGCGCCAAGCGCGGGAAAACGCGCGTAAGTTAAGTTACGTTTTGTTTAGGATGCGCTCTGATTGGTTGAGTAGACACGATGTTTTCTCGGATTGGTTAGAGCAAATTACAGGATGTACTTTTAAACCAGCTCTGGCGCATTTTGTAAATAGTAGCACAGGGGGGTACTGCTCAGTAGCTTTCAACACACAAGGTCCCGTAGTTGATAGTTTTAGCAGAATCACCTTAATTGACACGTGTTGTATCTCTGGAAACGAAAGGGTTGATACGATTCTCTTGTTTTTTTACAGCTTTCGCTTTTGTACCGGAGACCATCAGACATCTTACAGATAATCACGAATACTGGAAAAAAGCAGCGGAAGACTGGGTAAGGGTCTATGTTTCTGACTAGCATTGCGTTCCTTTTGTTATAACTCAAGATGACACACTTCTTCCTCAGAATGTGGTTGTTAAGCACTTTGGTTGTACGTAGATGGTAGTAACTTTTTGGCGGGTTTTGGAGTAGCGTTATGTACACCTCTTCCCTCCAGTGATTACTGTCTCTGCTCTATTGAGTTTCCTTTCCAGTGTTGATGACTTGTCGTCTTTTCTTCCTCAGCCACTGTGAGTAACTCTCGGTTTGGTTTCACAAATGTTGTATACTCCTCTGTCACGTATACGCAATCTCCTGGCTTCGGTCTCAACTCAACTCTTCTCTTTATCCTCCAAGTAAATATACTGCACAGTAGAATTTTTCCATCCTCTCTGGGCCTTGTGATAAGACTGCCAGCAGGAATTGGCGCTTGGTTCATTCCTAATCTGACATGTAGTCCCTTTGTTGATTCCCAGGATGCCGCAGCTCGTTCTCCCTCCGGGGGCGCCAGTACTTCCGGTAACACTACTTCCGGTAACACAACTACCAGCGCTTCAACGAAAAATCCCGCGTCCACGTCTACCACTTCGTCCGAACCTCCTTCTTCGTCCAGCACGTCTCTCACCTCATCATAGTATGTTGTCACGGTAGTAAGCTCTCCCTGATGTCTTCGTTCTCCTAATGTGCGTATTATAAATATTGTACACTTGTTTTATACGATCAAACGCTTCGCCGTCCAACACGTGTCGGCATTATCTGCAAAACTGTAGCATTCGCACGCAGTATAGAATGTTTTAACGCCACTGCAATCAGTATGTTTCTTTGCGAGTCATCTCCTTACCCTCTTTGTGTATCGAGTGACTTTGTGCGTGACCAACACATTGCGTGACTCTGGTAACGCAAGTTAGTTTAACCATGAGGTGCTGTAAGATTTTGTAACGCACCGCTAAATTTGCACCTTTTTCGTCGTTCCATTTATTTTGCAAGGTTTCTTTAAGAACGGTTCATACAAAGAGCGTAACTTGCGTCACACTGGATTTTCTTAGTCAAGTGTATTTTTCATCTGCGACCTTGTGTTGACTGTAAAAGCTCTTCTTTCTTTAAGTTAGTTAAAGTAGGCCATAGTCGGGGCACCTTACATAACTATTTAATTACAAGAGAGAAAAGAGTACCTTCTACATATATAAGAAAAAAAGACAAATTGTACATAGCGTTTTTTCCCAGCGAGGAAAAATCCCTAGAAAATTATAAAGTATTATATTTATTTCCGTTGACCAACCCATACCTAAATCTGTTCTTATGAAATGATGTATTAGTTTTGGTAGAACAAAACATAAATGACAATGGCGTTCCCGAAGCTGCACTTCTATAGGTCTGTGGCTTCGGGAGCAATATTGAGATTAGAATTGCGAGCTCATTGGCTGATTGCTTTCAAGCTCGCTATTAAGTAGATTAAGGTGTGACGCTTCTTTTCATTAACTGCGAAGTCGCGCCACTTGTTCACAATGTTTTTCTTTGGAGGAAGTTACGTTTGATTTCATGAAGTTTCAAATTGTTTAGTGCATGGTTGGAAAAACTAACAAGGCGAAGCTCTCCCAAGCGTCCAAAGTGTATGGCAAACAGATATTTAAGTTTTCAGTCAAAGTAAAATGTCATGAATTCGGTGGCAGATAGTGGAGAGCGTTCCCAACATTCCTCGACGACACTCGCAGTTATTGAAAAGAAGTAGCTTAGTTAAAAGATTCAGACCCACGAGCTACTGGCGCTTTACGTTCGAGTGGCGAGTGAGGTTGGAATCTAGTGTTGATTCTTGTTCAAAGTCAGGGGAACAAGTGCTGACTGAATGACTGATCCCGCGTTCTTCGGCCCTTAGCTTAGAAACGTGACGTAACTTGATTCCGACAAGCTGACTTGACGACTTTCCAAATGTGAAGACTATTTACGATTACCTCCCGGCAAGAATCGTAAACTCTGGGACATTTAACGACGACATACCGGAGTAGGTTCCTGTTCCTTTGACTTGGCACTGATTTGAATTTGTAAATGACGGTAATTCAGAAATGCTATGTTTATTCCTTACACTTAGTTTGGTGGTCAAAACGGAGCACTTAGTTTGCGCACTGAGCTATAAAAACAAGACGAATGTTTTCTAGTTAAAAACGGAAAAAAATTCTTTAATGTTGTCGTTTTTATGGGAAAAGGGTATTCATGGCTTGTCCTTTTTATCTTGTTTTCTCAAAATAGTCCTTCGTCTTCGTTGCGTAGTGCTCATACAGCTCAAAACAAATTATTCTTAATTTATTCTCGCTGTCAATGTGTTTTATAGAAAGGCTTTTGGTGAAACTCATTTACTGGGGATTAAATTCTTTTTTCTAAATCTAATGACTGGGGATTTGTAAATGGCCTGCCTGTCGGACGAAACTCAGGAAATATTTGTTTAGTTCACTGAGATGAAACTTTTCGTATTATAATTTTTCATGTCTTTCTTTTAAAGGTTGCTTCGGACCTACTCGAGAATACATAACCACTTGAAAGGGCCTTTGGCTCAATCTGTGAATCTCTCGCTTTAATCTGCCGTAGCATTATGTTGCGGAACGAGTTCTTGTCGGTCAATTTTTTTTCCTAAAAGGGCTTTAACAAGATCTTTGTTTTTTTATGATCATCTATTAGCTATGGAACAAACGTGGTAGAAAAATTGAGAGCAAATTGTATGAAAAACTAACTTTCGCACTTATTTCACCGCTGTTTAGCCTGTGAATTTTTGCAAACATATTTCTAACTGCCTTAAGCCCTGTTATTTATAATTTGGCCTCGAGGTGTTCAAAGATAGTTCAATTTCTTAGTACCTACTGTATCCCTCTTCAGGCCATTTAGTCTGCCCTTCCCCAACTTAAGTTCTAATACGGTAAAGGGATGTTCACATAAGATTATCAGGCGTCAGTTATTTACAGTTCCTCTCTTGGTGTAAAAAGAATGAGATAAGAGGTTAATTTCTATGTCAATGTGACATCTTGGAAAAAAAAAAAGTGCGCGGCGCTTGGTGAAAATGATGACGTTTGAGGAATCTCTGAGATATAACGTAAAGTTGCCCCCTCCCCGCCCCTCTCAATAACACCACCTAGAGGAAGGAAGCTTTGTGACGACCCATATACAGTTGCTATGGCGACAAAGGCGATCACCTGCCATGAAAGGAATTGTACTCTAACGAAAACTAATTGCGAGGCAGGTGTAAATAGAAACATCTCCCTCGTCGAAGGCAGTTCTTTGGTTTGTGAAATTGTTGCGTTTGCAGACGCCGCCTGTAATGTATGTTTGAACATCTCAGACCGAATGAAACGAAACTGGTCCGAAAAAATCTTTGAGCATTTTCACCAAGAGCCTTGTAGAAAATATTTACAAAGCAAGACAATTTTAATTTGTAAAACTCTTGTACACACTTGTTGAATGTTAGGTAGCTCAGTTGTTCAGTTGTACAGTTTTGACCGAATCATTTTAATGGGCCGACATCTGTTGTCCAGTGTCTTGTGTATAAAAGTATAATTTTCATAATACAACGAGAATAATGATAATAATATAAGAAGTTGATTACCTGAAGATATCAGGATATTGAAGTTATTATATCATGTACAAATTGTTTGATAAATCTTGAGTAGCTCTTTGGATTTCTCTTGAACTGTTCCGCGTGAACGTAAATTATGTTGTTTCTTCCCTAGATTGCCTTCTGTACAGTTGTTTTAGTTTTGAAACTCTAGAAGTGGACATTCTTATAGAATAGATATGAATAAAATAAGTTATTGGAATCATGGCACTTGTGAAAGATTTCTTGACAAACTATGTAATTTTCTTGTGTCACATCATCGTACGGTGGCTTACAATTTACATGTCGGTTTTTATGCGTGTGATTTCGATTCAGTATGAAGCAGAAATTTCATATGCAGAGCAGTTTCAGAAACGCCTCAGTAGAGAGAAGTTTTAGAAACATGAACTAATCAGAGTCGAGGCAAACAACTCGAAGTAAAACCAGTAACTGGTGTCAAAGGCGGGAATGATTGTAAAAAAAATCAGAAGTTTGTTCGACCTTTGTGCAATTTTAATTTGGATGCTGGCAGCCTGGCTGTCACGGAGTCTTGTGTCTGACGGGTTTTCTTTTGATGAGTTCCTTTTATTTCCAAAACTAGTGTGTGAGCAATAGAGGACTTTTTTCCATGTTTAGTTTGCCTCAGTTAAACTAGTGAGACAATCTCGGATAGTGCAGAGCGCAATTGATAGCTCTGGCATGGTAGTCCCATAACTACTCGCCCCTGTTCGGTTCACTTCCGGTTTTTGTCTACCTTGGTAGTCTGCTAGGGCTTTTCTCCTTTGCAGTGTGTATGTTTCAAGGTTGTATTTTCATTCAAGGTCCAAAAATTACGTACAAATTAATTACTACTGGTGTTTTACGTCGATTTTCGTTCATTTTAAATTCAATAATACGTTTAAGCAGCAAACTTGACAATTTAGCTCTTCACGCCAACTTTGTAACTTGATACTTTGTTTTCCTCGCAAAGGTATGTAACATGAAACCCTTGTTTTCTCCAACACACGGAAGATGTGCTTGTTTTTTGGAGATAAATGAAAGAACTTTAAACATCTGATGTACTGTCGAAGAAACGGAACAGAAACGATGTTGTTTTACTAAAAATGCAAATTTTTACCGATGAACAAGAACTAATTTAATTATCAGATAGTCACGAAATACCACTTTCTTTTTCTGTTGCCACCTTTGTTGTTAACAATAAAACAATTCAAAATTAACACACAACGATATTGATGGCTGAGAAGCGTTTCAACGAAAAGTATTGAAAATAAACAGCGCTTTAAATCAATTTGCGCTTTTCATTAGGTGCCGCGGAGTCTGCAGCAATATTTGAGCACTTTCCTGGTTTCTTTTGTCACAAATTTACAATTTGCGGAGTATTAAAGCCACTAACTTGGGAACTTTCTTGTCTCTCTAACAGACACAATTAAGGCAAGAAATAAACAAGCCGCTAAGGAGAAGCAATGAACTCTGCGAAGCACACTATTGTAGATTGAAAACAGCAGATGATATTTGTTGAACCGACCTGTGTGTAATTCAGTTCTAAAAGCTACGCAGCCACAGTAACGTTTCACTTTTGCAATAAAAAGGGACAATTGGCGCTACCTGAAAAATAACTGCCATCCTTGGTCACATGACATGACATTTAAAATACCGCGTGGAAAGATAGTGTATAACAGTAACGATGCTAGAACGCATGCGTCTTACCTGTTGAGTTCTACCATAAGGAAAACCACTCAACATTTGTGCGTGATTCCGTATGCAATGTATCCTCCACCTAATATAGAAGCCACGAACTCCAACTAACCTACGCATGCGTTTAGAGCAAATTAGTTTTGTTCTAAAGAGAATGGTACCACAAGGAGAGCAAGGGGTTACCTGAAACAAATATATAGCTTCGCGATGTTCCTACCTAACCGACGGCGATGAAAGGTGTTTTGCGTAGAATACACATGTACCTTTCCCACCCCACCCCCATCACTTCTTTGCCTCTAGACTAATTAATTAATTGAAATTAATTACTTAAACCAATATTAAAGTTTACACCTTAGCGCCATAGGGCAATAACGCCATAGGGCCATAGGGCCATAGGGCCATAGCGCCATAGTGCCTTAGCGGCAGGCAGCTCCCATAACCATCCCAATAGTGCACTCTGCACTAAAAGGAGGCGGGTTGGGAGAATTCGAGGCAGTTATGCAAACCCGAGACGTAGGCGGGAGTTTGCATAACTTTCGAGAATTCTGCTAACCCCCAAATGTTTAGATGAGGCTGTGTAAACAGGGAAAAAGTACTCTATTGTTCTTAATAAAATATTGCTAAAATTAATTCAACAACCTTGTTTACATACCGTACTCTCATCTAAACACGCCTATCGACCAATGAGAAATTTTGTTACGAGAGGTGGATGCTCTTTACATTGAAAGTCTTGCTACATGAAATTAATTTCCAGGAAGGCTGCTAGCCCTAAATCCAGGTAGGCCTAAAATTTTATTGTCCGAACACTGTTAACAGAAAAAAAAAAAATACCCCACTTAAAATATGACAAATACCTTGGCTCGTTTTTATCCTGTGAATATACAAGATACCCGAAAGAGGGTTTTGTCATTAAGTGGCACAAGTCAGGTTACATTTGTCTGGATCTTCCCAGGATCAATCAATCTTTTTTAATTAATCACATCCCATTACCAGTAGCAAGAAGTACTTTCAAGATAAACTCAAGTTTGCACTTTTTCCATCCTTTTTCTGAACTTTACTAAAGTTCATGTTTCTTCTTGACTGGCCAATTATGGGAATAAAAAACGGTCTTTTCAGAAATAAACAGAAAAACCTGGTTCTGCTTCAGTAAAAAACAACGCTTATTTCCACCCCACTGCCCAAAAAACCGTGTTGAAACATTGGTGCTTGCTGAGGATTTGATAAGAAACAAAAATTCACTCAGAGAAGCCAAAAAACGACGTCAAGGAGATACGTCAACCCCGGAAGAGAGACAAAATAAGTCGTCAATGTACGTCCTCAAATCAAAATAAGTAAATCTCGTAACCGGAATCCAAAATGAGAGAAGACATGAAAAACTGCACTGTCCACAAAACTTGTTTTTGATCGGAACTGCCCAATAAAACTATCAAAGCAGACAAGGTCTGTAAACCAACCTGATTAAAGCAACAGTATACAGAGATGTTCTTCTCCCGATGTCAGTGTTTGTGTACGCTGGCGATTGGCAAAAACACCTTTTATGTGCTGGGTATTATTTTTCCTTTCATACTTAAAGGAGCCCTGTCACGGTTTGCGCATATTGAAAAGTTTAGCCTCAATTTTTCAAATTCGTCGTTTGTAATCCGTATTAATCTTCTCCATGCTTAGCCATACTTGTTCCTTTATGGTTTATCATTACTACGATTATCAATTGAGTAAGGCGGGACAAAAGTTTGGTCACCAAGTTTTAACGTAAAAATCGTGTTGTTGTCACGAGCAACTGGCTCTGTATCCATTGGCAACTTGTCGGCTTTTGACGTCATCGGCAGCAAAGCGCGCGAAATTGTAGGCGACGCGACAGGCGACGCACGGCTGTTGATATTGTTACCAACGGAAACGAGGTAAGTTGCCCGTGACAACACCATAATTTTAAGGCCAAAACTTCGTAACCAAACTTCCCTCGTGCCTTACTCAACTGATAATCGTAGTATCTCTTTGGTGTTTTTCTATCTTAATAAACTGTTATTTTCAGGTTTCCTACCATTTAAAGGTAATTTTGTATGTGGCCAAAATAACTCAAAATACTTTGATTGAGCCCCTTTAACTGATTGGTAAATTGATTGGCCGTGGAAACAGTAACAACCAACGAGGGAGGAATACGATTGATAGGGTAATTTGTTAGGATCTAACAAATTGGGCTAGGAAGGGCAATTATTTACCAGAGATGGCAAAACAACGCTCGTCAAGTCTGTTTGAGAGTAATCAGGCAATTACTTTGGTCTTGGTTTTGCTACGGTTTGAGACTGGCTGAGTAGTCTAATTGGTAAGTATATTGGTGTGGTTTTGGTTTTACAACACTCGATTGAAAACTGCTCTAATTCCATGCAATCTTTTATTCAACACTTTCGCTTAGTAACTGCAGTAGTTACTGTGCCAACCAAACATCCCAGGCTGGAATGTATTTTGCATATCCTTTGGTTCTCTAGGTTTCTAGGAAGTAAAACAATGGTCCTGGTAAATTCTAACACGGGGTATATTACTCGGGGTATATTAGCTCTATTTTGGCGAAGTTTGTTCTTTTGTTATTCAAATAGAAGGAATTGTTATTCTGAATTAAACTGGTCCGTGTGTGCTCTTATACTCGATTTGAGAAATCCGACACAGATGAGGCTTGTGACTCGAAAGAGACTGGTTTTTTCTTTTGCTTTGGTCGTAGGTGTTATTGTACTTTATATCATAACTTCCGAACATATGAAATGCTCAGAATTGAATTTTCTACCAAAATGCCTGTCATTTAGCGAGATCACAAATGACAAGTTGGCGCAAGAGGCAGCGCGAAAGAGTTCGCCGATCTCCTTAGGAGATCCGGTTCAATAGGAATACAGGGAATGGGAAAATCCACTCGGTGAATCCGTACTCGGACAAGAGGAAAGGTTTGTTGTAATTCTTATAATAAGCGCACCGTTTAACACGATTCAAAGATTAGCCATTCGACAAACGTGGCTCTCTATCTTAGCAGACAATTCGGTAGCACTGGGTCGTCCAAACATCAGAGATATGAAGGATCCTACGAATTCCTCCAACGCCTTACTTATTCAATATTCCTTTGTTTACGGCCACTTCTATCCGAGAGTCGAATCCGCTGTGGCGAATGAGACAGAAGTCTACGGAGACATTTTAAGGCTGAAGTACACGGAGAAATACTCACTGTTAGTTAACAAGACGTTGACTTCTTTGAAGTTTGCATCGACAATGAGCGTTAAATTTGTTGTCGAAATAGACGACGACGTGTATTTGGATGTTCCCAGAATGGTTTGGTTTCTTCTTTGGTTGGCTTCTTTGCCTGAAAGGTTGTACGCTGGCAACTTAATTCGTCGCGGAAAAATAATCAGGAGGAAACAGAACAAGTGGTACGTCAGTTATCAAGATTACAACGAGACCGCTGTCTTTCCCGTGTACTGCAGTGGTCCATTCTACATCTTGTCTAAAAGCGTTGTTCTTGAATTTCTTGCCGCGTCCAACTATACCCGGACATTTCCGTTAGAAGACGCCTATCTGGGGGTGTTAGCTAAAAAACTCGGTATTGTGCCTACTAATCTGCGGAAGGGCGGTGTAATCATTTTATTCAATTTTAGATTGAAAGCGGAGCATGTATGGGAAGATAGCAAGTTAACTAAATTCTTCGCACTGGGACACAGTTTAACACCCGAGAGGTTCTTTGCGTTTCATAAAAGATACGTTAACATGACGATTAGTTATCTGTCAAACTGAGCGATCTCGTCCGTAATACTGAGGTTGTATACTGACATGTAATGGTAATAGGACAGAGTGGAGTCCAATTCGGTCTGTTATCATAAGAGTGATAACAAATTCGGACGACCGCGCAGCGGGAGTCCGATTTGTTTATCACGAGTATGATTACAGACCGAATTGGACGACACGAAGTCTTATTACCAATTAATCATAAAAATTACAATTTCCGAGAAAAGAAGAATAGCCAAGTTGTGAAAGAAAGGGAAAATTTGCATTAAAATACCTACAAAGGAGATGTAAACATTCTAAGGCCACCGCGCCTCCTACCGGCAATTAGGCGCCAAAAACACAAAAGTAAGCGCGCGCGCGCGCGCGCGCACGCACGCACGTAACTACAACTTTAAATGTGATTGGTTGATACAACTTTGAATGTGATTGGCTTATTGAACTGTCCGATAACAAACTGTCCAATAACAACGGTCCAGTAACAAACTGTCCGATAACAACTTGGCAAGTGAATTAACGGAAAATAGGAGTTTTTTTTAAACCAATTACAATCGAGGAAATTGTAATTTTTATGATTAACGCTTTTATAAAATAACTGAGATACTACGTGCGCGCTCATTGGTCGTTAGGTGCGTTTAGATGGGAGTATGTAAACACGGTTGTGAGACATTTTAGATTTGCGCGTATTCTTTTGAAACATTCTATAAAAGCAATAGAATAATTTTTTTGTGTTTACATACTCTCATCTAAACACTTGCAGGAGGCCTAGGGGAGAGGGGGGAGGGGAGAGGGGGGAGGGGGGGGGAGTTGGGAGAATTCTCGAAAGTCTCGGGTTTGCGTAACTGTCCCAAATTGTCCCAACCCTCCTCGTGTTTAGATGAGGCTATATAAACACGGAAAAGTACAATGTTGTTTAAATATGTATATATAAAACCCTCAAACAGGGAAGTATCGTCACAGTTTAAACGTAGCAACTAGAGTTCTTTATTGGGTGGGAGTCATAGTCCTAATTTAAGCATGAAGGGGGAAGATAATACCCAGTACACAAAAGGTGTTTTTGCTACCGGTGTTGTTTGCTCAGTTTGCAATATGAAAACTGCTCGGTTAATTTGAATGACTGCCTAATTTATACAAATGTGCGGTGGTGGTGCTTTATGCTGATTACATGGTTGTGCGTGCTGTGCGAGGGTGTTACAATTGTTACATAGTGCAACACCGGAATCGCCAGCGTACACCACAACTGACATTGGGAAAAGAAAGTCTCTGTTTACAGACCTGTGATTTGAGATTGTCTGCTTTGATAGTTTCATTGGTCAGTTCCCAATCAGCAGGCGTGATTATGAATTGTAATTTGTACTTGTATTGTAATTTTACAGAATATCTCAACTGATCTTCTACTTATCTCTTTAAATTCTATTTTCTACACGGCCCCACGAGCTTGTAGCTTTAACCCTCACCGTGTTTAATTTATGTAGTTTTTCCGTTCCGATGAATAGCACGCTTTGTGGAAAGTAAAGTTATTTACAGCTACTTTTAAACAGTTCGTTGATATCTTGCAAGTGGGGATGAATAGAAAGGCCTTAAGTCCGTATACATACCAAACAAAACCAAATACGTAAAAAAACGTTTTATTTTAAAATTATTTTAGGAATTGGCACATTTTCTTTCACATTCTCTATGTGCTCCACGGGAACTGTCGATGAAACTCGTCCCCAGTGCTCTAACAGGTACGATTCTACTCGGCTCTAGTTCTTCTTCGCCTTGAAATTTTCATACTTTGAGTGACTTCGAAACCAGACAAGAAACGGTATCAGAATGGTGGGTAGAGACATCAAGCTGAACAGACCCCAGTCGACCTGTAAAGAGAATTGTTTCGTGGTTAAACCAAGAAGTGAACTGCCACAAAGAATGCAGGATGAAATTGGTCCTTTAATGTAGGGAATGAATAATATTTAACAGAAAAATGAAATGAAATAAATGACTCTGCCTTCACTGGATGATATCTGCCTCTGTGCCAGTCTACAACAAGTTACTCATACCCTCCCCCCACCCCCTCAAACCCCTCTCTCGCATTTAGACTATCCCCTTTTGTAACACATCTGGCTGCCCAGATGTGTCCAAGATTAGAGTATTGTTTTTAGGGACATGGTATGAGGCTTGAACTCTCAAAACTTTCAATCTTGAGCTGATATTCCTAACCAGTTGATCATTAGCTCTCCCATCTTTACACACTTAGGTTGGACCAAAATGTCCAAAAACTAAAACGCTGACCATAATAGGGTTTACCATGAAGCACCCAATCAACGACTTGAATGTTAAAGGGGCAATGTCACAATATTTTAAGTCAGTGTGCAAAGAATATCAAGTTTCCGGCTTGCTCTGGTTAAGCTCTAACTAGGATGTACTTCCCCAATTAGTCATTTTCACTTCCCCCCTCACCCTCACCAAAAAAGATTTATATGCATTATAAACAACTTGAAAAAGTTGGACAATTTTTTCAAAAAGTGCCTTTTGCAAGGTAACACCTTTGAACTGGCTACCAGGGGGTACCAATAGTTAAATAGAGGGCAAAACTTTAATTGTTTATATACTCTTTATAGACTCTTTATTACAAAAACTTAATGTGGAGACTTACTAAATGTGGAGAGTGTTTACGGTCATATTCTTGCTGAGCCATAACTCCTCCCTCCCCTGGGCTTGTGGAAAATGCAATCTAGAAAGGTAAAAAACAAAAGAGACAACATTACAAGTACAACAATATCCAAGAAATAGATAAAATACTTTTTTCTTCCTGTTTGAGAAAGTGGGATTAGTATATAGAGCCTAACAGCATTTAGAAAAAGAAAAAGGCCATCAACTTGTCTTACTGCAAGCTTTACTGTCAACACAACATGGACTCTCAGTTCTTACTCAAGGTGTAAAAAGCATGCTAAGGGAAATTCACCTGTCATAGTAACTACTGTAAACTTAGTTTACCTGAGGATCTGTGGCATCTTCTGAAGCCTTATATGAGACTTGAGCAGCTGTGAAGTTAAACACTCCAGACCTCATAGGTTCAAGAATTATACTATGTGATACATTAGTACCACTGAAAGTCAATCAAGGAAAAGCTTGTCATGTAATACAATACATATTAATGTCATCAAAGTACAAAAAAAGTTTATTTTCTGGTATAAGGAGTTGGAAATGGGTGAACTAGCCAATAAAACTTTTTACCTGCCCAACAGTAGAAAAGAGGGTTACAATCTACTAGTTTCCTGACAAGGATAAAGTTCGCTAGCCACACAGGGCTTTTTCGCCAAATTCATCAAATTCTAAATTGGACATTTTAAGGCCCCCTGACTTTTCTAAATGTTCTTGCCAGCTTTTCTGCTCAATAGCATCCTTTGGTCTGAAAGTTCAGGAGTTTAAAAATCCAAGTTTTCACACCACAAAATATCAAGATGGCCACAGGAAGGCTGCCACATACCATAAAAAGAATCACTTATCCTGAGGACTGAGGATAGTTTTGATGGAATAGAATGGTTGAAGAAATCTGTCATGTCAACAACTTTATAACAATTGAGCATTTTGAATCACTGGCTTACAACCTGGAATAAATTGTGCTGCTTGTTAGTCTCCACTACATATAAGTAAAAGATTCTAAAAACCTGCTAGAGAGAATCTCAAAGTATCACTTATATCAATTCCTATATAAAGTTAATTATTATATTTATAGGATACGGAGCAATAGTTTTCCACTTGACTGACAACAATCCATGAAGAACCTTAAAATGATCTGCTGGAAAGGAATTGTCTATCAGGGACACTGATGTTGCAGGGCTGAAGATTCAAAGGCCATGATATATTAATTAGCAAATGTTACACTTAGATATGGTCTGGTGTGCTGGCCTTGTAGGAAAAGAAACATAAAGCTCTATTGTTATACTTCATTCCCTACAGTATCTCTACCCCCATTGGCCAGGTAATTAACTATATCACACACTACCCATAACTTTGGGGCCACATTTAAAAACGATTTTCAGTCCATACTGCACAGTCTCAGCACCCTAATGTTTATAAACATTATAAGTGTCACTCGATGGAATGTGTATCAATGTTATTCATTACGAACCACAAACCTTATCTTTGAGGCCTTTCAAATTCTTTTTCCTACAGCCTCATCGATTTTTACAGCTGTGAAGTTGTTTCATCAAGTGATATGAGAAAGAACGAAGCATCAAGCTTCGCATCCGTAATGGTGGTTGACATGAAACTTTGAATTTACTTCATGTAAGTAGTTGCAAAAGTGTTAACATTTTGTCGTATTTTACATGAAACAAAACAAAAAACGTAAACAAACTCTTGAGAGTGGACAGTACAGACTGGAAATCAACTTTAAATCCAGTAAAATTATGACATCAATATTCTCTGTTCTGACTACTGATCACTATTGTGGTGTAAAGTACAAGTGGCCTAAATGCAATGGTTAGCACCATAGACTCCAAATTGAGTGGTCACTGTGTTGTGTGTAAGACACTTCACTCTTACAGTACTTCTGTCCACCCAAGAGAGTAGATTCATGGGTATTGGTAAGTTGTTATGAAGAACCTGACAAGACAGGGCTGTAGCCAGAAAAATATTACGACTGAGGCAATACCCACGGTTAAATTCTCTTCCTAGGTATTTTCCAGTGTTTTACATTTCCCTTCAAAAAAGAAACAACAGAAACCCCCCCCCCCCCAAAAAAAAAAACAAAACAAAACAAAACAAAACAAAACAAAACAAAACAAAACAAAACAAAACAAAACAAAAATGAGTGAGGCAAGTGCCTCGGTTTGCCTCATACTGGCTGTACAGCCCTGTAAGATGCTCAAGAAGAGTGGAATAACCTACAATCGACTAGCATCCCATCTATGGTGAGGAGCAATATTTCTACATACTTAATGCCATAGAAACAGGAATAAGCAGGTTGAGATAGTGTACTCTTTGCATGGTACAAACAACATATATTTTTCATTCTAACAACAGAAGACCACGTACAGGAACACACAATGTACAACTATGAAACACATATCTGGAAACCTATGGTAGTTGTGAGAATTTGGCAGTGCACAATCTCGGCTAGATGATTCTATATATTCTCAATACTTGATTGCTTCACAACATATTAAAACTCTAAAGAGAAATAACATTTTGGTTCTGATTTAATAGTCATTTTTTCAAGTTGACATGAATGTGTGATCTTTTTTTTTTTTTTTACAGCAAAGCAATATAATAGCAAAGTGTAAAGCTAAGATACAAAAGTGTGTTACAATTACGTTGATAATATGTGTTGATTTACATTGTATGGATTAAAAGAAAAAGAGGATGAAAGGCATCATATAGACATTTGTCAAACTTTCTTTAGAAAAGCCATAATGTAAGATTTTAGTTTCAGATGCGGGTGGTTGAAAGAAATGATCAAGGATGGCCGCATAAGCAGAACGAGTAGTGATGTTCATGTTCGGGGAATCTGATGAACTGATCTGATTAAGGCTGGGGGAATCTGTGAATTTGAGTTTTCGTCTCCAACTAGCAGGGATAGAATTTATCAGTTCATAATATGTGGTAAAGGGATCATGTAGCCGCAATTTTTGTTGGAATTTTTGGAGGGATAGAAAGGTGCAATCAACATCAAGCAGGTCTTGCAAGCATATGATTCCATTTTGGTACCACTGTTTGAAGAAAATTGTGTTCTTGTTTATTAATATGTTACTGTTATTCCAAATTATTTCATTCTGAATCTGTATATTGTCATCAGTGAAATCTGATCTGTAGTCTTGCCAGTATTTCAGCACAGAACGATAAAAAGGAGGTAGGTTGTGTAACTGAATTAAATTTATATCCTAACGGCAGTGAGATAAAAAGGCAAGGCCACCGAGGTCACCAAGCAAGTGTTCTGGTATAGCTTTCCACCCTGCATCAGAGTTTTGTTGTATCCTTTGAATCCATGAGATTTTAAGGGCAATTTCCATGTGTGAATGCGAATGTGTGACCTTACCCGCTTCCAACATTGTAGATGCTATAGTGAACTGTTAACTCCTTTCCTTCAACAACATACTGGTTTAGGATATTTTTTGAGATGAGCAGTCTGGCACTTGTCTCTCCTTCAGCACTAAGAGCACAACTCACACAAGCTCCAACAAGGAGACACAAAAAGAGCTGGGAAAAAAGGAAGACACTTGACATTTATTTAAATAGGTGATTTAAAGCATGACTTTTTTGTAGAATACACATGGTTCCATTTAAATTGACTAGCTTTTTATTTACGTTCAGAGCCTTTTATTACTATTTGTATATCTCTGAAATGGAAGTATTGAGCATGATTTAAACGTTAGACAAATAGTTCCTGAGCGTAGATCGCAAGAGTGATTACATACAAGCTCATATAAAGGTTCCACTCTTCACTCCAGTTTTTGCTAATTAAAAATGTTTTTAAATAGTTGCTTTAAACACACATTGAAATCAAGATAATTGAACACTTTCGCCGTACAAATATATTACAAAAAAGGCAAAATAAATCTATGCACAATTTCAATGGACGCTTATTCAAATAGAGGAAAATTGATAATTTGCGTGTCCCTTGCAGATTTTAACTGATAAACAAAGCAACACGTGATAGTAAACCATCTACATACAATCGGACCAGAAAAATCGAAGCGCTGTTTGAATCTTTGATTAGAACTTTTATCTTGATAAGACTATGATGGATCGTGTAACCCACAGTTAACGGCTACATAACAAACTCCAAACCTACTTGTTTCATTTCTGCTACACCAGTCCGACCGTCTCGCGGATTTGAAAGGAAGAAAAGAAAGAAAGAGACGAGATGACGTGTTCGAAACCGAGGCACTTCCACGCGCATGACTTCATGGGTGTCTAGACGAGCCCACAGTTGTCGACGTGACGTCACTTCACCTTCACAACGGTGAGACAATCAAAGACGAAACAGACGAAACAAAGATAAAGCAAAGTTTATAGCCCGGCTAAGGCTACGGTGGTTACGGTAGAGCTATGTAAGGATTAAAGCTTTCTTACTCCTAGCATTTACATCTTTGAGGTTATTTGGGAGCAGTTGTTCGGAGCAGTTAGCGTGACTTCTGTCCCTTTCCTCCAGCAAGTATCAACCTATCTCCATGTGTTGTCCTCGTTGAGAGGTGTTCGTTGACTGAGAAACTATTTTAGTTTTAAGACGCTAGTGCGAAGATGAACAATAAATTAACTTCAGAGCAAATAGACGGAACTACAAGGCTTGGCCATGAACAACTTGCCAACGGAAACATTGATGATGCTTGCAGCTCTTTCGAAAAGGCCGTTCAGCTTGCAGAGGACCTGAAGGAAGGCTTTACAGCGAGAGCGTGCTATTTCAATCTGGGAGCTTGTTATGTTGCTCGAGGAGATCCTAAACGTGGTGTAGAATTCTTACTAAAAGCTTTTCCACCCGACAAGGAATCAGACGGCAGAACAAATTACGCTGATTTACAATACAATTTGGGAACAGCTTATGACGCTCTAGGAGACCTACACAAGGCTGTTGAATGCTACGAGACTGCAGCCGAGGAATACAGAACTCAGGAGAACCAGGAGATGAGAGGGGAAACACTTCTAAGGCTAGGGAAAGACTGGACGAGTATCGGTGAATTGAAAAAAGCCGCAGAAATTTACGAGCAATGCGCCCAAATTTTCCAAGAAATGGGTGATAAAAACACTCAATTACTAATCCTCAACAACCTTGCTAGCTTGTTGGCTGACCTGCGTGACATTGCGAGTTGCGGTAAAATTCTTACTCAAGTTATTGAACTTTGTCTAGAAGTTGAAGACAATGCTTTGAAAGGTGAGTACAATACTCTACAGTCTGCTTACAATAAATTTGTGAAGTAGTTTATATAGTCCTGTAGTTATCAAGAGTGTAGTTATAATCTGATTATAATTAATTACGCATCAACAAACATCCTATTGAAGTGTTCAGAATTCCATCATCGCTCCTTGGATACCAAAGCAAAACTAGCAATAGAGGTTTGTTGCAATGCTCACTGTAGCCAGAGCTGTTGCAATAAGCTAAGATTTAGTTTAAGGGGTCTTTTGAATGTATATGAAAGACAATCAATAAACCTTTTCAGGGTTCTTTTCATCTCGAAGAAACTAACTAACAGCTAACTAGGTTATGAAGATACTTAAGCTTGAATAATAGTTATTCAAGCTTAAGTTATTATGCTGTTACTTATATTTAAAAGCAGTGTTACAAGGGACAACTTGCAAATGATGATTGGTCACGCAACAATGTTTTGCACAAATTTGAACTTTGTGTTATGAGGTGATGTTAGTGTGTTAGTGTGGCAATTTACACATCATTTATGAAGCAGGTGTGAATCTTTTGATTTATGGATGCATGATCACTCTATAGGTTTTTTCTGGCCATGTTATAATTAAAGAGAAATGATTTCCTTTACAAATTTGCAGAGCCCAGTATGGAGCTGCCATGTTGGTGGAGCTCCTTGCTCCACCATTATGGCGGCTAGAAGATAGTGTAAACATCTGGAACTTACTTTGGCTCTCTAGTCGACTGATTATGTGAACTGAACCAAAAAACACTTACACAAACACCTTTCCTAGTACTTTAATTCCTAAAATGGCTAGAAATCACAAGATAAGTGTACGCTTTTAGACAAACGTGATCTTAACTTTGTATCATGCACAGCCATAACTCTGAAATTCAAAATGCACTGGTTTCCAAACCAAGTACACTACTGAGCTGAAAGGTTGTAAACAGAGATAAATTTAGATCCCCTTATTTCTGATAAGGATAAAAACTTTTGTGGCTCTTTAGTTTAGGATTTTGGAATGTAATGACGTCACATGAAAGCAATCTGTAGGTGGTGATCCTCAACAGAATAATGGCCAGAGCTCCAGATTTCTTATTAAAAGCACTAAAAATCCCAGCATAGCAAAGTTTTGGGGTAGGAATCTCTTCAAAATAAAAACATCTCAGAATGCAGAAAATGATTTGAAATTTGGTCCAGCAAGATTGATTAAAATTAAATTTATTGGTAAAGTGATTATTGATTATTATTCTAGCTTGCAATTCAGAGAACATACTCTAGGGAATAACTAAAGAGAGTATTATAACTGATGATCATAACGAATTAATAATAATAAATTGGTAGATAAACATTTTTCTATATTTTCATTGACATGAGTTCAAGAAGAGATTTGCTTATCCTCAAACATGCCAGCTGCACCCTGCATTTTTCCATTAACCGAACTGCATGTATAGGCTTTTTTTTGCCTTTTTTGGACTGCTTAGATCACATTTCTTTTACTGTCAAAGTAGATGTTTATTTTTTAAATTTTTACTTCAGTAGTGTTGCAAATTTGTTTTAAAGAAATCTGCAGGGGTATTAAAACTGAAAGTTAGATCTTTGTTAACAATGTAGTAGTAATTAAAATTATAATATCTATTTAACATACCTGCACTTGTCTGTCTAACTGCAGGTGCTCAGATTAAAACTATTATTTAATTTGCACCCGGGGATATGGAAAAATTTTGTTTATTTAAATTCCACTGTAAATATTCTGCTCATAATAAAAATGTACATGTACCTAATGTTTGGACAACACTAAGTGAATCCTTATATAAATTTCATCATGATATGGTGTTGTCAAGTTTCAAAGCAGTAAATGTATAAATAATCAACTTTAAAGCTATTGTAATTTAATAACAAGCATTTATCTGTTTAAAAATTTATGTGCAAAATGTTGCTAACTGAGATGGCAGATTCAGAATACATAACGTGGTCATGCAACGGTTGTTTTATGTTTATGGCAACTGTGTAGCAACCCCACCTTGCAGACAACAGAAAAAATATTCAGTTTTTGCTACAACACTATATGTTGCTATTTCACCTAGTTTTGCGTCCTGTTCTGCTCAATGTAAGGTATTACATTTAGTCTGTTTTAGTCCAGGATATTTGCAATACCATATTTTTTGAAATTAAGGACTGAGCTGAAATCAGTAGGCAAGTGTATGGCTTTATAAATTGTTGTAGTATGTTTATGCATTAGCATACTGGAGAATTTTCCTTGGTACGAACTTAGTGAGAAAGACGGAAATGTAATTTTTTTAAATTAAGGACTGACCTGAAATCAATAGCACCATGCATATTTCTACAGGTAGCTAACAAGCAATTTGTTTAAAGGTAGCCTGCGAACGCAGATGTATTTCTGGCTGTCTCTTGTCTCCGCTGAAAATAACGACTGTGAACCCGAGCCAGGAAACGATTTCTGTGACATAGGAATTTTAAGCCAATCACAGTTTAGCTCAAGTAGCCCCAGAACTACTGTGCGAGGTATTTGCTGCGAGGAGCACTCGAGTTTCATTCTATCATGGAATCTGATTGACCAAGGAGAAACAAAAGTCATTACGTCACAGAAATCATTTCCTGGCTCGAGTTCGCAGACGTTATTTTTGGTGGAGACAAGCGACAGCCGGAAATACGTCTGTATTTACAGGCTAGTTTAAAGGGTAATCCACTTGTAATTATGTGAATTTAAGTTAAAATTATAAGCAGTGGATGAAAAGAACACATTATCACCCAATAATTCTTGCAGGTTAAAGAATACATAGCTGACAAAAGAAGCGATGAGGAGGCTTCATTCTCCCTTTCTGTAATTAAATTGATACTAATTTAAAATGTTAACATTATTATTTACCTTGAGGAGATTATACTGATAGTGATTATTGTTTTGTCTCATGCTTTTTTTTGTATTTTTTTTTTTTTTTTTGCTGTCCAAACTTTTCAAGTGATGTTTTTTACCTTTATAGGTAAAGTCTACAATGACATTGGTCTACTTTACAATGGATTAAAGTCGTATGAGAATGCTGCAGAGTGTTTCGAACTGGCAATTCCTCTCATGCGAACAGAGAATCCTGACAGGAAACTGGAAGCTGTACTTCAACAAAATCTAGGAGCTGTGTACAATCAACTTAAACAATTCAACAAAGCAATGGAGTGCCACAGGCAGGCAATCTCCCTACATGGTATAAAAGACATTTTATATGGTTTAGGATTTCTGAATGTGTAATTTAATATAATATTTTATAGTCGGTCTCTTAATTTAAACCCACAAATTACATGACTTTTATGTTTTCCCAGTCAGGAATGGTTCAGACCGGTCATTTAAGGGTACAAATATCATTTAGCAAAATTGTAAATGTATGTATGACTTATGTATGACTTATAATTACTCATTTTGAATTTTTAACTTTAAGTGGAGAATCCAAACTGCCATTCTCACTGTAAACTTTAAAATTGATAATTATAAATAAATTTAAAACATTACTTTTCATTTTTCTTGTGGTAGGTGAACTGTCCAACAGAGCAGCACAAGGGCAGGCCTTCTGTAATATGGGTTTTGCTCAAAGTCAGCTTGGAGAATTCAACAAGGCTGGAGAGAGTTTCACACATGCAATCCAAGCAGCAAAGGACTCTAATGACAAAAGAGGCTTGTGGCAAGCTTATGAGGGTTTAGCAGCAGTGAGCTTTCTTGGACAGGATTATGACAAGGCTGTTGAGTATTACAAGTTAGCATTATCAGTTCTGTCAACTACAGGAGAAGTGGAAGTTGAACACAACAACAGAATTGTCAGCAAACTTGCCAATGCCTTAGAGTGCCAGTTGGTTTTGACCAAAAAATTAAATGGAAGGCTTCCACCCTTAAGAGGTAACAGTGTTAAGAGTGATGCTACAGTCACAAAAGAGAGGGTCAGAAAGAGCAAACGAGTAGGAAAGACTCGTTCCAGACAGGAACACCACCAGCTGATTGCAAGAGGAATTGATGGGGACCAGACATCTACAGAAGAATCAGGGGAATCAGGTTCGACAGAATCATCTAGCGAGGAGGAGATAAAGCAGAAGGAACAAACATTAAGGGATAGACAACGCAGGCAGAGTACAGTAACCACTGAAGTTCAAGTTCATCATGAACAGAAGCCTTCAAGTCAAAAAAGTGGAAGAAAATTGACATTCACAGATTCTACTGAAGAGGAACAGGTTGTGAAGGATAGGGAAAGGAAAGATAGAAAACCACGGCATTCTCAAAAACCAAGAAATACATCTTTCAAAGAACCACTCAAAGCAACACAAGTAGAGAACCACTATGAGCCGGTAGTTGATGATAGAGTGGCTTCTCCTGCAAGGAGTGATCATTCTGATGAGATGCCAAGAGCACATAGAGAAGCATACCTAGCATCAGTACAGGCTTCTGCTGGAAACAGGCCAGAGCCAAACAGAACAGATGAGCGAGACGGGCAAAGTGTTCAGTCTAGAACTTGTGTTATTCAGTAATAAGTAGACTTCTACTGAAAATGTCTGATCAGCATCAATGGAAATTATTTTGATATTACATGTACACGCAAAGTTTTAAAATATCAGTATGGAATTATTAATAGATTTCTATTTTTGTATCTTAAAATTACAATGTAGATCTCCTAAAGGTTGTGTGGTTCTCCAGTAAAAATAATGGGTCTGCTAGTCTTGGTCAACTAATTTGTAAAGAGTTGCAGTTAGTCTGATCCTGGCTGAAGGGTTTGTCTAAACAGTTAATTTGTAAACTGCACAAGAGTATGGAAAAATAAATAAATAAAAGGAACTCAATAACAATAACAATGCACAATATCATCCCCAAAGGTAACTCCAATGACTGCAATGTTATATTATTATACCCAAAACCAAATTTTATTCAATCACCAGAATCCAATTAAATCCAGCTTGAAAAACTTAAGCTTTTCATTGTAAAGTTTGCTTTACGTACGGCTTTACACCTTTTATAGTTTCCCTTAAACAACTTTTAGACAAGGTTATGGAATAACTGGGTAGGATTAGATTGTCAATGGCAATTTATAGGTTAAGTGGAACACACTTATGTTGTGCAGGCTGATACTTTTAGTGAGGAGTGTTAAAAAATGCAAGGTAGTTTCGTACTGACTGCAGTTTAAATAGCCTCTAGATGGAATGAAAAGCCTGTGGGACTGCCATACAAAAGGGATGGGGGTGCTTGTTGCACCTTTTACGGGTTAGAAAAGTTAGCCTTAAAAGGTCCATAGCGGAAGCTTTTGCGAGACCTTTTAGGGTATTGAGCCAAACAAAATATAAGAGTCGAGACAACGTGCTGTTTTAGAATTGGCACCTTTTAGGGATGAAAAAATTTCAAGCTGTGCCCATAAAACAGGATCTTGGTACCTCTTTGGGGTTCTTTTCAAAATTTCCAATGAGCACCCCTTTTTTATATGGGAGTCCCCCCCCCCCCCCCCCCTCCTGGGACAAAAAGTAGTTTGAGATGGTGGGGGCTCAAAAGCCAATAGTAAATGACCAAAAAGAATGTCCGAGTGAAAAGAACTTGAGTTCCAGATAGCAGGGGTCTCGACACAACTGAGTGTGTAGGGCTGTCATAAAGTTTTGAGTAACCTGTAACCTTGATCTTCACAGCTGTAACAAACCTTTAGAGTGAATGGTATCAACTATAGGAATGTTCACTTGTAACATCAAGAGCCCATCAAACATATTCAGTCGTAGCAAGCATTACAGGTTATGGCCCTTATTGACAGCCCCGCGGTGTGATATAGTTTGAAATGTAGACTTAAACCATACGTTCAGAAGTAAGAACATGTAAAATAGAAGTCTGTGTTTGGAAGTTTCTTGGTAACAAGTTGAGAGTAAAACACAGGGTAATTTGAATAATAATATTACTTGGATGAAAACCTTTTCAAATGGGTTAGAGATCAGTTATTTCTACTTGCCTGACACCTTTGTCACTCGCATGGGCAAGCAAGGAGGTGCAGTACTGTTCAACTAAAATTATTTACAAGCAAATTAATATTGTGAGAATGAGATAATAAATGGGCTTTTGCCATACTAGTGTGTTGTCTGTAATAAAGTTTGCTTTCTATTGGATTTAGTGTTGTTCCATAATGTGGTACAAGAGATTAATTTAGTAAGCAACAAAGTTCTGTAATGCATGCAGAGATATTTGTAAGGTGTCATTGTAGGTCTACATTGGGTACAGAAAGAAAATCGAGTATCATAGGCCCACAATGGCAGTAGAAAGATAGAATTTGGAATTCTTTGCCAGTGTTGAACACTGGTTCAACAAGCTTTCCCATCTTTAAGAAAAAGATGATCAATTCTTCAATGAAATAATGCTGAATTGTTTATGCCACGCACACAAAGCTAAAAATGGCCATATTGTATGTAGAAAGAAAAATGACACACTACTGTTGGTCTACAATCTGTGTAGAGATCGATAATTTAACATCCATGCAGAAAATAATTCATCCAGCAATGTGAGTCTGCAATTTCTGCACAAATTGATACCTTAGTATCACTAGTGCAGAAAGATACACAATTTAGTATTACAGGTCCCCATGCATGTAGTGATATCTAATCTGGCATTTTAGCAGAGGAACTGCAGAGGAACTGTTGCTCCAGCATCTAAGTGCTGTTATGCATGTAGAGTTCATCATAGCTCTGCAATATGTGGAAAGAGAATCGAACGCTGTGCATGCTGAGATGAGCCACATTGCATGACCATTACTCTCAGTTCTTTTCTCTATGAACTATCAACTTCCAAAATTCAATTTTTAAGGTAAAGAATATGGTTTAGCCACATTAACTTGGAACCTTGTAGTTTCTTTTGAGGGAAAGCTGTGACCACAATCTAGCCTTTTTGCCCTGTAATGCATGCAGAGGAACTGATGCTCCAGCATCTTAGTGCTGTTATGCATGCAAAGTTTATCATAGCTCCACAATATGTGCAGGGAGAAAGAGAATCAAGCACTGTGCATGCAGAGATAAGCTGCATTGTGTAATAATTACTTTAGTTCTTTTCTCTTTGAACTCTGAACTTCCAAAAAAATCATTTTAAGGCACAGAATATGGACATCTGACCCAAAAAATACTAAGCATTGTTTGTCTTGCATTGCTGCAGCTTCCTTTGAGGGTAAGCTGTAATGGGTGCCTTCTCCAGGGTTGCCACAGGGCAGAAAAATGCTAGGGGAAACAATTTACTTTTCATGGTCTAGGAAAAATCAGGAAATTAGGTATCCATTCAGGAAAATTCTAATTCTGTTGATGTTGACCGTCTCATGTCGATGAAAACTGCTTTTTTTTCTCAATGAAATTGAAGCTAATAATAATTTGCTAATTTGCTGATATGGTTAGTCTGGCAATGGTAAACCTTGCAAATTATTTTCTGGTCAGCAAAAAGTAGGTAGTTTTATTCACTTTATAGGTGGTAGCCATGTAATCATTGTTGTCTGCTATTTCAGTCCCTACTACTCAGCTGTGTGGTTCTTGCATTCCTTATGTAATCCATGCATGTTATTAGCACCCTTTACTATACAATCTGCCCCACATTACAAACCAGAAGTAGATCCAGGGGGTAGGCCAGGCTACTGGGGGTAGGAAGGGAAGGGAAGGGGGGTGGATTGGGTGGAGGAAGAAGAATTTGAATGTGTCTAGTTTTCATATGAAGTGGGCACAACAGAAAGCTCAAAACAGACTGAGTAATAACAAGATTTAAAAGTGAATATTTATTTTTCATTGTGAAATTACACTTTTCAAACTCTACCTTTCATTAAAATAATCACCATACAATAAACTAAATCTCAATATATATCTAGGCAAAAATCACACTACTTTTTGCACTGGTATTTACATTTGCATTAAGTCATTTTATTTAGAAATATTCTCAAAATCAAATTTTGATTCATAAATTCAAATAGTAAAGATCATATTTCTTTGAAAATTTAAATAACACTTAAAAAATATTACATTTGATGTATAATTTAGATATTAAATAAAAACAATTCACAAAACTCAACGGATACATTAAGCAAAAATGCCACAAACTGCACACTTAGTTACAAAATGGTTTATGTTTTCTGTTTAGAAAAAGGAAATTGAGTAATTTAATGAAAGCAATGATGAAGAACTTTGTAAGCAAGGGACTGCATCAGGAAAATAAACATCTGTAACCAGAGAGGTGTCTATTTAAGCCCAAACCTGAAACCAACAAGAACCACATACTGAATAAATTGTTACTGAAAGCATGAATCTCTTACATGCATATACTTGTTGGTAACATAATGCTGGAATCTACTGCAAATAGTCTGGTATCAAGCACTGAAAGGGGTCCTTGCACAGCTGTGTTCTTCTTTGTTGTAGTGGGCAGGGTGTGGAAGGATGGAACATTTTTGCAAAACTTTGAAGGGAGAGTTTCATGGTGTGGTACATGTCTGTATTATTTATTTATTCCTCTGTGCATGCTTTTTGGCACAGGCCCAGTTTTTCATTGTTTATGAACCAATCGTGAGCAAGTTACGTAATGTCGCATGCAAATAGCTGTAAAATCATCTACCATAGAATAAATCATATGGGTCAACACTATATTCAGCGGTCAAAAGCATTGGTAAAATCCACTGAAATCTAATGAAAATTTTGGTCATCCGTCATTCTGCCAGGAATAACCATACAATTTAGCATGTGATTACTGAACTACACCCGAGTGGGGTGTTTAAAGCGCTAACATTGATTTGAAGCGAACAAAAGTATTTTGATTTAGAGATATGGGCTGAACCGTGAAACCCTCCCTTTAACTACCTCATATACTGGGCTAGCTAGACTGCAACACAGTGTTAGTAGTTCTTTTTGGCTCAAAATCAATTTGATCTTTACCAAAGTCGTCCTGAAATTTTCACAATAGATGGATTCAATTAATGTGTTTACATCCTTTTCACATCATGTGATGATTCACTTGGGAGGTTACAACTGTGCAATCGGTCACCTGCAACTGATCGCATGGGAGTACGTACAAACAGAACAATTGTAACCTCCCCAATGAATCATCACATGATCTGAATTGGGTGACAACAAGGATATAAACATGTTAGCCAAATCCGTCTATTAAAATTATCATTTCTGATCCTTTTAAGCTAAAGATGCAGCACATAGCCAAATGAATTCACAATAAAATACACACTGTTTTCAGTCTGATATTTTTGTTGCCCACGCTTTTTGAATGACTTACTCTCAGTGTATTGTCCCAGCTTCCAGTCCCAACTGCTGTCCCATCTGGGGATACTTCCAGACAGCTGATCCTGTTATCATGTGCATAGTACACGGATAGTTGCTCAGCCTGTGAACAATAACATTTGGAAATATAAACCTGTGCTATATAATAGCTAAAACCTGTTCAGTCTGCCTTTCTCCTCCAAGCAGTATAAGTTATCCCTAGGTAAATTCCTTGATGTGCCACACATTGTCTTTAATGTTTGAATGGGAGGACTGAGTTACATGTATATCAACCAAAAGTGAATCAACATCAGTAGATTTTCTTTCATCAACTAGATCCTAAATCATTTGCAATAATTATTACTTTACACACTGTCAACACTAAAATTAACAAGTATGAAAATACCAAACATGAAATTTTAATTGACCCACCTTCAGTGTATCCCAGACATTCATGGTGTAGTCGTGGTAGCCAGCAAACAATAGTCTCCCTGATGAAAAAAACAAAAAACAAAAACAAAAACAGGTTTACCATGTTTAGTGATACAGGAAGTAGTCTTTGATTCTCATCAGTAATGATGTCAAAATACATAGGCAAGCAAAAATAAACAATAAAAATGGATGTTTCAATGTTAGGGTGATGTGTTAATGTTCTGCACGTCCTAATGGTGAAGATCCTTTACAATCCTGTATGATTGTTGTAAAGATCTTTACAAGACTTTTCATTTGAGGATCTTTGTGAGAAATTTCAATGATCTAATTCTTTTACATGTAAGGATTATTGACAAATTCTTATCTTTAAGGATCTTTAGTAGGTCTTAAAAGATACTATAAGACATCCTCACAGCCGGGAACCTGGAAGATTTTTCAATAGCCACATGAGTTGACAGGGGGAATATATTTCTACCTTGGAGAGTTGAAGTGATCATGATATTCTCTGAATAGAAATGTTTAGATTAGCTGAAGGTGGTAGAGAAGAATTTTTGAAGAATCAAAAGCCAACACTTGTCAGCACTTTTGAAGAAAATTTTCTTCCTAGGCAACTTACTCACCACTGAATGAAAAGTCCAGAGAAGCTGCTCCAAAAATTATGTGTTCTTTAGAGTATACTGCTAGTTCATGATCTGCTCTTAAATCATACAGACGACACTGCAGAAATAAAATGCAAGGTAATCATCAGATACCTCAAACTCTACATCAAGCTTGGTGATACTATAAATTTTATATTTTGATGAATCTATGAATTTTCCATGACTTAAGATCACCAGGTGAAAGGTTAAACAATGGTGTCCCATTGAAAGTAAGAGACTATCAGTCATTGCCTCAAGTCTACAGTTGTGTAATATTTTATTTGAACAGTATTGCTATCACTTACAGTAGCATCATCAGAGGCAGTGCCAAATGCTTCTCCACTTGGATAAAACCTAACAAGAATGCAACAGTGACCACTGCATATTGGATAATCTTTAGTTAATATTGACTGCATATTAATTAATTTAGATAGAGGAAGCTGATTTTAAATGAGAAAAGCCACTCACATAGGACTCAAAAAAAGGTGCTGTCTGGTCATCTGGGACAAGTAGATTTTCGTACAGGACAAGTGACTTTTAATTCTAACTTGCCCGATGGGCAAGGACCCAGGCAAGTCATCTGCCTAGGCCCAGAGTAAACTAAGACATGCCAGGGGTGCTTGTCTGGAGGACAAGCTGGAATTTAAGTTATTTTTTTTTAGCCCTGCCACATAAAGTTGCCTATTAATTCTGACCTACAGTTGTATCTATAAAACCCTTTTCTTCTAAGTCAAAGTTAAAACTGTTGTCATAGTCTGTGAGCAAGCTCTCATAGTGCTGGATGTGGCACAAGTGGTGAAGCAGCAAAAGATGAGCTGGGAAGCAAAGCAAGCCAGAGGGAAATTTTATGTGTCAGGCTGCTCACGTTGCCTGCTGGCTTGTCTCCCTTGGCTTCACCACTTACTGACTGCAGTGCCTATGAGAGCGTGCTCACAAGCTATGTCATACAAAAAAATACTATACAAACAAATGCTACTGAATGGTTCTTTTTCTATGGTGCTTGACTCTTAATTTTTCCCAAGTTGGGAGTTCTAACAATTTGTGAAAAAATTTGTAATTTGTGAACACTGAAATGGAATTATAACATTACCTACAGAGAAAATAATACCGGTAATCATTGAATTATCTTTCACTGGTGAATACCTAACTCCATTGATATCAGACTCATGTGTCTGAAAAGAGTTCACTGCATGACCAGTCCTGACATCCCATACAAGGGCTGTTTTATCGCATCCCTAACAAGGCAAAATAAGTTATATTCATACATAATAACATAACATAATTAATAACATAATTAAATGTTATTCATGTTAGTAATGACAAACATAAGCTAGATAATGACTGGCAATGTTAAAAAACATAATAAATATTTGCATTTATATAAATTTTTTTTACTAGATAGAAAAGAAATTGAAAAATATTTATACTGTTTAGACAGTGCTTTAATAAGCTAGTGAAGACCACTTGCTTTTGATAACATTATTATTACTGCTTCATAATTAAAAGAACTGACTGATTGATCACACTTACCCCAGACACAAATATATTCCTTCCTTCAGATGGTGCAAGATCAACGCTGTTCAGGAAAAAGGACAAAAGCAGTATTATTTAGTGTAAGTTGCAGTGACAACATATAAATGTACAAGAGGGTTTTCAAGACTGAAAGGAAGCTAAGGTAACCATACGTTTCCCTTTTACAGGATGCTAGTTCATATAAATACACTGGTTATCTGATTACAAGACCCCAACATTTTATCAGGTTGTCTGACAAACAATATGTCAGTTGGTAGCTATTAATACCTCTGAATGAAGAGTGCACAATGAGATTAACTTGCCTTCCAACAACACAGCATAATACAATTACCCAGGCCAGGGTTTAAATAAAGAACTCATACTCCAAGATCCAAGGCATCATTAACCACAAGAGCACAGTGCACTGATCCCAGAAGAGGACATGAGCACATAAACTAATAATTATTAATAATTAATTATGAAATAATTATTATACATGTAGCTAGTCAGTACCTCATCACATCAGATGCATGACCATGAAAACTTTGCAGCAGCTGTCCTGATTCAACATCCCATAATGCACAGGTAGTATCTCCACTGCCAGTCAAGATCTATCAATTTAGACCATTCTCAATATATTACAAAAATTGTAACATAGTGTCTCATTGTGTCCAAATTACTGTAACAGCTGAATCATTTGTGTCACCATAATTTGTGGCAAATTGGTGATCAAGGCAAATCGTTAATCTACCAGTTTTGGATCTTCTTAGGTTGGTAGTCTGCATAATTTTAGGCCTTCAGTAAAACACTTGAGAGTTTTGTCACTGCCTTGGACGAAAATGTTTCAAAAATATGTTGAACATTTTTCCTGAAGATAATCATGCAAGCCCTTGATTACTATGACTGCCTACTTAGAGTATTATTAGAAAAAGAAAACAGAAGAGACGGAATTGTTAATAATTACAGCCTAGCACTGAAAAGCGTTATTTAAATTAATGGTACTTACTTGCTGGTCAGAATTGGTAAATGTACAGCAAGCCATGTAACTGGTATGCATGGCAACAGTGTGTTTCTTGGTGGCACCCTCATCATCAAAGCTCAATTTAAACAGAGAACACTTGTTATCAAGTCCCCTAGAATGGCACAAAATATCAAATTATAATTTTATTATTTATTAAACTTATCATCATAAAGATGTGAAAGTAAGACTCACTCTGAAAAGGTGTCTGGTTGTTTTAATACAAAGTCATTTCAATACAAGTCATTTTCATACAAATCAAAGTTGACTGGATACATATCTTAAAGTCAATTCAATAAAAACTGAAGCTGATTCGATACAACCACCAGTTATCTAAAGTAGTCTCATTATAGGCTAATTTCATGAAGTTCTGGTGCATTCAGCGGAGAAAGTTCAATTCTGAGACCTTCAAACACAGATCTTTGACCTCCTGGAGGTGTATCACATTGACTTCCATTTTTATTAAACTGGCTTGTATCAAAACGACTTACAATCTCACAATACCTCAACTCCTAATAAAGTCAATTTTAGTGATATAATTCTTATTCATTTATAATTTACAAAATTAAAAAACATCAGTTTAATTAGTCAAGGTGCATTAATGTCACTAACCATGCTTTGCTGCAATGAATAATACCCTTTAAAGTTTATGGGTTCAAAATTTAATTACTATTATTCCAAGTGGTGTTAAACTTACCCACAAGCAACCATGTTGCCTGATGGCGAATATGCACAAGCCATGACCCATGTTGTTGGCATGGAAATTGCATGTTCCTGCCAAAGGAAAAAAAAAAGTCAATTAACTAATAAAATTGATGCCAGTTTGAATGGTCAAAAGTTAAAGGAGTCAAAATGGGAATTGGGATTTGTCTATTTTTTTCACAGGGAAAATGGGATTTGGATCACTGGGACTGGAAATCACAAACAAACTGGGAATAAGACAGGGATTTGGGAAAAATAGGCTGTGAAGTGGAATTAATATTTATACCTGTCCCTAATTCAGCTCCCTCATAGTTATATAATCTAGATTATCATTGCCCAAACCCCAATATTTTTTTGTTTATGAGACTCACGCATTTTGTTATGTTAGATGTTACTGTGACAATATTCTAGCTTGATGAGCAGCAGATTGTGACCATACCTTGTGTGTTGTAAAGGCATCCCAAACAATGACCTTCCCATCCTATAAATAGGTACAACACAAATTCAATTAAGCTAAAAGGGAGGGATGGGTTGGGAGCAAAGCCTTTGAAAGTAATGTGATCATACAGCAACACAAGCAAAATGGCCTTCAGGACCTCAACAGAAGAGCTTTTTAATTCCCAGACCTCCCTGAAGAGTACAAAGACCACCCCTCATCAAGGGTAGACACTGCTGGCCAGCAGTTGTTTAGAGCTTAACTTAGCCTAAATTTCATTTAACCACATTTGAAGTGACCATTTTGTTATCATTCAGGATGCTTAGGAAGGTGTTAAGGGGAATCCCAAGACAGAACACAGAACACAATATTGTTGGAGAAATGAAGAGGATAAACAATTTTTTTCTCCTAACTACCAAGAAAAGACAAGTTAAGGCTAAGTTAACAGCAAATAACAGGGCACTCACCCGAATAAAAATATTCTCCTTATACATACAACATTTACACAATATCTTGTTCTTCCAAAACAGTAACATCTACCAAACATCTACCAAAAGTACTACCCTTAACACACCTGTGAGCTGCTAACCAAGTGACGTCTGTCCTGTGCCCAGTTTAAACACAGCACTTTTCCTTGATGGCCTTTAAGAATCCTTCGCACTTTGAGTGGTGAAAGAAGGAGGCTATCTACTCTCTGAGAAACGTCTTTTACTGATGGAAAGAATAAATTGTTGAATAATTAACAAAAAAAGAACTACCATGTACAATGGTGGGTGACTTTCATTATTTCTTTCAGTTTTATAGTTGAAACTTTTGTCGACAGAAGCCATGATAAAAGCATAAGAACAGATGTCCTACATTTGCTAAACACATTGTGATAATGCCATGTATATAATTGTAACAGCGGCGGATCCAGACCTTGAGCTAGTGGGGGGGTGCTTGCCCTGCCAGCTTTTCTACCTTCTGCGACTTTTTGTTTTTTGTTTTCACCCAAAATAAGGGGAAGGCCACTGGGCCCCTCCCCTAGATCTGACAATGGTCAAAACCAGAATTTTTCTGGATGGACCAGGTAATTTGTCTGGTCTGCAAGAAATAGTTATTTAAAGTTGAATTTTGTTATCCATTTACCCTGTTTTCATATCTTTCTAATTTGACTTGAAGACATTATTTGTGCACATTTTTTGGAGGGGGGGGGGGGGGGGAGGATGAAGGCAGGTCTAAGGGAGCTTGTATCGTACCTACTGGCAAATATGTTGATTTCCATCATTTACCATTTTGCATCATTTAAGATTCCTAATACTCAATACATACACTAAAACCCTGGCAGCTGACTTGCAAAGTCCTCTAAACCCGCTGGGGGATGCTGGTTATGGGTCAACAAACACAATTTAGCAACCATTTTTCTCTGTTTTCTTGGTCAATTTCCAGATTTCAATAGTGATCTCCAGTTTGATTTCATTAATCTCCAGAAAACTGACTGGTCTGTCATCTGACAAAGTACTTTTGTGATAAACTTGAAGCACGAGAAAAACGAAAGTTCTATGCACACATTCTACGTCTGTAAACATCGTTAAAACTCAAGCTTGCAGATTTCAAAGCTTAGCACAAGTAGCTTACAATGAACATATCATTAACCCTTGGATATTCTATGGAGAAGTAAAAACCTGTACAGAATATCATGCTCTCAAGATGGGGGTGCGGTTCAAAAATCGAATGTCCCAATTTGCAAACTACATATGAGCAATTTTTTCTCTGGCGAAACTGCTTCTTGTTTGGATAGAAAGAACATCGATCATGCCCTCTCATCGTAGAATGAAACTTACGTTGAAGATCATTAACCTTCTGCTTCTCTTCGTCTATCTTTACTTTCAGTTGCTCCGCTTCTCTACAAAGCGAGGCGAGGGATTCTTCCGATGAACTTGCTGCCATCTTGCCTTCTCTTTAATTTATGCTAATTAAGTTTCTGTGGGTACCACACTGCGCATGCGATGTAGTTTCCTAGACAACAAGATTACAAGAACTTGTTCTGCAACACGCGCGCATAAGGAACTTTTCCGAGTTATATCTTGTTTTGTTTAACGATTTAATAATGAGTTCTGACACTATTAGTGTTATGAGACACAACAATTCCTGTGGTAAAACTTTACTAGACAACTGGGTCGAGGAGGTAAGGATCTAATTTTCATTCATATTTTTCAGCTGGTGCATGTTTTCAGATTTCCGTGTTTCCCTTCGCTTCAGCTGTGTCTGGAAACTCAATTCCTTACTTTAATTCCTCTTGCTTCTTAAATAGAGACAATGTGAACAGTATGACAAGTCAGATTCAATCAACGTCTCTCAGCTACATAAACAAGGACACAAGGTAAGAGACAATTCATTATGAAGCTTAAATTTGAACTTTGGAGGAAATACATATGCTTAAGCTTAAGCTTCTAAGTGACCACACGAAATATTTTCACGGTTATGTATGCAGCTGAAGCTGAGTTGTGAAAATAAACTGAAAAACGATCATGCTAGTGTGGGATCCAAACCCATGACCTCTGGTAAACCAGAAAATTGAAATTGGATAGTACCATCTACTGGTAGCCCTGTTGTAGACATTGGGGATATGCATGTCCCACGGAAGATCTGTCCCACCTTTGAATTTCAAATATTGTCATGTCTTAATTTCAAGAGGTCTAAATGTCTCTGTTGGTTAGTCTAATGTCATAATTTTGCACTTCGTTGTGTTAAGTTTCTGTACTATTGCTTAGCCAGCATTCGGAAGTTAATTGTGTCTATAACAAAATTCTTGATTGTAATTGGTTCTTTGCACACTTATTTTCCATGTCATAATACTGCTACTGTAAATACTAGCTTCTGATTAGTTGGAGGCAGGTCAATATATCCCAAATTGTATCAACAGCTGAACAATGAAATTTTAATAATCGTTGTATTGGTCACATTTGAGCAATGGAGTCAGCTCTTGGTAATGAAAGCAAACATGTCTCAGATAGAACTTCCAGGTTAACTGTTTCAGACAAACAGAAAGCTTCCTATGAAGTAGCAGCTCAGTCAACAAAAACACAAATAAATCAACTGAAACTTGGCTCAGCATGTACTTTTATAGAAGCTTATGTTTAGGGTTGTATTATTAAAGGAAATCGGTCTTCTTTCTTGAAACAATTATGGATCAATTGTACTTGTCAACAGATCAGACTTTTTCTAATTTCTAGGTTGTGGCTGCAGCAGTCACTCATGGAAATTACTAAAAAGTCTGATCTGTTCACACATACTCTTCTTACTCTTAAAATTTGTTATTGATGTGATTAATTATTAATTTAGTAATTGGACCTTGTGCCATACAATTCAGGGAGTACCGGTAATCATGCTCATAATTTCAAATTGGCCTTGCACTGCACACTTGTCTGAATTTGAAATTACTTGCCCGATTACTGGCTCCCTTAATTGTATTCCCCTTGGTCCAGTTTACTATTGCTAATCAGTCGGTGACACAAGCTACAACCATCTATGCACTATCCTGTCATGCATATTTTGTAGTTCAATATTACCCCTGGTACAATTTGGTATTTGCCTTTATTTCATATACATTGTTATTATCACTCCATTCGTCAGGGTATCTTGACAACAGATTTTGATGCCAGGCCAGAGGGATTATCAACAGTCAGAGATTCATACAGGAAACCAGAGAAAGTTGGAGTGCGAGAGATTGGTTTGAGGCAACAGCTTCTTCAAGAAGAACTCTATCAGCAAGTCAGGTAGAAATATGATAACTTAATGACTTTTCATTTTGTAAACTATGTAAATAAAGTAGTTCAGCCTCGTGAAATTACTAAAATAACTAGTGAACTTTTGTTTCTTTAGTGCTGAAGTGGATCAAGAATTTAATCCTCCACCTCCTTCAGTAGAATATCTTTCAACAACCAAGAAGGATTTTTCAAAAGGTGGGTCCCACAATTTGCCTGAGCTGCTGAATCTGAGTTAGTGGAGTTACTTGTGACTTGTTACAATTTGCATGATTGTTTCTCTTCCTCAATCCTGTTTTTTTTTTCTACAGAATTTGCCCCGATTGTCAAAGCACCAACAAGGGTGAGTTTAACAATAATGTCAATATTTTTATATTGCTCTCACTGTTAAACACATTTACATCAATTATTCAACAACCTTTTTCAAGACATTCATTCAAAATGTTCCTTTATTGTTTAGCAGTAGTGACCCTAAAGTTGTCATATTTCTCTCTTTACTAGCTTGTTGCCCCGGGGCGGGGGGGGGGGGGGGGAGGAGGGGTTCTCTGCCATATATGGGCTATATAGGTATGTGCCGCTGTGAAGGGTATGGTTTTCAAGTATTTACTCTAGGATATGGTATATAAATCAGAGCGTTTGTGTCTAGAATAGGGTATCATTTTTCACAAAACTGACTAGTTGGTTGAAGATTTTATCTAGACTAAGGAAACCAGGAATTGTCACTCAAAAATACAAAAAAATCAAATCGGCAAGTTTAAATTTACGCAGAACAGCCTCAACAGTGTCGATAGATGGGGGGATTTGGCAAGTTTACTCTAGTATACTGGGTAGCAAAATTCAGCTGAACTAGCTCTGGTCTGACATAAGGGTTACAGGGTCCCAGCAGCATATCCCCAAACAGAAATTCCCAAAGTACCCCCCTGGGCTTGTTGCACTAGATCACACATGAGAGCAAAATCATTTAGAACTGCTTTTGTTACAGCATTGCGTGAAAATGAATACATTATTTTTAAATCTGTTTGATATATAAATGGGGGGAACATTAGATTGTGGTACTTCAGACCCCCTGGCTCCCCTAGGGGGACTGCCATAAAAAGTGACTGGGGTGCTTGTTGTACCTATTAGGGACCAAAAACGTGGTTTTAGTACCTCTTAGGGTGTTTAACGTCAAAAGGTCCACGGCGGAAGCTTTTGCATTACCTTTTAGGGTATTGAGCTGAAAAAGTAAAAAACAAAACAGGATCTTAGTACCTCTCAGGAGTTCTTTTCAAAATTTCTGACTTCAAAGCCCCTTCTTGTTTATACAGAAGTCCTCCTTCCCGCTCCCCGGGCCCTAGCCTCCCTCCTTTAATGCTAAAATTACTCTGTGTGACATTGTTTAATTGCCTTCTCATAAAGGATCATGATGTCAAGACTGAACAGCCTGCCACCTTCTGGCTTGAAAGAGCTGAAGAAGTTCATGTGAGTGAGAATTTGTCTTGACAATCCTGTGGTTAAATTAATGATCCAACAGTCAGTGGTGTCTAAATGGTATTATTTTTGACATCATGTATAAAGGCAGCAGGTTGAAACAAAGCAAAAATAATGAACATATATTCAGTGAGACTATCGCAGAGGCGTAATGGTTCGCAAGCAGCTCTGGTTAGACTGTTCACTGCAGTCTCTCAGACAACACCCTTCTACATGTACTCTCTGATCGAGTACCTCCCTCTTAACTCCATATTAGATATATCAGCATACTATTTGGGAAACTTAGCATGATGCTTTTTAAGCGATGTGTGGCAGGGCGTGGGGGGATATCCTGCAATGGACAAGTGAGCAAAAGTAAACTCTTGGTCTCTGCTTTGGCTATGTGGGTCACTTTGCTCTGAGCGCAAATTTAACCAGTGAGATTATTGTGGTAAATAGACAAGTCCTACAATAGCTAGAGCTTGTAAGCACTTTAAGAAAAAATCAATTGTCTGTAGCATTCAACAAGTATGAGGAAGGTGAATAATCTTGGTTGAAAGTAGGTTTTGGGATTGCGATACCTCCTATGCACAAGCTTGTTATCCTCAGCAAAATCAAAACCAAGGCAGATATACAGTTATGACTTCTAAACATTTCAGTTAAGCCATCCTATAGAATAATATAGTACCAGCATAAAAAATAGCATAGAAAATCGGGTAAAACTGATCAAGGTTGACAAAGATAGCCTTGGCCCAAAATATCATGGTTTTACATCAGTAATTTAATTTTTTGTCCTTACAGGGTGTATCTCAGGTACGAACAAAAGACACGCCATTCCGTAAAAATGCTGCCTTTAGTACACCAATAGATGAGTACAAAGATGCACCAAAACCAGGAGAGCAGTGGAAATTTTAACCATAAGTTTTTTAACCATCAAATCCAATTTATGCAACTAAATTATCAAATGTAAATATTTCAGACAGACTGTAAACATTTCTTATAGTTTTTCCTTGTACACCAAAGTTTGATTTAAAAATAGCAATAGATTTTTTTCAAAAATTTTTTGCAGTTGTTGTTGTGATGTAATGTACTTATAATAGGAGTTCCCTATCTATTTACAGCTTTTTCTTTATCTTTAATTTAAAAAAGTCTTTAAAATAAACTCTCAACTGCATATAAATAATTTATGTGAATATATATCATCTGCTTTCTACTTCTGATCATAATTTTACCAAACAAATCGGGTTATCTTACACTAGGCATGGGAAATAAAGGGATAATTGAAATGCTAGGTGCTGTTCTCAAACAAACTGATGTTCTCCAGCTTTCATGGAGATCTTGCCCGGGATAATCATTAATGGCCTATACGTGGAGGCTTTGCGCAAAAGGGCTACCATTTTCAGGCTTCAGGTATGTAAAAGGGTAGGGATTTCACAAGTTGAGATGTATAAAGGGATAAGGAAATCTGCCATATAGTTATTTTAAAGGGTCTTTAATTAAAATATTTTGAACAGATGCATCTTATGACTGTATCATTTCAAATATTAGGCACTATATGAAAATAACAAGAAGACTTCCTTTTTTGGCGATATATTCATAATATGGCCCAGTTATAAAAGTATGTGAAAGGGATACCTCTTTTCAGCTGAATGTATACGAAAAAAGTCCCTTATCTGTCAAAATGGTATACAAAAGGGTATGGGGTTGAACTCTGAGCGGAGCCTCCCTGGCCACGCTTGGATGTAGTTTCATTTTGGGATGACTTTATGAAACAGTTGATCATTGAAGGTCTTGAAGTATTATTTTACGAGGAAGCGATGTTAGTTGAAATTCAAAGTTAGGACTGAAAGAAACAATGTATGGGTGACAAATTCTGTGTAAATTCCTGGGGGCAGTGTTGAGTTTCAAGTTTCTCAGATCTGTTCCGGCCGATATGGGTAGTGGGGTTAATAAGGAAACAGAGAGATCGGCAAAGAGAAATTAAAACAAGAGGGAAGAAAATTAAAAAAATAATAATAATAATTAACTATTTATCAACTACAGAGGCAGAAGTACGTTTAAGCACAATAGATTTAAAAAAACTGGCTCAAAAATTTAACACTACGTTAAATAAGATATCTTAGGCCATCGTGACGCAAAACAGTTTTTTTTCCTTTTTCGCGAGATACAAACATAGAAATACCGAAATCAGTAAAAAAGATAAAATAGATACCAAGAAAAGATAAAGAAAACGATTAGGCAATACGACAATGAAAAAAGATCAGAGAAAAGGAAAACGATTAAGAAATTACGAGAAGAAAAAAAAAAACCTCAGAAAAATCAAGAAAAGAAAAAAAAAAAATTCTCCTCGCAGGATTTCTTGGGCAAGAATTACTAGGCCCCCAAGCCAGTTGGAGAGTAATTCCTTGTTCGCAGATCCAAATTTCCACATCCACTGTATCCATTGCGCGCCGTGTTTACCGCTCGACCACCCTGAAATCCCTTGGGATTATCGGTATAAATAGTCGGTATGGATAGTTTTTGAACTTTGGAGCTCCGAGTGACAGTGCTTGCATACCACACAAGTTAAAATGGGCGAGATGGGTGGAAAAGAGGGATGATGCAAACATCGGCCATGTTTGTCTAATATGGTCCCCATCTTAAACCGAAGTCCGACATCTCAAGTCTGATAACGTTTCCCTTCACACCTTGCTAGCTTTTGTCTTTATATCAAGATAGTCTACTGTCGCATGGATCATCATCTCTCGATATTAGAATGCCATCTCTTTCACGGGCTGAAATGAGGATGTCGATGATGCCTAAGCAACGCCCTTGTTAATCCAATATGGTCACCATCTTGAAACGAAGTGCAACTTTTCTGGTCTAATAACTTTTTATGTAGTAGACTGGCAGTTTTCGTGTGAATATCAAGACATAAAACTGTCACCTAGAACTTCATCTCTCGATGTTATAATCACATCTGTTCAACCGGTGGAAAAGAGGATGATGCAAACATCGCCCGTTTTTGTCTAATATGGCCGCCATCTTAAACCAAAGTCCGACATCTCATGTCTGATAACGTTTTCCTTATCGCCTTGCTAGTTTTTGTCTTTATGTCAAGATAGTCTACTGTTGCATGGATCGTCATCTCTCGATATTAGAATGCCATCTCTGTCACGAGTTAAAAAGAGGACGTCGATGATGCCCAAACAACGGCCATGTTAATCTAATATGGTCACCATCTTGAAACGACGTGGAACTTTTCTGGTTTAATAACTTTTTATGTAGTAGCTTGGCAGTTTTCGTGTGAATATCAAGATATAAAACTGTCACCTGGAACTTCATCTCTCGATGTTAGAATGCTATCTCTTTAATGGGTGGAAAAGAGGGTGACGTCAGACATCTACTATGTTACTCGCTAATGTGGCCGCCATCACGAAACGAAGTGCAACTTTTCTGGTTTAATAACTTTTTATGTAGTAGCTTAGTAATTTTCGTGTGAATATCAAGATATAAAACTGTGACCTAGAACTTCATCCCTCGATGTTAGAATGCCATCTCTTCCACCCATGGAAAAGAGGATGATGCAAACGTTGCTCTTGTTTGTGTAATATGGCCGCCATCTTAAACTGAAGTCCAACATCTCATGTCTAATAACGTTTTCCTTTGCACTTTGCTAAATTTTGTCTTTATATCACGATAGTGTGCTGTTGCATGGAACTTTATCTCCCGATATTAGAATCCGATCTCCTTCACGAATAGAAACAAGGATGTTGGTAAAACCCAAACAAAGGCCATGTTAATCGAATATGGCCACCATCTTGAAACGAAGTGCAACTTTTCTGGTTTAATAACTTTTTGTGTAGTAGCTTGGTAGTTTTGTGTTAATGTAAAGATATAAAGCTGCCAGCTACAACTTGATCTCTCGATATTATAATGCTATCTCTTTAACCGGTGGAAAAGAGGATGATGGAAACATCGGCCGTATTTGTCAGTCTAATATGGCCGCCATCTTAAACCGAAGTCCAACATGTCATGTCTGATAACGTTTTCCTTAGCACCTTGCTAGTTTTTTTCTTTGTACTAAGATAGTCTACTGTCGCATGGATCGTGATCTCTCGATATTAGGATCCGATGTCTTTCACGGGTTGGGAAGAGGATGTCATTCATTTGATGCCCAACAACGGCCGTGTTATATTGTCACCATCTTGAAACGAAGTGCAACGTTTCTAGTATAGTAAGTTTTTATGTAGTAGCTCGGAATATCAAAAAAAGAACAAAAACAAAAAAAAAAACCTTTCACCTAGAACTTCATCTCTCAATGTTAATAACGTCTTTCTTAGTAGCTTGATAGTTTTTAAATGAACACGAAGAAAGACTCGATAGAAACTGATTTTAAAATTAAATTCGACACTGGGCTAAAATGCCGCAAACTATTTTTTTTCCTTTTTCACGAGAAAGAAAGTAAAACAAATATCGAAAACAGAGAAAAAATATCAGAAAAATCAGGAGAAGCACTGAAAATAAAAACAAAAAAAGCTCGCAGGATTTCTTGGGAGAAATTACTCGGTCCCAAGCCAGTTTGAGAGTAATTCCTTGTTCGCAGACCCAAATCTCCACGTATCCGGGGAGAGGTTATTTGGCCCCCAAGCCAGTTTGAGAATAACCTCTGTGCAGCAGTGTGATTCGAACCCACGACCTCTAGCGACCTCCGCTGTATCCGTTACGCGCCACGTTTACCGCTAGGCCACCCTGAAAGTTTGGAGGTCCGACTGAGAGTGCGTGATAGTCAGACAAGTTAAAATGGGCGAGATTCAGGCGTGGATGTCAGCGTTCTGTTCGTTTAGGTGGTCGTGAAAATCGTCAATTTCGTCTTTGTGAACGGCGGTAAAGGTGTTGTCAACGTAGCGTAACCAAAGCGGTATCGTTTGTCGGCAAGTTGCAAGGGCACGTTCCTCCACGTGTTGCATCACGATTGTTGTCGCAGAAATTGTGATGCAATGCGACGACATCGCTTGCAATTGCTACCACAATACACAGAGTTGATAATCCTCTTACTCCCTTCACTAACAAGGGAACATTTCCAGCCTTAACCTGGATTCGACATTCCCTGTAGCTCTGAAGTCGCAATTTTTTTCCGAACAAGCTTGAAAAGTTTTTCAGGTCAAAACTGTTCTGATGAACGGTAACGTCCATCACATGTGGGATGCGTTATTTGCAAAACTTAAGCTCAACTCACGGCAGCGGAAAAACGACCGATTTCAGTTTCCTTGACAGTCTAGCAACTTGCCAAGCTTTATGCCCAGCTACCGAAGATACTAGCGATTCGCCCGTTGTTTGCTCAGTCTGCAATATGAAAACTGACTGGTAAATTGAATTGTGACACACCGGACAGCTTACGTGACCAAAACAGATACCTTGAACGTGTTTTTCAGAAAACAACTACAACGCTGACTTTATTAGGCGAAACATTTACCGACCTACTGAAGCTGACGCAACGAACAGGAACCCAACACCTGTTACTACAGTGACTATACCTTACATTAAGGGCACTTCTGAGACCATCTCACGGATCCTACAGCCCTACAACATCCGTGTAGCCCACAGACCTACAACTACGTTACGACACTTACTGACCAACGTTAAAGTCAGGGACGAGCCTAACAACAGACAGGGAGCAGTTTACAAGATCAAATGTTCCGACTGTCAGGCTTCCTACATTAGTGAGACTGGCAGAAACCTTAACACTAGACTGACTAAACACAAACGAGCCACGAGACTGAATGGTGATGCCAACAATCACATTGCAATACATCATCAACTGACAAACCACAACATTGACTGGGACTCTGCTCAGTGCTTAACCTATAGTACAAACTATTTTCAACGCCTGACTCTGGAAAGCTGGTACACTAACCTAGAACAAACGCCTCTTAACAGATGTCAACAACTACCGGCGCCTTACAAACGACTTATCAGTGACGGAAACGAAACCGACAAACGGACTTCTGACAGACCGACTTAATTTGACTAACAATAGACGGACCAAAAACCGACCAATTTGACTAACAATAGACGGATCGAAACCCACCTATGACTGATGACAAACTTTACACGAGTCTTTCAGCCAATACCATCATGGCTAAACTGACCAATCATGTTCAACGGACCAGACTTATAACATCATCGACTGACAAACACTATTCACTTGACTCTGAAGATGACTTCCGCTCAGGTTGTCGAAACGTCAGTCATCAACAACAGTTCTTTTCAGAACTTTCTTCACCCGGACGATCACACTATACGATCTGATAACTAGTATCTCTACCAAGTGGGTCAATAACATTACCGCTCACAATAATTAAGGAGAAGCAGCGATATAACAAAGCACTATGTTTATTGATCGCATTTCAAATGACTTTGAAAGTAACTAAGATAGATTCTTGAGCTACATTTGCCGAGCAGTATAACTAGCACATGCAATGTGCCCTGACCAATCAGCGAGAAGCTGTTATCTCTTCATTATTATAATTCAGCCAATCTTTTCTCCCGCAGCCAGACACCGCATACAGGTCTGCTTTGAGCTGTGATACGTGTAGCTTTACATGTAATTGTAGGTTTTTCGACCGTGGATTGGCTCAAAATCTTATTGTGTGCGGACTTCCATTTTATAGAGACTATAAACAAAAAACCTGCTCCATGCTGTATTTTCAAAGCCTAGGCTAAGAATTAGTTCTTCAAATCACCATCAAAGTTTCAGTTGCGAGACTTTTACAGTAGACTTGTCTTTCTTTCTCTTCGTTTCTTTCTTTGCTTTCACTTGATCTGTGACCTCGTCCTGAAGACGAGAGAAGAAAGCTGAAGATGACTTCACCGGCTTGTAATTCCCCTCGTCTTTCAACAGCGAAACATTTTTCGAAGATTTGACATCTTTTTCCAGCTTCATCAGCGCAGCTTTCTTTGAATGCTTATTTCCCAGGCCAGGATTGAGTTTCTCCACGAGTTTTCTTCGCTTCTCTCTAGCCACGGCTCGTTCATGCTGCCTTCTTTTCTTTTCTCGTCTTTCACGCTTTCGATCGATCTCTGTTTTCTCCGTACTCCCTTTCTGTTCTTTTTTCTTTTCGTGGATTTCCTCCGGAGCCAACATCATTGCATCGCTCACAGACACCGGGGCGACCTCTTCAACCGAAATTACAGGCACATTGCTGACAACTTTAAGCTCTGGTTTAGGCTGAAATTTAATGGTTTACAAAACGTAAGTGATGAAACCGCATCCCTTTCCTCTCGTACTCGATCTGCAAGAGTTTATTAGTGATGAGCGAATTAGAATAGGGGTGGGGAAGTTTTTGGAACTGGGCAAATTATTGCGGAAACTTGACAAAATGTTCCCAGAGGATAATGACGGATTGCTTCAACCATGATTATTCATTGTAGCCGATTACCAATAAGTATGCGATCCGGGAAGTGTGACCTGGGCGGGGAAACCGCGGTTAACAACAGGGCTGTAAGCCGTAACACCTGTTATGGCTGAGTACATCCTTGATTTTTCCCTTGATGTTACGGGTGAAATTGCCTGTTGTTGATAGAATTCACTCACTAAGTAACAAGTTTGCTATGGGTGCGGAGAACAAGGTTACATGTGACTTAAAACTTAATGACAGCCCTTAACGTGTACACTCGTGTTTCTTGTAAAATAAAAGCTTTAAACTTAAAACAGGCCCACTGCCGGTAAAGCTTGTTTTTCATCAAAAGATAACTTACCGGTTTGGGAGTAAAATGAAAGTTTGACAAGGCATCAAGCTTGGTGAAGAGTTTCGTCATCAAGGCTTTAATTTCAACATGCTCTTCATTTTCTTTTTCTTCTGCTTCAGCCTGTAACAGCATAATAATAATAACATAAGTTGATCTGCTTCCGCCTGTAACAGCACAATAACAATAACATAAGCTGATCTAGCATCATTCGGCTTACACTCAACATGGAAATGACACATTCTCCTTGCTTTGATAGAAAAAGTACACGCATTCAAGTTAATTTTTAGCTATAAAGCTTAGCCTTTTTGCATTCAATATCATCGCTCTTATACCTATCACCTTTGTAACATTTAAGCAATAGAGTACTTTTTCCATGGTTACATAGCCTCAACTAAACACTTGGGGGTTTGGAGACAGTTATGTAAATCCTCGACTTTGTCTCGGGTTTGCCTAACTTTCGAGAATTCTCCCAACCCCCAAATGTTTTAATAGACGAGGCTATGTAAACACGGAAAAAGTACGCTATTGCTTTTATAAAATATTTCTCAAAAATACGCGCGAGTCTTAAACGACGCAACCGTGTTTATATACTCTCATCTAAACACACCTACCGACCAATGAGAGCACGCGTAAAATGTCAGTTATTTTATAATTCCCATTCTAAGTCTGTGTGGAGTTTCTTGCGTTTACTCAGTGCCTTGGTGATAACCAAAAGGTAAGGCACATCGCACAATATTACCCTTTGTTATGCAATACAATCCATCTGTGCTCAACGTCAAACAAATCCTCATGGATAAGTGACCCATATATAAGCACAACCTTTGCTCAGAGATAGGAAGGAAGGAACCCCTTCTAATTTCTTCTAAGAAGGATAGGTCTCTAGAAGATAAAAGTACTCAGAGCTAAACTGTAAAGGTCTTGACAATCATGGGCACGTAACAGTCGTGTTTTAAGCCTGTCAACCCATTTAAACACGTATGAGTTTCCAATACTCCCATCCTAGCTTGCACCACCAATACTGAGGTGATTGAACAGCAAGTGGTGGTTAAAGCTGAATACAAACTACTGGAGATGAACCCTGCCATCCTCTTGTTATACCAAGTAACATGATTTTCCTGCATGCAGTTTATTCAACATGAATGCTGTAATTTTTACCACTTAGTAGAGTAATGCAACAGACATCTGCAATGCTCCTTAATCCAATAACTATTTATTCAAATGTAATTTTACACGTATAGGGAATGAGACTGAGAATGAATGAAAAACAAGTTGGAGTTCCCAAACGATTGGAAACGTTTTGCACAAGGAAAGAAGTAAATAAAATTTAATTGTTCAGGAACACCAACATGGCGGCTGTGATGTCATGTGAAAATGCTCTATCATCTAGTTTGTTAATGCCTGTACCTGTGTTTGTTTGAGGTATTCCTGTTCGTAGATTTGACTGAGACTTAATTTGCTTTTTTCCTGATCCAGTGGTACCTTCTTCTTGTATTCAAAAGGCTCCATGACAGGCTTAACTTTACGTTCCACGTCATCCCACACCTGCAATGTTAACACAGATATAAACAACGGACATGGTATGCTGTCTAAAGAAAACCATTGGGTCAGCCAGGTAAATGGAACAGTGGGGTGGGGACCTTGGAGTAAAAGGGGGGGCTGTACATGAAGGAGGTGAAGGAGGAGAACCAAGTGCAGGATGTAGGGTTCCTAAGGTGGCGGGAACCTAGAGAAAACAGCTTTTTCGGTGAATGTTGCATATCATTTTGAAATGTAAAAGGCATTAAGATGGGGGAACGATTCATAAAGGGGCAGTGAACTATGTAAGAGTAACTCCACAGGTAAACTGCCAGGAAGAAGCCCACAGCAGACTATTATACAATATTACCCTACAAACATATTGGTGACTTGGGGTGAAAAGGTTATATGCAGGCTAGTATGGTCCCTAGAGATTAAAAAAAACTCTCTATATGGAAGTACTATGTAGCTGAATGCTAACAAGGATTGTACTTCGGAAGTAGTTTAATTCAGTGCACCTATTTTATTTTCCATTAACTGTATCCTATTGTTAACTGTGATGGGCTATTGCTGGTTGGTAAGGTGTATCAAACTGTATAATTCAGGGTTCAGAATATTAATAGTTTTATCCTGCAACACAAAGTAACACTGACATACTTCATCTTTGATCCTTTGTTTCACCAAGTCCTCAAGGTTTTGAGTTGTTTCTTCTGTTATATCTGGAGCTGTGATAAAGATGACACTCCATTAAAAACCAATCACAGCATTGCAGTACAAATAAATAAAGAATGATATAATGGCCTGCTCTAAGCCAATCCCAACCAAAGAATTTTCTCAGCAATATTTAATGAATTAATTGGCAGACCATTCCTTTCTTTTCCTGACACAAAATGGGCATACCACAATTCACCCTACCACTTCTAGCACCGCTTAGATTTGGATCTGCTATTGAGTTCCATTATGAAGTGTATATTTTTTACCAGTAGTAGTGGTGTGGTCAAAGCTGACATCTTCTTCAAGCAAGCTGTTAATTGGTCGTATATTACCACCTGCCTCTCCAGACATCTGCCATGGTTTTTGAGCCAAGTTGGCTTTCTCCAGTTTTTCAATTTTCTCTTTAAGCTGTAAACAAAAATATGGCTCCTGAATATTGATCCAAAAGAAAATCAAAACAGCCAATCTATACCAATATCTGCATTTAATATCTCTAGTGACCCAAGAATAACGGAATACTTGTTGAAGAAAACAACCTGTAAGATTTTAGAGAATGCTAAATGCTGTAATCTTATAACCCAAGAGGAACAAAGAACCAGCACAAGCTGTTCTTGTAATGATGGTACAGATAAAAGGAATTTACATTTTGATAAGGGTCTTTTTCTCCCCATTTTTTCTAAAAGGGTAGAAAACACTTTATTAATGTTTGTATAGAGTTTTACTACAAATCTACTAACATTCTATGACAAATGTTGTTCCCTGATGTGCTACGCTACTCATTATCTATTCTGTTGTACATGTAGATAGCGGCAGTCTGACAGTGTGCGGTTGTTAACAAAATGGCGGCCGCTCCTTTGCATTTTCAAAGTGTCTGTGAAGATGATTTAGTGATCACTCATTGGTAGTCACAAAAATATTTACCTTTTGTTGTTTTTTCTCAAAATTTGATATTGCTTTAGACTTCTCTTCACTGTCAGAGTCATCTCCATCCTCACTGTTAGCAGAAACATGATCATCCTCTATTTCCTTTTCTGCATCTTTGTCAAATTCCTCCTGCTCATCTGATTCATTTTCATTATCTTCTTCACCTTCTCCTCCACTTCCTAAGTCTACACTTAGTTCTCCATCAGGAGGATCAAAGAAGTCTGCATACTTCATTCTCCTGGCAGACTTTCCACTTGTCTTTTCTTTCTTTGTTAACTCCCTTTTCCTGCTCATGATGAATAACAGGGACAACATTAGAAACTTCAGATTAGCTACCTGTACTTTGCTGCATCATTTAACGTAAAAAAAGAAGGACATGCCTGAAGGTGGCCTCAACACAAATGTGGCTTCCATACTCAATGTTTACTTCATGCAACATCATTTTCCTTATGTCAACATTAGGGGGTGGCAAATGGCACTAAGAAAACCACAAGTCTTGGAAACTTTTCATCTGATCTTGAAATCTCAAAATACCTTCTGACGAAGCAATAATTTTGTATTGGCATTTTGTCTTGCAGTTGTCTCAATCTGAGATGTTTAAACAGAGATCTTGGCATCTTATTGAGTCTTAGATTTTACCACTCATCATTCATTGCCCCTAGAATCAAACTCTATATTGCTGTTATTCACGTTATTCTTATCTTCAATTCTCCTAGATCATAATGTTGTAAATTAAGACCTACATTAAATGGATGTTTGGCAGACATTTTGAACCTTTAAGATAGATAAAAGCACCAACTGACTGCATTGCCTAGCAAGCCTCCCATGCTCAGGCTCATCCAATAAATTTTTCAGCTGTTAAATAAAATGCACAAGCATGGATATGCACCTTCCTAGAAGGGATTCAGTGACACCAAGAGCTTTGCTCCATTCTTCATCCTCCTCTTCTTCTGTGTCATCACTGTCCATGTCAATAAAGTAATCAACAGCTTCACTGTCAATCTCATCTTCATCATCCTCATCATCGACACTTTCCTTCTGGCTCTTCTTTCTATGTGCTCTTTCATATCTTCTGTCCTCTTTGTCTAAAAACTGAAGCATATCAGAAAGTTTGAAGAAACTGTCATCAACTTGAGACTTCTTATTTGTTGATTTTTGTTTCCTGTTATTTTTAGTACAAGACTTAACGTTGTTACTGTCATTGTTATCATCATCATTTTCATTTTCCCCATCATCACTATCATGTCCATCACCATCATCCATTTGATCATCAGAATCTTCATCAGGACTAAATCCCTCATTAACTCTGTCACTTTCTGTGTCACTTTCTGATGCATTCTTCACAAATCCATTGCCATTTTCATTAACAACATCGTCTGAACGTTGTAACCGATTTCCTTTCACTACTTTACTATTTCCTGGCAAAAGAGAAAGCTGACCAACGTTTTCTTTTAAATTACGAACGTCTTGTTTCAGGACACGCAATAAAGGAGCATTCTGCAGTTCAATCTCTTGCCATATCTGTTCATCATCAAAATTTTCCACCAAGAGTTCCTGTAAAGGACACGTGCTTTCAAGAGAACGCGTGCCACTCAGTTCATCTTTCTTGCAAAAATCAAATATTTGCTTGATTGCAGATAAAGTGTTTTTCTGAAGAATAGCTGGAGGTTTAAGATATGATTCTGGCTGATCGAAAACGCTTTCAAACTCCGAAAGAACAGAGACGAGAGGAAATGTTCCACTATTGTCGTCCGCCATGTTTGTTTGTCCTCGCTCCAGTCCTTTCCTCAAATTTTGCCGACTGAAAAGGTCTAGGGGAGAGTGCTGTCACTTATTCTTTTCCAAATGGCGGATGCGGATTCCGACGGCCAGGCATCAACATTTTCAGAGCAAAGGAATCGGGGCAAAGATCATTTAAAAGGGAAAAGGAAAGGTGCGAAGTCATTAATTGTTTCCTGGGAAGTTTATGTAACGGTTATTGTTTGGTAGAAAACCTTTATATGGTCTTAGAATAATTCTAATTTTCAGCGGCGACAGTCAAGTCATAAGACTCGTCGCACCCAGAAGGCGCTGATTTTCGATTCAATCAATGAACTTTAACAAATAATATCTGATTGACGGTACCGTGTTCCTCCATTTAGAAGCTGACAGTACAGTTTCTTTCTTTTATTTTGTGACATTAAATTGACAACCTGGTTTAGACGATTCTACATTTAGTATAATCATTTGTTAAGAAAGAAACTGTACTGCGAATACGGCGTGCATGCATACCGGAAGGCATGGTGAATCTAACAAAAAAAATATTTCGCGTAGGTTTATAATAATCGATATTTCTTGGTTAACTCTTTCACGAAATACAAGGGAATTTTCTCACTTCAGAACAAGGAGCTTTTGTCGAGAACCATCTGTTTCAGTGGTTTAATTTCTATGACTCAGGTGACCATCATCAGACCATTATTTTGTTATTTAACAAGGCAATTTAAAATGTAAGCTTGTACCGGGATCTAAACACTCACTGACTACATGCTCAATCGATTTTCCGAAGAACTCTTCCTTTCATTGTATCTAAACTTGAAAATCTTCTTTTGAATTTGTTTAAGAAAACTAAAGCAATAATGTATTTCCTTAGCAGATGACATCTTCGTTATCTTTATTTTAGTATATGCATTTTGATAGGATTATTCAACAGTCTTGAGTCAATAATTTCTGTCTCCCTCTCTGTTGATAAGAGCCTGATATTTGCATAGCCAGCTTGTATATAACATCTTTATTTTTAAGAGCCTTTTAGAGAAGATAAACATGGCCTGTAAAGAAATCAAAATACAGTAATAAAGTCTGTTTGGAGTCATCTATTTGGTGATTAACTCCAAATTTCTTTCCTTAGCATAACTGACTTGGATGAGGTTCTAGTCCATCACAAGTCACCTGTCCACTCCCCCTTGCTTTTTGATGGTATTCGGTCACTTCGTTCCATGGTCACTTTGTTCCATCTGTTAGTCACTTTGTTCCAAAGAATAGTCACCTCGTACCAATGGGAAATCTTACAAATCTTACAAATCTTACAAAGCTACTAAAGACCTAAAGCGGATAGAATGTCGATTCGATACAAACTTCTTGTTTACTTATAAAAGTAAACTAGAAGAAATATCCCAATGAAAGTGTTTTAATCTTCGCATCAGACCAAAAAGATCCCCAGGACTTGGAATTTGAAATTGCAGCAGACCATATCCCATCAGAGTTCCTGCGGGCTGACATCAGAGTGCGGAGTCAGAGACACCTAGTTTTTGCCACCGATCAGCAGTTCAAGTTCCTTGCCTGTTCAAAGGTTTGGTACTTCGATGCCACATTTATTAGCTGTGCCACGGAGCGGAGTAACTCGTTCGTAAACGAAGATTCAAAACAGACTCTGCATTCGTTAACTTCGAATTTTTGGAAAAATCTATTGAGAATAAAAGTTTAATAGCTTAGTTTGCCTCTGGAACGAAGTGACTATTCTTTGGAATGAAGTGACTATTTGCTGGAATGAAGTGACTCTTTGATGGAATGAAGTGGTTGGAATGAAGTGACCATGGAACAAAGTGACTGTAAACCTTTTTGACCAGTTCCCCTAATGTTTCATTTGTAGTTTATATACACCTATGTTTGGAGGTGCAAGAGCGTGCCTACTGTAATTTGTTAATTAAACATTGCAACAAACAATAACTTCCAGCTATATGCCCCCCTAAAAACAATTGGATATAAAAAGCCTCAGGATATTAAGTTTTGGTTTATATCTATGTGTATAAATAGCTCTTAATTACAGGCGGCTGATGATAACTTAAATCCCGTGGTAACTTAAACCTTACATTGACTTCCCCAAGATGCATTTCTTACATAAAAACTATAATGTTACCCTCAGTAAATTGAACTTCTTGTCATTTCATAGTTTTACAATTTCTCTGTGGAAACACACACCATGTTATATTTCCATTTCCAGTCAATTGTTTTGCCTTGAACCTTTGAGTTTTCATGAATTTACTGTGCAAATTTCTTTCTATAAGCCCCCTTTTACAGGCTTGTTCTTCATTTTGTATTCTTACATTATGTTTTCAGACTTAAGATGGTCATTTGATGATTGTAGAACTTGTGTTATGTCAGTTGTTGTTTAATATTTAATGGTATGAGCTGTAAAGTTTTTCGGGTGTGAGTAGCTTTCTAGTGAATGCTAGCTAGCAATTGCATTTTTGAGATGCACAATTTCTTCCAGGAACTGAGGCCTTCCTTTGTTAATGTGCATCTGGAGCAGTATAGTGTATTTTTAATGCTCTGTGGGGTACAACTAGCAAGTTTTACAGCTGTGCAGTGAGTACTGTAACACAAAATAAAAGGCTTGGTGGCTGTTTGCAATATGGTTTTGCCTATGCCAAAATGCAGCGGTTAAGAAGAAATGTGATTGAAAGCCTTGTTAAATTGGGGTAGTAGTGTTGTATCCTGACCTTGCTTGTAAGAAAACATTCAAATTTGAAATTTTCAATTAATATTATAGGGAAACATGCTATAGAGGGAAAAGAGAGGTTAAAGAAAAGAGGGATGAGTAAACCGGGACATGCTGTGGTCATATCTGGTGGAAGTACAGAACCACCATTTGATGATGTGCCTGTGGATCTATCAGCAGATCATAAGGATTTGGTTATGGAATACTCAGGTAATGCTAATATAAATATCTAGGTTAATTAAGGCGATAACTGGCAATTATATCAATGAAATTTTTAAAATCTCCACAGCCTGTATAGCAATTTAGCAAATTCCCAATTATATAGCTGTTCATTCTCTAAAATGAAATCCTATCCATGACATCCTAACCAGTATAAAGAAATCATATGGGTTTTAACAAGCAGACACATGGCCTGTGTGTGTAGAGGGAAAAAGACTAGGGGCCAATGAACCTGCTGTGTGTAATAATTAATGTATTTCCCCACTGTGGGGTCTTCGAACTAGCTGCATCATACATGTAGAGCTTTGCAGTCAATATTTTCATTTTCATTTTCACGAGGCTGAGGTTACTTTAATTTGAGGTCAAGGTATGCTCAGAGAAATGTTGAAAGAAAAGTCTTATCAACAGCAGAGAATGTTTTGTGAACTTTGTAGGTCTTTATATTTTTCCATTAGAATAATCAAATTATGGGTTTTGAAGAATGCAAACTATAGCAGCAAAATTATATTAGTTGTGGCACTGATAGACAAATTGAATAAATCTGAAGATTTGAGAGGCATTGTAGGGGTTCCATTAGGGGCTGGGTATGAGGCAAATTGACCGGCTGTGAGGACGATTTTGCTGGGCTGGTTCGACCATCTAGCATAAAGTTTTTCTTACAAAGAAGTTCAGATTTAATAGTTTTGTCCACCTATGAAAACCAGTTACCCTCCTGCTGAAAATGTTAATGAAATCCATGCATTATCCACCTCAGTGTTGCTGGTCATAGTCCTATCCCAGTTGTGACATTTATTTGGTTTTCCAGGCATAAAAAATCCTTGTGAGAAACACCGTTGACCAAAACAAAAATTTACTGCTGTGCAAGTTCTGGGATCATTGTTTCTTGGTCCCAGGCACTGTTCCCTTTTGCAAACCTTCTTCTGTGTGAGACCAAATATTTTTATTATATCATTGATAATTTTAATATAATATATTCGCAATGGAGGGTAGAGAACATAGCTTCCAGGTCTGACAAAGCTGTCTAGCAATTCAACAGAGTCATTGCAAATTAAAAGTAAATTTGTTTCAATTGATTATTCCCTAATTTAGTTTGCAATTCTAAATCTGATCCAGACAAGTTGAATTTTGCTTGAAAATTAATCTTGGTAGTTCTAGGTTCTTTTCTATAACCATTTAAGGTGTGAGTGAAAATTTGCCAACCAATGCACTGGTTTGTAAGAAAAATTCTTTATGTTTTTAGAAGCCTGAATTTAATGATAAGCTGTTTGTTTTAATGAAGTATGCATGCCCCATGTACTTTTTTGCCTGCATTCTGATGTTATGTATTGATTTATGGTATACTTTATTATAAATTTAATTTACTATGAATTGTTAATCAGACAGCACTTTTATTTGTGGGTTTTTGCCAAATAAATGAAATTGTTACCAATTTGCATGAAATCCGATTTACCTTCTGGGTAATTATTTAGTAATACCTTCTGTTATTTGATTAACTGAAGGCCACATGCAAAATTTACGAATGAGCGAATTGAGTTGAACAAAAAAAGAAGTTTCAAAAGTTGCTTAGCATAGTGAGCCCAAACCCTTCATTTTCATATTAAATGACAAAAAGATCCATTATTACTGATTTAATAAATAGAGAGAAGATGGGCTAGCAAATATATACTGTAATGTCTAATTCTGTTAAATCCTGGGTATCCATGTATTTTAATTATTGCATATTTCTTGTCTGATCTAATTCTATTTTGTAAAATTATAAATCATTTATTAGTTTACAATTGACCTGTTTTTGCCTAGTTTATTAAATTTTTGGTCAAGGTAATAAGGATGAAAATTTTGCTGTCAGGAGTATAAAACAAAGTTAGGCTGAGTCCCTGAGGGAAACTCATGGCAAGCTAGATCATTTAGTAATAAATGAATTCCTAAGTTCATATGTGACACATGTCTTGCATATTGTTAGGATCAGCGATGACCCAAGCATCTTACATGTATTCTTAATTTCTGAAATGTCTTGTTAAGCAATTACGTTGGCAATGTTAACGACCATACAACGAATGTCCTTTGATATTGGCTCTGCTGTGTCTGAAATTTACATTATATTTCCCAGTAGTGCAGCATAATATAGAAGCAGAATAAAATCCTAAGAAATACACAAACTATTTTCCTGACAATTAGTATCAATAAATGATAATTAGGAGTATAAGTAATGCTATGAATGCAAGTGCAATGATATATTACATGTATTAAGGATTTGCACTATGAGTGATGTTTGAAAATTCTCTAAAGATTGCACAAGCCTTAAGGCGAGTGCAGTTTGAAAGAATTTTCAAATATCATTGCTAGTGTAAGTCTTCAATTGCCTGAGGTTTCATATGATTATTCATTTATTAAGTGGCTGAGAAAATTACGAACATTCATTAACAGTGAATTGGACTGCTCTCAGCCAGTCACAATAGGGAAATTTTCTCAGTCATATAATGAATCATGTAACTATTGATCAGTGTTTTACACGTTATGATCACTTTCCCTATTTCAAGAAAGCAAAATATATTTAAAATAGGAATGATATTGTTTGAATGTTAACCATACGTTATTTTGCAATTAAGAATATAAAATAAAGTTCCTTGTTTTCTAATGTTAATGTGTATACCAATATCATTAATTTCATTTGAAGTTTCAATACTGGTGTTAGTTGAAGTGAGAGCCAAATGTAAATTCAGTCTGTAGTGAGCATTTTAAATCAATGTGTAAGATAGTGTTGACTGCCACTTGCTTGTGAGTAGGTTTCAGGAAGCCCAATGCCTTCTAGGTATTATTGTAGTTGTGGAGGTTACTTGCTGTCAGAAAATGGTAAGCATAAAATGTCACAATTACTTGTTCTGTTATCTAGTCCTTTTGCATTTCAGTTCCTTTTACATCTTTTAACTAAATTAAACTGATCTACATTATACGTGCAGTCATAATTCAGAAAGAAACTGCTAGTACAATGTGAAGATATAAATCTTGTGACTGTGTAAATGCCAAATTATGAAGTTTTTTTTAGGTCTTTCAGTAAGTCTCGCCATTCTCATTCCCAGAGGCCGTGATCATTTTTTTGGCCCAAAGAATCATGGCCTCTGGTGGCATTTCGTACTGCTAACTAAAAGGACTTTGATGTTTGGAAATGAAGAAGTAAATCTTCCTACATACATTAGCTGTAGTAGCTAAAAATGTCTTCAGCTGATTGTTTTTAAAGTGATTTCTCATCACATTTTTTATTTTTTTATTTTTTACTGCTTTTTTTTTTTTTAAGTCCAATAGGACTTTATTTAACCACCTGTTGAAAGTTCAAACACTTCTGCTGTTACTTTACACTAATACAGTACAATAAAGGCTACATACACTACTTGCAAAACAACAGAGCTATTAACACTACTTACAGTACTAGACAGCTTCCTCACCCTACTTACTATAAAGAATCGATTTTGAACACATGCCAAACACATGTGTGGATATAAATGATTTTGTAGCGGTCAGTAACATGTCCTTTTTTGTGTTACATGTTAAACTTTCCAGGGTTTCTGTTACATTACCTTACAAGTGAAATCACTTTAAATCTCATTGTGTAAAGTAGAATTATTACATGAAAAAGTTATTTCAGAAAACAAGTAACTACTACATTGTAAAAGCCAATCAGATTTGCTTCATTTACAGGGCAATATTGTTCAAGTACTGGACTCAGTTCTTGTAATCTTTAGGCTTACATGTCTTAAAGAACTAACTTACACATAATTTTTTTTTCTCCCAACTGTTTCCTTCTTTTCTTTAAAATCATCAGTTAATACCAAGTTGACTCTTAATCATAATAATCGGTACTTTACATTTGCAGGTATTTTTCAGTCTATGATTGTTAGAATGTTTCTAAATATTTTCAGTCATAAATCTCTTATTAACCAAGCTTGCTTGGGACTGCACTGTGTGAATATCAGACCTCAGTCCATACTGTCAAGACCTTGGGCTGATATTCCTCCAGTATGGCCCTCATGCTTGGTTAGTAAGACAAAAAGATATGTCTAAATTATATTGTAATGTCACTAACACTAGATATGCCAGGTATTCTTTTTTGTTGCAGGTTTTGTAGTATGAAGTGACTGTGATTATCTCACATATTGTAACTCATAGAGGGTGCCTTATCACTGCAGCCCTCCCTTAGTATTACAGTCAAGTTTCTCCAGAAATTCTCTGGTCCCCATTTATACATATAACTGGGCAGTGTGCAAAGAAGTTGTGTCTGATAGCCTGGGGTTTTGTGGATTTTTGTTTAGGCTAGTGGATTCTGAGATTAAAAAATTGAGGGAGTGCAAATTCCAGAAGTATGTTAAAAGATCAAGTTATTGTTTTAATTTTTAATTAATTTATCCTGCTTGGGAAAAAATTCTTTTAAGGCTAATGAAAATGCCTGTCGTGCACATGGAAAGATTTTCTTTGTCCCCTTGTGGGGAGAAGGAGGGGGAGGGAGAGGGGGAGGGGTGAGTACATTGTGAGAGTGAACTCTTAATTTCCTAATTGTGTATTGTATGAAGAGCTATCCACTGCATCGGCTTGCTGGCCACTAAAATCCCAAGGAAAATACAGTTGAATCTGTGAGCGTTCAAGGTAGCTGGTAGTAACTGACTGATAAGCACATCAAAGGGGCAATGATTTCAGATGGAGATAGTTTGGGAATTTTTTTTCAAATAACCAAGAATCATCTGTACAACATTATATATGTTTTATTAACACTATCGCCGTCATATGAACTGTTTTCTCATAGATATGTTTGAACCATCAAAGGGCACTGGTTTTATTGATATTCAAGATGGGGATGCCGTATCTGAATCCAGTGACACAGAGATTGTTGCACACACTAAAGAACAGGTACAGTATGGTAATCAAGCTACATCAAATGAAAGCAACAGTGACAGTGATGTAAATGACGGCCCTCCGCCATTACACAGTGATGAGGATGATGACGATGGTAGTGATATTGATGGCATAGATGGGCCCCCTCCTTTGGACAGCGATGGCAATGCTGAGAACTCGGATGGTGCAGAAGAGCTACCTACCTCGCCTAACACAGGCAGCAGCGATGAATTGAGCACCAAGAGAGCTCCTATGCCAAGTGAGAGGAGAGGTGTAAAAAGTTCTGAAGACTCTGAAAGTGATAGCGATAGTGAGAGTGGTGTAAAAGAAGCACCACCACCTCTTGATAGTGAAGATGATGGAGAAGAAAACGAACTGAGTAGTCCTAGTGCAGAAAATATGGAAAGTGCTAATGTTGACATTGTTGAAAGTGATACACATGATTCACCCGTAGAGGAAGTTAATAATGACGATGATGAAAATGATAATGATGATGACAATCGTGATGATGATGATGATGAGCGACATGATGATAACAATGATAACGATGATGATTCTAAAGAGGAGGAAGTGGAGGAGGACACTCAAGCAGTGCCGCACTCGACTGAGTCTGTCAATCTTGAGATTGAAAATGCAGAGGAAAGTGAACAATCTGATTCACCTGCAGAAGCCGAGAGGCAAGTTCCACTGCAGCACCAATCTGATGACAGTGATGATGGCATCGTTAATGAGAGAGACAGTGACCATGAAGCTGCCGTGGATTCAGTGGAAGAGGTACATGTTGCTTCTGTTGTCAATGAGGTGAGCAGCTCAGCACTAGCTGACGAGGATTCACATACAGATGGACTGAATGATAACGAAAAAACCGATGTTACTGAGGATACTGCCATTAGCAATGAACTTGATGAGAAAGAGGTTGCTGCAAGTTCATCTAGTGATCACAATCATGACCGACCACGTAGTTGTAGTAACGAAGAAAGTCCTGACGATGATAGTGATCAGGGTAGTGGTGACTCTCCACAATTTGATCCCATGGAAGATGAAAATGAGCTGGAATGGGATGTGGAAGATTTTGATCTGCCCCCTCATAAGAGTGCAAAGCCAAACTCAAAGACCAAGACAGAAGGAATAGAGGTTGACAAACTAAAGAAGTCTTTTCTGGACACTCTTAAGAGTGAAGCAGAGCAGACAAAGGTTGATGAAACTGGACAGAAATCCGAGACAAAGAAAAAGGAAAAGGTCGATAAAGGATTAAATGCAAAGAACACCCTCAAAGACGAGAAGAAACGTGCTGATGGTTATTCAAAAAATGTGACCAATCATGATTCAAAAAGTGAGCCTGGGAAACATCCCAAGAAAGTGACAAAAGAGATCTCACCTAAACCTGAACAAGACAAAACAGAAAAGAAAAGTGTTAAAGATGGGATAAAAAATGTACCAAGAACTTCGCCAACTACCAAGCAAGTTAACACTGTAACAAAACCTGTGAAAGCAAAAGTCAAAGCTACAGATAAGAGTGCAGACAAAACAGACATAAAGCAAAAGAGTGAAAAACAAAGAAAAGATATCAAAGAAAGTCCAAGGCTGACTGAAGCACCTAGTATGGAAAGGAAAGTTGTAGCAAAATCTGGAAAGGTAAAATCTGCTTCAGCGTCATCTCTCCATAGTGGCATTGATGACCAACAAAGAGGTGCTAATGAACAGCAGAGAGGTCAACAGACTCTGCCAACAAAAGAAAGAAAAAAGCCCAGACCAGTTAGTGATTTACCAGCTGATACTCGTTCACATATTAAGCATAAAGAAGAAGTAAATTTGCCTGCCATCCAAACAAAAAAAGAAATAAAGAAACCACGAAAGAGTGATAGTGATGCAACATCGGATTCTTTGATAAGGCAAAAGCCACAGAAAACGAGCTCTTCCGAGTCTGTTCCCAAACAAAAGAAAGCAACCCCCGTTATAATACCGACGCAAGGAAGGAAAACGAAGGAAAACGAAACACCCGCAGAGAGTACTGAAGTAAGGAAGGCAAAAACTAAAAGAACTGCTAGTAAGCCTGTTGCTGTTGGAACTGAACATGAAGATGCCGTTGTTAATCACGAAAGGAATCGACATAGTGATACGCATGTACCTGTTAAAAATACCGCTGAAGTAAAAGCAGCCAAACCGCGGTCAAGACACACAAGTAATGGTCACGTCTCCAGCTCACATGAAAAACTTTCCTCACATTCTGGTCGGCATGATCATGGTCACAGGGACCATGCTTCTCACAAGCACAGTGACCACGCCCATGATCGGAGCAAGCATGTTTGGCTCTGCAGAGACGATGAAATTCATAAGCTCATTGCACAGAAAGCATCTCTGTTAAAGGAATATGAGTCAGGAAGCTTGGCTGGGAGAAAAGTTTGTAAGTAAATCTTTGTTATGCACATAAATAACATTTGATATTTGTTTCTTAATATTTAATGGTTGGGGACAACAGCTGTTTGTCTCGTTATAGCTACGGTGTGTCAATCTGATGGCAGACCCTGCTTACACCTTTATATTATGGGGCAGTGTTCATGATCTGCTTTCAAACATCTAAGCCATGCAATATTACTCTTGTAGATACAACATTGCGGCCGACGGAATTTTGTTTTGTCAAAAAAGTTCATCGTCTAGTTTAAATCTATCAACCCACGATTAAATTGATAACAGGCATTGCCAGTGGTTACTACTTAGTAGACCACTTAACAGTGTAGAATCGGCTTAAAGAGTTCTAGTTCAACTGACCTGTGGCCGAGAAAATCCATCCTCTCGTTTTGCTTGAAGGGTATTCGGTAGTTTTCTTCATTCTTTGAAAGGGAAAGAGAGGCTACTCAGACGTCCCAGTGGAAAAACAAAAAAATTAATTAATTGTCCTAGGAATCAAGGGCTCAGTTTTCACGTCAACAGGTACCACATCTGCATGTGAAATTAACCAATCAATACATTTGAACGCCGACGCAATTTCGCTCCGTGTTTACATTTTAGTAATTATACCAGCAACGAAATCGGTGCCAAAGAGATAAGCATTTTTATACTTGTGAGACGAGTAGACTGACTTTGTTTTCAATATTTTGGTGTTCGGTAGAATTTAATAAAATAGCAGGAGCTTTGAATCGCATGGCAATGTGTCAGTCATCTTGGGTTCCGCTTAAAGTTTCAGGACACAGAAGCCGTTACAAAAGAGAGGAGGAGCTTGCTGATCTCCCGGATGTAGGATTCATTAGCAACAAACCGACACGGAGACAGACGAGGCCGTTGAGCGAAGCCTTTCCAGACAGAGCACCTTACAGCTCACGGAGGAAAGCTCAGCGCCGATCTCTGCAACTCTCATACTCGGGATCTTCAACAGACGAGGATGAGCGGACCAACAGAGCTGTGGAGGCAAAGAGAGGTGGTACTTTTTCTGTGGGGTTGGCGTCGAGAAACATTGAGCAAAAGGAGGCAGCAGGTGGGAGTGACTCGGATCACGAGGAAACCTGTGAATACTGTGCGGCGGAGAAGGTTTGTAAGCTGTACGGTGTATTCTAATGATTCGTTAAAGTAGTAAAACTCGACATTCTTTGAATAGTTACAGGAGATGTTCTGTTATTGACGAAGTTACGTTCAAATAGAAAACAAAAAGTAAAGTAATAGTTTGCTAAGCGGGAAGGAACACCGCACTAAAAAGATAATAAAAGACCCAGCAACAAAATCTTTTAGACTGGGGACGGTAACAAACGACCAACGTGACGTCATCATAACGCGCCATCATAGATTGGGGAACAAGTACCGTATTGTAGTAGTTCGTCAAGTGTGATCGTCTGGGTGAGGATAGATCCGCAAAGAGCTGTTGTTGGTGGCTGAATACCTGACCGGAAGTCATCTTCACAGTCAAGTGAAAAGTGTTTGTCAGTCGGTGATGTCATAAGTCTAGTCCGTTGAAACTGACTGGTCAGTTAAGCGGAGAAGGTATTCGCTGTTAAAGACTCGTGTGAAGTTTCCCAATAGTCATCGGTCAGTTCTTGTAAGTTTTGATCCGTCTATTGCTGGTCAAATTAAGTCGGTCTGTTTGAGGTCCGTCTATTGTTAGTCAGATTACGTCGTTCTGGCTAAGGTCCGTCTGTCGGTTTTGTCTACGACTTGAACAAGTCGTTCGTAAGGTCTCCGTAGTTGTTGACATGTGTTGAGAGGCGTTTATTCTAATTTGGTCAACGAGCTCTCAGAGTCAGTCGTTGCCAAATCCAGGCAGATGTATCCGTGAGGTTTCTAATTCGTTTTGTCCAACCAGAAACTGTGCGAGCTCCTCGAACGTTGTCACAGTCAGCCTGTCGCCATTGGTTACGAAATGTTGCTTAGCAACATACCTGCTGAAAATCGTAGGCTCAGGCAATTCTTCTCAATGCGAAGGTGGTACTTGTTCTCCTGGCGATATAAATTTCATTTGTTTGATGTTTAAAGAAATCTTGTTTCCTTCTGTTTACACTTCACTTTCTCACTGACGGTAGTTTTGTTCTTCATTTTGACATTCCTCTCTGGTTCTCTTCTCTTAACCTGTAGATTTATCTTTTACCTAAACGACTTCGCGCAATTTTATAAAACTGCGCTTCTCTGTTCAAGATTCTATTTTGATCTTTGTTCTCGAGGATACTGAGACGCTGAAGTCAGACGACGGAAGTAGATTACATCAAATGTTACCAACTGTGTGCTGATCGTTGTCTTTTACGTTTTTTCCTCTTGTTTACGTTGCTTGGTGTGTGTCTGTCTGTGTTTGCTGGTAATTATTAGATGTCGTGGGATGAGTATGTGAGGAATTGTAAGCAAGCCGTGACCCAGCGCCGCCAACAACAGCAGCAGACTGATGAACCCAACACTCTTCCTCTTCAACTGCTTCAAACTTTCCGCTTGCCTGGACCTTTCTTTGACTCATCTGTAAGTTTCTGTTATGTCAGCATGGCTTTCAAATGAAGCCCACTACTGGATTAAGCCAGTTCTATCTTCTCTTACTGTGAGCTAACCTTTGTAATTTCACGATCCAGTTCTGGAAGATCCATGACGTTTACCCATCGATTGCGCTTCGCAGATCAATTTCTACAGTCTCAAGTTTAAAGTGGTTTTAACCTGTGCCTAGCCTTACATTAATTCTTTCCAGTTGCAGGGCTCGAAATTGCGACTCACTGGTCGCCAATGCGACCAAAAATTGAGCACTGGCGACTAAATTTTCAGAACTGGTCGCCAGCTGGCGACTCGCGTTTTGTCCGATAACTAAAGAAAACCACGACACAACTTTTGTTTTTAAATCTTTATATTAGGAAATCAATCGGATATGGTAGCTAGTATACAACTCACCTTGCCGTTCCCAGTAAGATAATGTCTGAATATCACAAGATAATCGAAAAAATTGAATGTATTTCGACACGTCGATACTGCGTTCACGGCGCGCCATATTGTTTCAGCGGCTTCTTCCGAAACTGCGATCGCAGGCGCACTTCACCATGTGCTTTTCATTTGCCGCGAAAATGGCGGCAGATACCAATCAGTTGAAGGAACTACGTGAGTTTTTACGAGCGGGGAATGAAGATTCAAGCATGGCCTTGTTTGTCGGCAGCGAAAGGCATCGAGGAAAGTAAGTCGAAAATAAACAACGGCATTTCGAAGAAGTAGCAAAGGGAAAATACGCAATGACTCCTGTTTGTCTCACAATGAAAACCACAGACTTGAAACGTTTTATGCTTCGCCTCATTTAAAATGACTATGGAGACAACCGTCACCTTCGGACCTGAGACAAATCACCTGAGAACAACAGTAGCTTTATAACCTAGTGTTACTCGTGTTGTTTTTAATTGTTTTCGCTCTTCAGTTGTGACTTTTCTTGCATGCGAAGTGACGTATAAAATCGTGTTCTTGTGTAAGTTATATATAAAATAAGTTGGCGACCAAAATTTTTCCGTTAGTCGCCAGCTGGCTCCCGAACGAAAAAGTCAATTTCGAGCCCTGAGTTGTAACTAATTGCTGGACTACTGGACGGTCTGTTTGCGGCGTCTTTTGGCAACGTTCGTGAGTTGGGAGCGTTCATTCATTGCCACACCGCAAACGGTCTATCTTGTAACCTTACTAATGCTTTGCCCTTACCTTTAAAACTCCTTCTAGACGATAAAAAGACGTAAGTTAATTCAGCAACATTGTGCAATACTCTACCCTTTGACACTAACTAGCTCACTCAGCCCCCTTGTTGCATGTCGCTGCGAAATGCCCGGACTGCTTTCGTAGACTAATAATATTGGCGTCAGCTGAAATTGATGGAGTAGCGAAGCAACTGATGTTAGGTTAGAAGAGAGGAGTTTGTCACAAAGTGGACGTACAATAGCTTTGCGCGATTGTTTTCTGCTGAGTTGGAGGGGAAAAGTTTCCGTTGGACTTAAAATCAGCAAAACCAAGCAGTAACATGATAGAAAGGTTTTAGTGTTTGCGCCGGCTTTCTGTCAAAGTCTTAGCATAGGATAGCATAGCAAGAAAAACAGGCCCCCAAAATATGTCTTGTATAAAAGAATGCTGATCCTAATCAAGCTTGTGTGTGAGACTTCATGAGGGGGAATATGGCACTACAGTTAACGCGCGATGAAAAAGTAATGGTCGAAGCGTTAAAATTGTTCCAGTCTACAAAGAGCATTTTCAATCGTTCTTGCGAGTAAACTGGGCAAATGCAAATTTACTTCGCGGTTTTAGTGTGCTGTCAGTGTTTAATTACAAAATTAAAGATTACGCTCCTGAAATGTTCTTCGCTTACTTTCTGAAAGGAAGCAAGTTACCTTTACCACAATTTTCTTCCAACATCTGCCATTTTTATGTGGTTTTACACAGATGTTTTTGATACGAAGGGAAGTCGATTCCCCTTGGTATTGTGTTTGGGAATCTTGTTTGTAGAGCGTGTTTCTCTCATTAGTCGGGTGAAATTCGTTATTCCTGAGATGAATTTTATTTTGGTCGTGTTTATAAACTGAATTGCTCAATTATTTTGACTGGTAGAATATGTGTTATTGGTACGTAGCAATGGTATTAATAATTAACCGCAAAACCACCGCTGTGATGGATTCGAATGAAGTCGGTCAACAATCAAAAAAGTTTCAATTTTCGTTCGTGTCAGTACTGAACCTTCCTACTTTTGTCCTGATTTTTTTCTTTCCGTTGTTGACAATGTTCATGCGAGTTTTGCTGTAGATCGATGCGAACACATATTGTTTTACACTTCCCGCCGAAAACTTCATGCTTCTTCAAACTTGCCTACTCGATGAATTCCATCCCTTTGTATGTTACGCGAGGGACTTGTTTTTTGTTACAATATGCAATATTTTATTGTGTGTTATTCATTTTTCGTGTCGTTCTTGGTTTATGTTTTGTAAACCTGTATTTTAACAAAGCATTTGTGTTTTCACTTTTACAGGCTGCAAGTAAAGCCCGTGAACGGAACCCAGGTAAGAATCATCGATATAATTTTAGTCGGTTTTCATTTTCAAGTTGGGGTTTACTTGTTAATTCGGCTGACCTAAGAAAATTTAGAATCATTTGTTTCTTCTCGAGGAAAATGGAATAAAGTTTAGCGAATTTGATGGTCTCGGTATGGAGCGCAGCGGGTCCTTCTGAACGGGAAGCAAACCTTCCTGAATGCAATCGTTTGCATTAAATTTGTTTGCATACGTAGCGTCGCGAAGGCTTCCAAACTAATATAAAACAACATTACCATTAAGTTGCTTACCCCAAGACTTACCAAACATTTGCCTTTACTCACTGAGTTCCTACACTTATCAGTTAACTTTCTGTACTTTATTAGCGAATATTTGAGCTTAAATTGGTTTCTGATCTCGTTTGCTTTGTGGGATTAAACCACGTTGACTACTCTTTGTATGTAGTGCAAACAATACTCGCATGCATTGAATTATCACGAAATGCACATATTCTGTTAAATATTTTATTACTCTTGGTGTTTGAGGTTGATTATCTACGTAATTACATGTCTGACTAGCGGTATTTATCTAGGAAATACTGGGGCCAATTCGGAATGCTGGCGTCCAAGAGTTCACAGAGAAAGAAAAACATAGATAGATTGTGTCTTTCGACCGCCAATCACGTTGTAAATTATGTTGTTTTTTGCCGTCCTTTTGTCCTGGCCCTGTTTTCCCTACTCGGCAACTCTTTTGCTCAGTTCGAATCGTCCGTTGGTAACGTTTTATTTGGCGCAAACAGCCTATGAAAAGCGCGGACATGCGTCTGCGTTCGCCAACTATGAAGCAAGCGGCCATAAAACAAAATGGGCCATTTCCGAGTTGCTTTTTGCCTTTGTGTCAAAACGAGTCCATTCATATGAAAATGTGTTCCGCCTACAGGTTCATTTTCCTGTTAATCAAACTCATTTCGCTATGAAAGTTTTTGCATAAGGACTCGTTTTGAAACAGAGGCCTAAGGTAACTCGGGAATGGCCTATTAAGCTGTCCACACGGCCGGGCGGAGTCCGGGAACAACATCCTTTTCCGCTCGAAATTTGACTGAGCCCGCGATTTTTGACTGGGTACTTGTTAAAGGCTGGTTGTCACTAGCGACGGAGTCGTAGTTGGAGTCGTAATCAGAAGCGCAGAGTGATCGGAAGCAGAACACCCATTCCGCTTATGACTCCGTCGCTTACCAATCACAACGTTCGATTCCGGGCCTTGTGATTGGTTGGTTCTTCTGCTTCTGCTTCCGACTCCGACAATTTAGTTTTCACTGGAACTTAAGAGACGGAGTCGTAAACGGAATCAGAAGAAATGGAAACGTCTTGATTTTTCCGACTCCGATTCCGTCGATTTTATGACTCCACGTAGGACTCCGATTTTAGGCTCGATTTCCGCCGCTTTCTCGAGTCCGGTCTACGTTCCTCCTCGGGGGAGGAGCGCGGGCTCCTTTCCCGGACAGCGGCTGGTAATCGAGCCTACTCCGATTTTCGATTTTCATTAGGTCGTAAGCTCTCTTACGACTCCGACTACGATTCCGACTACGACTCCGTCGCTAGTGAAAACCAGCCTTAGGTAACCTGAAGTAAGGCTGTTCTGATTGGACGATAGGAATCGAAGACCTTTCTGATACTTAAGCGTGGATTGCCAAAAAAATTCTTTCAACTCCCCTCGATCTGTGCTAAACTTTGTTTATTGATGACACAATCTATCTCATCAGTCAGGGAAACAGTACCGCAACTTTCGTGTTGAAGTGGCGAAGCAACTGAATGCGTCTTGATAGCCCTTCGGAGAGTACTTTCGGAATACTTTCGCAATACTCGGGAATACTTTCGGATGACTCGGAGTACTTTGGAATACTTTCAGAGTACTCCGAGTACTCTGGAGTACTTTCGGAGTACTTTAGGATCACTCGGAGTACTCTGGAGTACGTGTGGAGTACGTTCGGAGTACTCCGAGTACTCTGGAGTACTTTTAGAGTACTACGAATTCTCTGGAGTACTCTGGAGTCCTACGGTGTATTCCGAGTACTCTGAGGTACTTTAAGAGTACCTTCGGAGTACTCGGAGTACTCTGGAGTACTTTCGGAGTGCCTTCGGTGTACTCCGAGTACTCTGGAGTACTTTTGGAATACCTTCGGAGTACTCGGAGCACTCTGGAGTACTCTGGAGTCCTTCGGTGTACTCCGAGTACTCTGGGGTACTTTCGGAGTACCTTCGGAGTACTCGGAGTACTCTGGAGTACTTACGGAGTACCTTCCGAGTACTCTGGATTCCTCGCGGAGGATAACAATCGAAAGCTTTACGAGTGCTTTAATGAAGATCTGCTCCCATATTTATTGCCTTTACCTATTTTTAAGCGCTGTGATTTCCTTTAATCTAACTTGTGGTGTTTAATTTTCGTTCGGTGTTGCACAGCGCCATGCTGTGTGATAGTATGACTGATACCTGATTGCCTTCTGGCTAAAGTTTATGGTTACATGTATACGTGTTGATATTTTAATATTCGAATTGTATTGCTTTGTTGAATGTTGACTCTTAAATGAAAAGCCATTTACGTCTTTGAAAATTTGTGATCAGGCGATCTTTTGTCAAGATGCTGTACAATTCAAATTCAGTGGGGTTGTGATTTTATCTAAAACGGGATAATTTAAAAAAATCCCGATAGAAAATCCTTTTTTGTTGTACAAGCAATGAAAAAGAATCGACAATTGTCAATAACACTTCTGCAGGAGTCGATAATATTCTGATAAGTTGAAGATTTTAATTTCCAATTTGGCTTTGTCGTAACGGAGCAATTTAACGTAAATAATAAACTAAATATTTGTTCACTTTGCATTTGAAATGATATGAAGTTGTTTGAAAGGGATTAGGAAGTTTATTTTAATTTAGATTGTCGGCTGCCTAGATGCAGAGCAGATCTTGTTATGAAAGCAGGGTTAACTCGAAAATAGCTTTGGTTGAAAAAACAAAATGGATCGTGTGCGAAAATCTGAATGGATATTCAGTTTGGAAAGAATCGGCAGTTTTTCCTGTTTTGACATATGCGCGAGTTACACTGATGCCAACTGCAAATTATTTTATTTCTTCCTAACGTATAAATTTAGACTTTTTAGCTCTTAAAATAGGTCGATTTCAGGTTGAGTTTCCAAACAATCTTGTTTATGTTTTGGATGCATTAAAAAAGAAATCGGGAAAAAACATCTACCCCGCTAAATAGTTTTTGTTTAATGAAAACGGTTCCCTACGGAGAAGACGATTACAGTGTGGATCCTGCAGGTAATTCTCGATAGAGTAAATATGGAAGGACGTTCATTTTGAAAAGAACTGAATGCGTTAAACGAATTCATTGAAAAGGCTTCACGTCTTGTTACGAGACAGCTGGCTGCATGTAGGCAATCTCAATTAGTTGTGTTTCCTATTAATCGTCACTTAAGAATTTCTATTTCGGATGCTAGGTACTCAGAAATGTATTAAACTTGGAGGAATTCTCGCGTATCTGACGCTGGCTTTGCGAAATTACTCGAGAATGTTTTTCCCTGTTCAATTCTTGTTTATCTGTCTGTCAGTGCATATTTTCGGGTATCTTGCGTATAAATATTTAATTACCTGTAGTCGGTGGGCGCTCTTGTCATATCTGTCAAATATTCCAAGCCCGTTTGGGAAGAGGAGGCCCGCTTTATTTTCTCTTGTGAGAAATAAGTTTGCCCGAGGCGCGCGCATGTTAGCCTTGCGGCTTTCTTCGCAATTTTTGCGCGGGAAAACGTGTTAACGATCAGATGTTATCCTGATGTAGCTTGGTCTTAAAAACTAGAAATGGTTTCTGATGAGTACGAGTTCAACATCCCGGAAGTGAGGCTATTCTTCCGATTCTGCGAGCACAAAGACAATGATTCCCTTCCGATCGGTAAGAAGCACAGAAAAACTTCTGCTTGTTTCAGCGGCAGCTCCATCTGAGATCTATCGTGTGCTGCTGCAATCGATTTGAATTAATTTCTGCTCCACTAGCAGCTTGATTAACTGTTTGACTGTGTGACTACGTAGTTGTTTAAAGGGAGAATCGCACTCGCCTGTTCTAGCAACAGATACTTAACATTTCCTTTTTTCTCTTTTGTTTCTTCCTCTTTGCAGCGTGGGAAGGCCCTCATCACCCGAGGAACCTTCTTCTTGGAGTTGTGTACACGGCCAAGGTAAGTCCTTGTCAAACACATCTTATGTGCGGTTTGCGGGTTTGAATAATTCCTACGCAAATTCAGATCCACGCACAAGCTTTGAGCTATACGTAGAGCAGACTTTCGAGAAACAGAACTGCGGTTGCGTGAAGTTGTTTCCCCCCATTTTGTCGAATGTAAGTTTATCGGTGAGTCACACAAGATTTGATTCAATTCGGTGTGGAAAAAGAATCTCGAGCGAAAGTCACGAATCGACTAAAAATGTTTGTTTAGAAGTATTTTATGGAAGGGTCAGTAAAATTGTTTAATAGTGTTATGCTGCTTTGTATTTCGTCTTGTCCTCGCATTTCAATTGTATCGATCATCTAGGAATTACCATAGAGTTTCAATACTTTATGTCTGTCATCCTTTTGTACTTTGCATGTTTTCCACTGATCGCGATCATTTTCCTTCAGAATTTGCATCCCAAAGACCTGCTATTGTTTCTGTTGACAGGTTATACTATAAACAAATGGCCAAAATGAAACCCTCTGACCTAATAAATTGTGTGGTACTTCTAAGTTATTAGAAATGTTTGAGGGATATTGATTGTACTAAACACTGTAAAATCGACTTTTCCCACAAGAGATTGGCGTTTTTTCATTGCAATATTGTGTTGGGTTTGAATTTACTTTTGACGAAGAGATAACTGTTTGCAAGTCTCGCCGATTCGTAAGTCGAAAGTGTAATTCGTGGATTAACTTCTTTAAAAGTGAGAGTAACAAATGTGTTTGAGCCGTTTGAGACACTTTCTCAGACGTGATACAGTATTTGTTCATATAAGTGATGTTTGCCTTAGCAGATGACAAAATGTGATAGCTAACCCAGACTGTGTTCTGATCTTAACGTTAATTTATGGATAAGAATTAGCACTTTTTCCTCCTTTTATTTTGCATTGCTATAAAACTGCGGAAGAATTGGACAATATTATTTCGACTTGATACCGTAATGCTTCGAGGCAGGAAGAATTGCTTGATTTGCCGACAATTATTATTTTTTGAGAACATCTTTTCCTATGCTTAGTCCAAGTGCTGCAATGCATGACAATAGTTAAGATGTCGGTGAGAGAACTAGTGGCTGCTGAAACAAAGAGGTCTTTTGTTTCCTTGCTTGGAAATTTAAATAACAAAAGCAGTGTGTGTAAACGAATATCTTCCCTACTTTTCGCTGCACGATACTTCATTATTCACTCTCTAAACTGACTTGCCAGTGATAGTTTATACAACGCAAACATACTGCTAGGCTTTTGAAACTATTTTCAAATGTAATATACAAGTTCTTAGTTTCTCATTTTCCTTGGCTTTTTCCTTTCCAGTACCTGGGATCATCGCAAATTATGTCGCCCCAGTCCCCTAACAAAGCCGTACGGATGGAGCAGGCGCAAGAGGCCGTGGGACGGATAAAGGTGAGACTCCATGCCTCGTTTGTGTGTGAGCAATATTGAACAATGTCGCAGAGTCGAGGTTAGTGTGGACAAAAATACAAGAACAGTATGAAAACATCCACACCAACCTTGTTCTGGTACTATTTTTCTTATGCACAGAAGTGGAATGAAGGAAAGTTCTTATACGGAAAGAGCAGTAGAACTCTGTGCTATTAGAAATTGAAGCCACTTCTCTTGGACCGTTGGACTCGTGTATGACATGAAGCAAGTAGAGAAGTAACTGTGGGATTTATTGAAGAAACCGAAAGTAGATGGAACCAACCTTACATTTACGGACGGCTTTAATGAACGAGAACTTCCCCACATCCATTCATACCAACTATGATTGAATGCTGTGATGGACTACAATCTTGGTTAATATAAATGAAAACTTAAGACCACCCCTCCCCCCATTTAAATTATGAAAAACTGGCGTGTTTTGGTTTTAGCGCAAGTTCATGGTTCATTCGGGGGGAGGTGTTGGTTTTATTTCTTATTTTATTCCGATCAAGATCGTAGCATCCCATCCAAGGGGGGGAATATTATTGCTGTTTTTATTAATCCTGGTTGCCTCATGTCTTGGTTCAGTAGTGCGGCTTGCATGGACCTTGGGTGATGGTAATCAGACTGTCGTTACTTTACATGACGCATTCCTCCAACTTGCCCCAAAATGCTCACATAGGGGAGGGCTGCCCGCTAAAGGAGATTGGCCCCAGGCTATACAAACCTTGTTAAGTAAATGCATGTCATTAATTGTTCCTCCTCATCAGTAGTTCGTTGGGTTTTCTTGTTTGACAGGTGCCTGAAGGTGAGGACCAACCTACCACCGATGTGGACCTGTTCATCTCTACCGAGAGACTAAAAGTCGTCAACTCTGGAACCAAGGTAACGCGTTTTGTCAGACGGATACAATGGCTAATTCCCTCATGGTACCATGGAATTATGGGAGTTGTATTCATTAAAACAAATATCCAGTCCAAGATGATGAATACAACTACCATGAGTCCCTGCAGGCGTATCTCGTAGAGGGAACTGGTCATTCCAAAGTGACGGCTGATCTGTGTGTGGTGCCATTGATTGACTGTTACTTGACAACACTGCACAAATCAGCTCTGCAGAGATATGTGTTCAGTATAGAGTTTTTAAGGACGAGTCTTAGTCTTCTTTTGAGAGGTGGACGAATTAAAGGAGCTCAGTCACGGAATATTGAATTATTTTGGCCACGTGCAAAATTACCGTCAAATTGAAGGAAACCTGAAAATGATAGTTTACTACGATAGAAAATAATCAAAGAGATTATGCTGATTGATAAACGAACAAAGGTGGTGAAGGATGGAGAAGATTGACACGGACTACAAACGACTAACTTGAAAAATTTAGGCTAAACTTTTCAAGATACGCAAACAGTGATGTAGCTTCTTTAAGCGCGCGAAAAGAGGCGTATAATTTTTGCCCAAGTATCTTTAAGTTCACTTCCCTGTCGTGTTCAACAGGAAGTCACGTTAGATCACGCCATATTAGCCAGGTTAGCCTAATTAGCCATGTTAATCTTGTAAGATCGCGCGCAAAGAGACGTATAATTATTGCCCAAGTACCTGAAAGTTCACTTCCTTGTCGTGTTCAACAGGAAGTCATGTTAGATCACGCCCTCCGTACCGTGTCGTTTATCGCCGATATCGGGGATGTTCTGGTGCTCATGGCTCGCCAGCCGCCCGAGGAACATCACAATCAGGAGGTGTTGAAACCTTCACAGATCCTGGCGAGTGTAGGAACAGCGCAGACCGACCACAAAAACATCAAGATCACCTGCCATGTCTTCCAAGCTCCCGAGGTTTGTTTGAGAAATATAAGTCATATTGAACGGATTTTGAACAATCTCTCCCCACCCCCCCCCCCCCCCCCATGTACCTAGATATCCTCAGTCTCCTACTAGTTTGTATTCTTATCAAATTCATGTTCAATTTCCGGCAATCATGGAAGTTACGGTAGTAACGAGTGTCACTATTTAAATCCACGAAAAGAATCTTGGGCTTTTAGTTTTTGGAAAGAGTTTCATAAATGAAAGAATTAGATAATGAAAAGGGCCACTGAGTGTCCCATTCAGTCATCATGATGAGGGAAGTTGATTGTTTTAATCATGATTTTTATACTCATTCAAGTCAGTGAATATTCTGTTCTCTCCTCCCCAAAGCTTGTTTTATGTCTTTTTGTAATTATAACCCTTTCAGTCCCATTTTTCAAGACGTTAATTCTTCTTACTGTTATTCTACAGTTCTTTTCATGTCAGCTCTGAGATTTTGGTTGGACATCAAGGCAATGTCACTGAGTTGATGATTTTCTTTATTCTCGTCACCTTTTTGCTTGAAAATGTGTCGGTATTATAACAAGAAATTACCTTTTGATCACTCCTGGAAATTCAAGGGTAAAGATGAAAATGCGGAGGGGTAAATTTACACCTTCTTGCCATGTCTTGGATGTTTTCTTCGGCGATTGCAGAGGAGGAGAGGGAGAGAATAAATCATGTTCTGTTGTCTCTGTTTTAACTTCGCATTAAACTATCCTCTTACTAAAGGGTTTAGCTTTGGGTCGTTGAAATGAAAAAGGCAGCGCAGATTATTGAGTTGTGCGCAAAATACAGAGCAATAACCGGACGAGATTTATTCCATCTCGCGATTGATATTTTTAAACGACTTCCAATTTGCCCTGTTGATGGCCCTGTTGATTTGTTCTAGGCCCAGGTGATAGCCAAGAGTATTGGACAGGCGTTCAATGTGGCTTATCAGGAGTTTTTGAGACAAAATGGTTTAACAGATGAAGTTGTAGAGGATGCCGAGTACAATGGTGTGTTAGAGGCACAAAAAATACTCGGTGAGGATTTATCGTTATTGGCTGATGAAAGTAACGCCAAAGAGGTAGGTTAAATTCATATATTGTTTCTTTTTTTATTACTAGCTCTTTTGTTATGTATTTCCCCTTACTTTCTGTACTTCGGTGTTGCTGTTTTTCATCGTGATAACTTAACGTGGTTGCCAGGACATCAGCGTTATTTAGGCTTGTCACGCAGTCGTCATTGGCAATGAAAGATTGTGTGACAGTTTAACAGAAGCCACACAAAGTAGACCGTGGTGAGATTGAATTCGCAGCTTTTGAACATTGGCAAATGATTTCAAACTAGATTTTTTAAAATAAATCTTCCGAGACATTTTTCAGTGGAGATATCACAGCGCACATCTCTGTTAGGATAGCAGAAGCAATCACTAATCTGTAGTTACGACCAGCTGGTGAACGATCCAAGATCCACATCGAGGATCTACACCAAGGATCTTCGCTGCAGATGGTAATGACATCCTGGAAAATATAACCCAAGGATTTTCAAGCAGCCTTTTGTAGTCCTTTCAAACTTCCCCAATCTTAACCTTCCTTCCTTGTTTGTCTCTACAATCTTTGTTTTGTTTCAGGTGATTGTCAATAAAAAGCCGGCTGAAATGCTTGGTGTCATGATCGTAGAGTCAGGTTGGGGATCCATGATTCCTTGCGCCATTATTGCGCATATGGCAAAGGACGGGCCAGCGGCCAAGTCTGGCAGACTCAATGTTGGTGACCAGATCCTCTCGGTCAACGGTACAAGTTTGGTCGGTCTCCCTTTGTTAGAGTGTCAGAATATTATCAAGGTAATGATGTGAGTTTACTGTAGACAGAGTATAAAATGATGTTAGGTTAAAAGTAGATGAATCCTACTCCTCCTCCCTCTCCGCAAAAAAAGGGCTTGAGCACTTGACCTGGGTGGCCAGTCACTCGCCTCCTCCAGTATTCATACCCGTGTTCGTATCCTGGATCTGGTGACACAAGTGGGTCGAATTTGTTGTTGGTTCTTGTCTTTGTCTCGAGGGTTCTTCTTTGGACTCTCTGGTTTTTCTTCCTCCATAAAAACCAACACTCCATATTCTTGTTCAATCGTGATGCACGAACACTTCATTGCGAGTACATCTATGCTCCTCTGGGTTTCGAGGGAAGATATTTTTTTACAAACAGAACAAGGTGAAAAGAGGTTGAACTTAAGTGTTGTTTGATTTCGTTGAATGTAACTGAGTGTTTTTGTTTTTATTTACAGAGTATCCGCCCAACCACTAAGGTCGTGATGAAGATCGTGTCGTGTCCTCCGACTGTACAAGTTGTGGTTAACAGACCGGATACCAAGTATCAACTGGGATTCAGTGTGCAGAATGGAATGGTAAAGCAGTATTCTCTATAAGGCGCCTTGCTAATGACTAAACTATTACTAAGAGAGCAAATCACTCCCGGGTGAGTACTTCCTGACCTTTCATAGGGTAAAGGATGAAGCAAATGAAAATGGATGCCCTATTTAACGTCCAAACCCGAAAAATCACAAGATTTTTTAATTCGCGTCAGTGTTGTTCGTCCGTCGTAACGACGAGGACCATCTAGTCATGCTGGGGATAAGATCGGGGTCTGTGGGTGCACAGATAACTCATCAAGCCAACTCGCGCTCGGAAGATTCTCAAGACGGCGGATCAGTTATTGTGTCTCTGAGCGTCGCTTTGAATTCGTCGTACTGTTTTGTCGTACACAAACAAGTTTTGCTGAAGAAGATGTGGCTTTGGACGTTTTTGAGATTGGGCATTCCATTTGTGAACCGATCTCTACCCTCTTGTCGGAATGTTTTGTGAAAGCTTTCCTACGTTACTTTCTTTATTTTCTTTCCTTTAAAAACAAAAGCCTACTGGTCTTGTCGTTAAGAACCCGTCTTTGAAGCGGGCGGGGAGGGGAATCATTAATAGAACGTGTAGATGGACAAACCTGACTTACCCACAACGATTTATCAGTCGATTATTGCTCTCATCCTGTTTAGATTTGTAGTCTAATGCGTGGTAGTATAGCGGAGAGAGGAGGTGTTCGAGTCGGTCACAGGATTATTGAGATCAATGGCGAGAGTGTGGTGGCGACGTCACATCAGCATATTGTGGAACTCCTGGCCACTACAGTGGGAGAGGTAAGTGGCGTTATGATGCTGTGCGTGTGCTAATCACGTGTTACCCACGCACTGTCCGCGTTGTCCTTGTGTTAGTATTCAGTATTAACGTTCTTTTTGAATAACGTGACGTGCTTCTCCTGTGTCACTAACTGAAAACATTGTAAGACGATGAGAAGAGACAACAGCAACATCCTTTATTTTACCCTTCTTCTTACGACTGAATTGAGGAGAAAAGAAGAGATTGTTTTATGATGACTGATTCACGTTCTCTCTCTCCAGATTCGTATGAAGACGATGCCTGCCTCCATGTACCGCCTTCTAGTTGGTTTGGAAACACCACAACACATCTGATCTAATCAGAGAGGAGTTCACGCTTACGTTACCGGCGCGCCGCTTAAAAAGGACTCGCCTTCAGTCACACAATCGGAGAGAACTTGTCACGCCATGGAGGAACCTTTGTCACGTAACTCGTACGTGCGCCTTGACACGGTGGAAATCGAACTGAAAACCAGAAGTAGTATTATCTCTGGGTTTAACTCCAAAATACCCGGCCACTTTGAAGCTATACGTCCAAAACAGTGGCTACACGGTTACGAGCCGCTTGGGCCACTTCAGTAATATACACGCTCTAAAGGCTGGTTTTCACTAGGGACGAAGTCGTAAGAACGCTTACCACCTAGTGAAAATCAACAATCGGAGTCGGAAGAATCAGAACGTTTCCATTTTCTTCCGATTCCGCTTTCGACTCCGTCCCTTATAATCCAGTGAAAAGTAGGTTTTCGGAGTCGGAAACAGAAGCGGAAGAACCAACCAATCACGACACCTGGAATCGAGCATTGCGATTGGTTTATTCTGCTTGCGACTCCGACAATCTAGTTTTCATTAAATCATAAACGAGAGAGTCATAAGCGGAATCAGTGTTCTGCTTTCGACTCCGTCGGTTTGATTTTCACTCGATCGTATCGCTCTACGCTTCTCATTACGGCTCCGACTCTGTCGCTAGTGAAAACCAGCCTTAAAACGGGGTTACGGTTAGCGTTGGAGTTAGCCCTGTAGCCAAGTAGGCTCGTAGGCGCGAAACCGCTTAGCCTAAACAAACGAACGAGTCCGTAACCTCGTACTCAATCTGTTTAGGGGTACAGCTTTGAAGTGGCCGGGTAATCTGCAGTTGTCTCTGAACGCATAGTTAACAAGAAGTGACAGAGATTTGTATTGAATCAAGCCCTCTGGGTTCTTCCTTGCGTCCTTGAAAGAATTTAATATTTAAAGTGTACGTTGCTTGGATATCAGATCGTTTGTAGATAACAAGAGAATCGTTTTGAATTCTTGAAGTAGAGCTGAACGAAAAGCAGAAGTTATTTATCAGCGTCGAACTTGCCATCACAACATTTGCAAGTTTGGGTGGGCAAATACTTACAAATACTATAGTAAGTACATTTATAGATTTTGATAGGCGCGTTCTTCTGTTTAAAAAAATGGATTACTTGGTTGGTTTTTCTAGCTTATGAGTCAGTGTTTTGGAATAAAAAGCACCGGCGCGACAGTTTCATCTTTTACAGTATGTCAACATTTAGAATGTTTTAATGTTTGTTTCGTGCGCTCAACGACAACTCTTCCAGAGCCCACTGGAATGGGTCGACGGCTTTAATTTCGTAACAAACTGCTTTTCTGCGAACGTTTGAAATAACAAACGGCCGTTTTACGGATCACACCCTTGCTTGTTGACTGTCAACCCTTGGACAAATCAAAAAAGAAGAGTAATTACTATACTATTCCCGCATTACATTTTCGCAAAACAAACCTATCTTGCTTGTGTGAAGCAGCAAGATAAACGAGCGCGAACTTAGTAAAGGAGAGAAACGAAGTCGAGAGCATATCGTTTCTAGGAAATAATGGACGCCTGCACGCAGGCTAATGTTTTCCAAGTTTCAGACAGACAGAGAGGAGGTATTTAGTTAATATAGTTTCGTTTAGCCTATCATCCTTTTATCGCAGCTGGCACCTCAGGCCTCCTGCCGTTTAGGATACCAGTGTTCACCTTAATCCGTCTAATTTGTCGTTGTCCCATAAAGTCGGGACAAAAATGTCACAGGACGTCCCAGAAGAGAAAATCTGAATGTTAGCTTTGTTGTTTTTCCAAAGATGCAGTTGTTATTAATAATCTGAGTCAGTGGAAAATTATAAATAAATTCTATTTAAAATGTTTGTAACTATTGTCATCAACGACTTTTTTACCTTGTATGTGGAATGTATCGAGTCAATGTGACAGTGGCGGATCCAGACTTTGAGCTAAGGGGGCGGGAGGGGGGGGACGGGGTGTGGTTTTGTTTTACTGGCCCTGCCGGCTTTTCTTCCTTCAGTCATTTCTTCTTTTTTCACCCAAAATAGGGGGGGGGGGGACTCGGGCCCCCCGGGCCCCTCCCCTAGATCCGCCACTGTGTGATGTTCTGCTATTGAACCATAAACTCAGTTTCTCAATCAACAAACATCAAACGAATGTTTGGCAACCTCTCCTCGTTTGCGTTTGGACTACCTTGTCTTAAAATGCCTATGAAATGAAAGAATATCTCTGGAAATATTGAAGCAGTATTCTTGAAACTTGGCACCAGAAATGTACATCACAAAAGAGACCAAATGACACCCATAGTGTCGTTGCCAAGTAAACTCTCTTGGCTCCAGTCTCTTTCTGTCAAAAAACAAATATCCTCATCTTCAACCCTTTAAAGTGGGACCGAGGGTCCGGCTTAGAACAGACATGGTTCCCATATTGTCTTCACTTTCATCATTAGATTGGCTGGAGTAGACGGTCTTTGGTCAAGACAGAAACTGGGAATTTCAGTTTTAGTTAAGACAGGGCCAGCGTCAAAACTGTTGTCATGGTGACAGCACAACAGATGTCATTTTGTTTCTTTTGTGATGTACATTTCTGGTGGCAAGTGTGAAGAACACTCCTTCAATTTTTCCAGAGATATTCTTTATTCAGTGCTTATTTTACCATTTTAGTTGCAAACCCCATAACGTCATTACTTTCCTAATTTGCATAACACAAAACGTCAATATCTCTTAACACGAAAAAAGATATTCCAAAAAGGAAATCGCCATTCTTTATTTTGGAAAGCCTTTCAAATAAGGAGCAATCTCAGGCACTTTAACCTCGTCCCCAGGTCGCCCCATCAAATGTGGGAAGGGTGGAAAAAGACCCTAGTCTTGGTCGTTCGATTCTGTCATTTGATTGATCAAATAGTTTATGCAGTTTTAATTGTTTTTGAGCACAAAAGGGCGATGCCCTGCCAGGAAGTGACATCTAGTGCATTCACTTTAAGAATGTCTCTTAAAATGCTATGATTTTAAATTGCTAAGGGATAATCACAAAGTGTCGATAAGTGAACGGAAGTTATTGAAAACCAAATGAGCGCATAATTCCTGTTAAGTGGTCTCGGCGTTGCATTCCAACTGACCGCAACAATGAGGCTTGTTTAAGCGATTTCCGCTTTAAAGGAAATACTTTTTGAATTGCAAGAATTCTCTGTTCCCTTTCAGTCTCGGGCAGTTTTTGTCGAAAAGAATTTCCAGAGAATCTTCTTGTCAAGGGCGCTACAGCTTTAGTTCCAAGTGATGTATCCTTGTCACGAACAAAAGTCGATTGGTTTAATATGAAATTTTCAATGCCCAACTACTTCACTGCTTAACAAAAAGCGGATGTTCGATTGGCTCTCAGACTGAATTCGCGTCTGACAAGTCAAACGGAAAGAATATTACTGAAATATATTGAGGAATCCGAACCAGACACGACAAGAATGCACTTTCCAACATGATGGTGAGAAGTTTGAACTTGGCGATGGTTTGGACTGTTCTCGTTTCACTTGCAACGTCAATCACAGCTTTGTCTAAAGTTAATCCCGTAATACTCGTTTCTCTTGATGGACTTGGATGGCAGATTATGGAAGATAAACTCGCGAACACGCCAAATCTCGACTACATCACTAGAACAGGCGTCAAGTCCAAGTGTATTCGCACAGTGACTCCAAGCTTGACGTGGCCGAACCACCATACTTATATGACGGGTCTGTACCCGGAAAGCCACGGAATCGTGTCCAATGTGTTTTATGATCCACTTTACAGCGAGTGGTTTATTTACGAGAGTGATTGTTCCAGTTATGACCCGAAGTTCTACAACGATTCTGAACCGATCTGGTTGACCCTCCAAAGACAGGGAGGGGTGAGTGGGGTATATTTTTGGCCGGGTGCAGGCGGTTACGAGGATCGACCGACGTTTTTTGCTAAACCGATATGCAACGTGAACTGTCAGACGAAAGACAAAGACCTATCGGCGGCAACAAACTCGTCGTATTCCCCTCACTGTGTGTTGAATTTTTCAGAGCCATGGCATTCTAGAATTGATCAAGTTGTACAATGGCTTACTTCTGAAGATCCGCCGCAGTTTGTTGCTGTTTACTTCGAGGAGCCTGATATCAAGGGACACAAATTTGGCGTTTATTCTCAAGAATATCTGAACGAGATCGAGCGAATCGATGAGGAAATTGTGGGATATCTTTTAGACCGTTTGTCGCATTCTAACTTACTTGATGAAGTCAACTTAATGTTTGTTACTGATCACGGTATTTCTAATGCATCTGAAGGCAGAGAGATCTATCTCGACGACTACGTCGATCCCTCATTATACTTCCTGTCCCAAATCGGAACCGCGGCGCATGTCTGGCCCTTGGAGGGCAAATTTCAAGAGGTTTACGGCGCCTTAAAACGCGTCAAACACTCGTATATCAAAGTGCACAAAAAGGAAGACATCTCTGATGCCCTGCACTGGAAGAATAACCGACGAATCCCACCGATATTTGTTGATCCGGACCTAGGCTGGCAGGTGTTCCAGTCAGCGCCGGAGTCTC
>NC_138145.1:18257439-18262439 GCF_964199315.1 Orbicella franksi | reverse complement strand
GATTTTAAGTTTCTCATTTCAAGCTTATTTATTCCTGGGTCAATATTATTCCTTGGAATGATTCAGAATTTCTCACTAGAACATAGCTTAGTTAAATTTTTGCCTAAAAAACTTGAGTCACACTGGAAAATTTATGGAATTGATCTGCATTACATGTATGTTCTGAAAAAAGAAACAAAAATTTTCTTTTCAGGTGATAAGAAGAAAAAGCAAATCCTATTTCAAGTTCTTTTTTCACTGTGCATGTGATGGCACTGTCCAAGAAGAAAGTATGTACTTTATACTGTACTGTAAATATTTTGGATGCTTAAAATTTCAGGCACTCACAAATTTCAGGTGGTTATATTTCTGGACATTTTTTTGTCTGAAATTAATGTTGTCTGAAATTTTTTGCAGGTAATGTATATGCAAACTATTTAAATTTTATGTTGTCATAATAAGGAGAGTAATGAGCAGAGAAGAGTCTTCATTTCATTGAGATGTCCCCCAGTTCAGAGGACTTTACGTTTCTCATTTCAAGCTTATTTATTCCTGGGTCAATATAATTATTCCTTGGAATGATTCAAAATGTCTTGCTTCTGGCTTCAGAGTTAATGTCTGGTTCAGAATCATTTATCCCAACAAGGAACATCACTGCCCCTGGTCTCAAGGCTAACATTCTGCTGCAAAAACATCAATTGATTACTTAGGAATTACTTTGTATAGGTGGGGTAGAAATGTTTGGGCAATCCTTTAGGAGGTTGTGAAATTCTTAGGACTCTGAAGCAAAATTTTAAGAGAAAAGAATTATTTGCACATTGTTTTCATGCAAGTTTTGCTAAAGTCATGTACAAAATACTTACTAGTTACATATTGGATTTGCAGGCAAGTTGTTAGAGACAGAGATCACAGGATCAAGGACCGGAGACCCAGGACAGAGGACCCAGGACAGAGGACCCAGGACAGAGGACCCAGGACAGAGGACCCAGGACAGAGGATCCAGGACAGAGGACCCAGGACAGAGGATCCAGGACAGAGGACCCAGGACAGAGGACCCAGGACAGAGGACCCAGGGCAGAGGACCCAGGACAGAGGACCCAGGACAGAGGACCCAGGACAGAGGACCCAGGACAGAGGACCCAGGACAGAGGACCCAGGACAGAGGACCCAGGACAGAGGACCCAGGACAGAGGACCCAGGACAGAGGACCCAGGACTCAGAACAGAGGATTAAGGAGCAAGGATAGGACTGAGGACTGACAACTGGGGATCAAGGAAAGTGGATGAAAGCAAGCCCTGAATGATGAGCTTTTAAAAGTTGAATTATAGATATATTAAGGTATATGAGATATTACCGGCAGCAGAGATGGCACAGTGCACCTTGCCCCGAGGGTTTTTCTCCGGGTACTCCGGTTTCCCTCATTCCTGAAAAACCAGTATTTCTAAATTCCAATTTAACAAAATTGGTGACACATTGCAGTGGGCCAATTGAGATGAAAAATTCTTTGATTACTCAAGGTAAACATTTGTAATACCAATTTATTACTCTCTGTTTATTTCCTAGTTACATGTGCATGTGTGGTTTCGCAGTCTCCTTTGCAGCTGTTATTTTAGTTAATGAGCAAATTGGAAAGAAGCTTTATTTATTTTGTCTTTTTCATAGATCTCTTTTTTAATCATAGGTAAAGGGAAATTCCCCAGTCAATCAATCAATCAATCAGTCAATCAATCAATCAATCAATCAGTCAATCAATCAATCATTTAATCAATCAAAAAATCACTCAATAACTTAAATTAATAGGTAAGATAAAAAGCCCAGGATATGCAGCTAAGGAACTAAAATAGCAATTATCAACCTTTAAATTTATCTAGTTGCAATTTGAAGATCTTTAACATTGTATTCCAATACCACTTTGATGCACATGTAACTAGTACACATGTAAACAGAGTATTGAACTGACCAGTGTGTTGTGTGGGTGTCGCTCATTGGCAAATAAGTGGCTTGCTTTTCACATTTTCCATACAATTCATTATATCAGAGCCAGGAATTATGCCAATAGCAATCATCACTAAAAAATTAACTGAAACTCAATTATGGTTAAATCTGTTTCAATCTGTGATTTAAAAGTTTGGTAATTCCTGTTGTATTTTCATGCTTACAGACATAAAACAAAAAAGAGCCAACATTTTGTTCAAAATTGCCTTGAAAAGTAAATTTTTGCAATTACTATTGTCGAATTCAGAAATGGACAATGAAATTTCAAAAACCCATGCGGAAATAAACCAAAGTATATTTCAATTAGAAATAATTTATGAAATGCTCTTTATCCAAGAAAAGAAAACTAAACTGAACACTCAATCTGACTCAATCAAAGCAAAACTATTTAGTTCTTAATTAATACTCTCTAAATTCCACATTGTAGTGTTTTTAATCAGATGCAACAAGACTTTTACAAGCATTCTTAGTATATAAAAAACTCACAAGAATCTGAGTTTTAGTTTTACAAATTTGAAAATGATGAAGGAGTCATCAAAAGGTCATTCAAAATTATTATCGCAAATTTCTATTCTTAATTGTTTGTCCAAAGCCTCCATTAGTAGAAAATACAGTCAAAACTCATTTATCATTTTATTTATTTTTTACACATGTACAGACATTTTGAGTGCTCATTAAAAATTCTCATTTTTAAATTCTAGGATGCTCTTAAATGCAAAGCTTAAAATATTCCTATTGAGTTCTAAGGACAATTTAATTCAGTTACTAAAAAGAAATTGAAGTTACACTTTTTTGATATATGTAGGCATTTTGGTGTACCACTAAAGAAATCAGACAGTAGGATATGATCATTACAGTAAATTGGATTTTACAGAAGCCACTTATTTGCTCATGAAAACCCAGTTTCTCCTTCTCACAAGATTCCTATTGAGCAGCTTTATGGTGAAATCTGTTTACTTCCATTGGTTTTCCTCGGAAATCTTAATTTGAGTTTGGAGTCGAAAAGCAATGTCTTTTGCCAACATCAACACAAGAAACCTTTTAAGGTTCTCTTCATTTTTGTCTGATTTTGAAAAAATACACATGTATGTTGTACTTAAAATACCGTTGCCAGAATGCTAAGCTATTTGCTTTTCTTGAGAAAATTTTTGCCTGTATTTACTTTAAAAAATAAAATACATTTTTGTAATCCAAATAAACTTGTTTTGGGAAAGTAGTTGCTCAATAGGAAACTTGTATTCAAGAAAATATTTTACTTGTTTTTTTTTGTAGTTTCAATGTGCATCATGCTCTAAAATCATTAGGTAATTCAGTTCTCACTGATCACAATTATTTTCTTTGGGTGAGCAACATTTTCATTTTTGTCACTGAGTTTTTTTGTTCAGATCAATAGCATGATGGTGCTTGAAACTATAGTATTGTTTTTTATCACCTTTGAACAAAGGAAGCTTCCTAAAACTACCCTTTTGTGGTAATGCAAGTAAATTCAATTGGCTGATCAAGAAATTATTAATTGAATGCAATACCAATCTGAAATTTATTCAATTTACCAAAGTGTTTTAGAAAATTGTTATTTATTACTCGATCATTCTTTAAAAAACGGATTTTTTTCTCAAATAATTTCTTTGCCTCCTTTGTTTAAAGGTGCCACAGCAAGCTCATTAGCACATAAGTAAACAATTACTAATTAACTCAGCTAAGAAAACACTACAAATTTTGGTGTCATAAGGTCTTCACATTAGCATTGACACTAACATGTTAAAGATAGGCCAAACATGGGGATAGTCAGAAGAACAGGGGTGTAGAACAAACCCTTCAGATCTAGTGGGCGTTCCTAGTCAGCCTTAATATTGGCATCATAGTACATGTATAATAGAGAGAAAATTAACCCTTATGGTTATTTTCGTAGGGTTTCGATGCAGTAATTTTCAGTAGTTCAAAACCACTTAGGGAATCGGGTTTTTTAATCCTACTTTTCTCCAGAGGCAGATTGAGTATGTCTAAGTATTATTACTATTTAAGTATCAATTCAATAGCAGAACTAGTTAGTTAGGGTAGAAGTTTTTTTAATTCAAGTGAATAGGTTTTTTACTGTGCTAATGAGCTTGTTAGTTTTTTCTTTGTGGATTTGATATTTTCCACTGAACTTAGTATATTTTAGACTATTTTCAGGAACTGAGATGGCCCATACACCCGCACACAACACAAATGGTCAGATTTAAATCTAGCCGATCGATGTCCCTGCAGGGTTGTGGAAACTCTTGCTCTGAGGACGGTGTTTCTGATGTTCCTCTGCAATATTCCAACTGAGAAATCCTGGTGAGTTTATCTGTTCCGCTCATTTTTGATGGAGGCACTTGGACACTTTGATGGTGTGGTCGTTTGCTCTCAAGTGGAGAAGGCATCATGGGGGAAGGTGAGGGTTTGCTTTTCATGTCCTTTTGGCTTTACTTGACAACGTCAGAAAACCACACCTTTATTCCAATTGGCTTGAAAGATGTTTGTTTTCAATCAGTGTTTCTAGAACTTTTTGTTGTTGAGGACGTAAAACAGTAGTGCTTTAGTGTAGGTCATGGGTAGTACATTTCCAGGATGTTGGGGTTAGTTTTGAACAATAAAGGTCACTGATCTGGCTTGACTGGAATTTCACAAGCGACACTAGATTGAGCTGATAGTCATCTGGGATTCTTCTGAAAGAGCTAATCCTCGTTTAGGGTTTTTTTTAAATTAAACAATAATTTTCTTTTCGTTTAAATTCTGAAGATATAAACAAATTAGGTATCGAATAGAAATAAATTAGTCACAATTATCTTAGGAACAGAATTTATTAACACTATCAGTCCATAGTTCAAGGAAAAATTAAGAACATTTACCGCTTTACGTATAAATTAAAATTATCTGGAATTACAACTTTGGCTTTTTTTCCTGTTTAACTCCAGGAATTAGTTAACCTAAAAGAACTCAAAAGCAGTCTCCTGCGCTGGCGTTACTTGAGTTGTCACGCAACACTTCTTCCCGGAGTGTTG
>NC_138145.1:18237439-18254939 GCF_964199315.1 Orbicella franksi | reverse complement strand
TGAAACATCAAGCCGTGTAACACAACGCGCAACGGACAAAACGTTTGCAAAACAAGTAGCTTCAACGGTTACAGAAAGTAGAACAAAGTTCCAACTTTCTCCAACCACTGTAGCAACTGTTTCGCATAAATTCTGTCCGTTACACGGTATGATAACAACCCAATGTTTCATACAACGCACTTGTCACGCCGCCATCGAGAACATTAAGAGATAAGTTACGTAAGAGATTACACTGAATAAGAGGACCACCAACCAAGTTCTGCTTTTAAGAAAACCACTACTTAAAAAAATGTCTGCCATAAAACTCTCATTGCACTTCTATCGCGTTTTCGCTGTAGTATTTGCGAGTTGCAAACTGTACTTAGTTGCTCAGAAGTCGACTTTAAAATAAGTTGGTCCTTCCCTATTCACACTTTGCGCAACTGTCAAAGAACGTCTTAACGTAAGCGTGACGCAAGTCGTTGCATGTCACGCTATAATTTGGTTACAGAAATCTAGATAATTCACAGGCGTAAAAATGCGTAACATCGTAAACTTCAATTAGGCTGTCCTAATTTAATAGATGCACGGGCGATTGAAAATCTCCTCGAATTTGCGAGATATCAACCTGTAACTCACTGTAGCTCCTTGAAAATCTGCGATAAAATTTCAGCATGTAAAAGAAAATGATTATTTTTTTAAAAACGCGCGGAACGCGACAATGACTTTCTTGCCCGATGTTGACGTCAAAAGCGTTGGTCCCGAAAAAAAAATATCCGGAAAAGCCATTTTCCAAACTGAGCAACTAAGTACATTTTGTGCCTCACAAATACAGCAATGAAATGAAGTATTGAACACAAAGACGCACTATAAACGGGATTACAAAAACAACGATAATTTAATCCAACTTTAAATTGTAATAGTAAATTTCCAAATGATTTTGAGAATTTTCCAATATTTCAAGACAATTAATTTTGTAAAATATGAATTAAAGATTAAAATAGTATCCAACTTTGGAGACGGCTACATCCTCAAGGAAATTAAATGCATGTTTTTAACTTTCTTTATAATTATAAATTTTCAAATAATTTTACGAAGTTTCAAGTATTTCAAGAAAATCTTTTAACATGAATTACAAATTAAATTGTATCCAAGTTTAGAGGCGGTTAAATCCTCGAAAATTAAGTGTCTTTTTAATTTTTTCTCTGTAAGTGTAAATTTATGAAAAAGAATTTTGCAATATTTCAAAAGAATCTGTAAATATGACTTCGAGATTATATTGTATCGAAATGTAGAGACAACTATATCCCCAAGTTGTGCGTCTTTGTGGTTCTGAGAGCTTTATAACATACATTGCGTTTCAGCAGCGATTTCCTTGTACCCTCATATCATTGACTTTACAATGGCCCACACTGTTTTGTCAAGAGACTTCACTTGAAACACAACCCAAATGGGGTGTAATTATTTTCATGGATTTTCCGCGAGTTCTGGACCATAAAACAACCAAGACTTCATAGCCTAATTTCAAAGGGATTAATAAATAGAACAGGTAATTGACATTTATTTTGTACTTATCACTTCAGCAAAAGTTCAAACAAAGTTATGACAGTTCAGTTTTAAAAAGAAATAAAATATCTGAATCACACAGTAAAATCCCAATTTTGATTTCTAAATTCATCAATAATGCATTGTAATAAATCTGTATAGTCAAAGTAATGAGAGTATGGCAGAAATGAAAATTAAATCTTCTTGAAAACTCGCAAGACGTTTTGTACTCCATAAAAAACCAATGATAAAACTACTGAATAGCAAAGTGGAATCACCATTTTCATTTTCTACTGATCAATAATTCGTTTTGATAAAGTCTTATTGTCTAAGTAATTGGAATTCAGTAGAAATCGAAACTAAATCTCTTTGACTGAGGTGATACACAGTTGACATTCTGGTACTTGAAAACACTCGTTCCCCTGCCCTGTAGAACTTTTGAATACCAAAGTGCAGTTACTCTTATTTTTTGCACCTAATCAACAATTCATTTTAACACTTGCACACTGCACTTAACTGGTGATTAACTGATTGAAAGAAGCAAAATATTTCAAACTTTTTCATTGCCAGTTGTTATATTTTCCAAGTATTTTGCAGATTTGGGTAACTTGTAAAATGTATTGTTTTCAAACTTGTGCTGAAGGGATAACTGTTAATAAATAAACTGAATGGTGAAGTCATATTTGTACTAATGGGCCACTGTACACTAACTACAAATACCACAGACATGCATAGCCAAACAGAGGTCAACTGAAAACTAACAGACATCGCAAACAATATCATGCATTCTAAACAAATTTGTTGAAAGTGGATAACACCTCAGAGAAGAATGTGAATAATAATGTGTATAAACATTAACAAAGAATTGTTCAAAAACATTTACAGACAAGCCATAGAATTTGTAAAACAGCTTTTCAGAGAGTAATAATATTAGTTACTCAATAACTTTATTCTAGTTGTCAACTGTAACAACCACTGCTAAAATCAATCAACATGTTTTGACAAGGAGTCTTCAATTTAGCAGTTACTCAATTATCAATTTGCCAAATTATATTCACTTTCTTAGCAATTAATTTATCATGACACTGTGGCCACAACAGCAGAGTTTTTGTTCAGCATGTCAATAAAAATTCATTGGACTACAAAATGAAGTCTCTTGTTGCTTGTTGTTTTGAAATCGTTAAAGGAGATGGTCACTCCAAAAAACGTAAATAAACGAATATTTTTTGTCAATACAAATAAAAAACCTTTTTGGAAGGAGAGAAGGAAGGGGGAGGGAGGTGTTAAATGACGAATTTCAGTTAGAATTTCCTTTCAACTCCTTCTATCCAGTATCCCTTATAATTAGCCCCAATCTCTTTCTTTTTCCTGTTTTGATCCATATGGTGGGTGATCATATTACAGTGTAGCAGTGAAACAGCAGCTCAGCACTCTTTCAGCCATAAATTTCTAAGCCCTTCCAGTTGAGGTCAAAAAGGATAGAATTTCCTGGTGGTGTCAATGATAAATTTATACAGATCATCTGACTGTTTTGTACAATCCCAGAACTTTGAATTGGTCAATTATATCAAGTCTCCATTCTAATAAGGAAGTCTTTCCAAATCTCCTTTTCAACCTACAAATTGCAGTTTTGATATTTGATATTACTATTACAGGTGTAAACCCACTTCCCCTTCTTACATACATGTATGGGCAAAAATCAGCAAGTCCAACAGGGGTTTCAAGAAGGAAATACAGTAAAAACATAAAATATAACCAAATGAAATGTTATCCACTTTAAAACTACACGTACTTTACTTACTGACCCAATGAAAGCATTTTAAATTATTTACATGTCTGTGGTATTTCAAAATTAAAAGCAGAACTTGGTTTACATCAAGGAATGCAATGATCAACTCAAAACTAATCCTTAACCTGGGGAACCCTGGGAAATAACAGTGAATCATGACAAGGTTGGAGAGTGAGGGGGGGGGGGGGGGGGGATTGAGGAATACATTACAGTATGTCCCATTCTGAGGTACCCAAACGAACAACTGTCAAGTTGCCAACCACAAAAAAAAGTGCACAAGTATCATTACTTTGTTTGTCTAGTGTAAAAGCACTGATGCTTTGAGAACCTGTCGCCATTATGAAAAGGTGCATACAGTAATTAATCAGTGACTGATCAGTTCTGGTCTGATTCAACTGGTTTACTTTTGGTGAAGTTTGTGTTACGGCTGGTTGAAGAACATCACGTGAGTTCTGTTGAGACCAAGAAATACCGTAGTGACTACTCTAGGGGCGAGTACAATGTAGTTGTTGGTATAAGTTGAGTAGCGTCGGTTCAAACTTTTTATAGTTTGGTGGTCACTTATTGAAAGTGTGTTGTACTGTAGGTTTTAATTTGAATGGAGTTAGTTCAGTAGTTTGGTCTAGCTATTTCTTTTTTCAAAGGTACAGTACAAAAGGGAACCTCCCCATTTTCTCCATTTATTCCCTGAACTTTCCCTGATTTTGAAAACCAAAATTTCCCTGACTATTTTGGATCCTATAATAATAGTGCATTAATTAAAAAAGGAAAAAAGTGGCACATTTTAATTCTTTTTCTGCGGTAGAATTTGATGACTTGGGTAGCCTGTAGGGATGCCCTTGGGGGATTCCCCTGAAGGAACCAGGTTAAGTTTTGATTTGATCATTGCATAAGAACACAAGTGTTTACCTGGTACTGGATTGCAAAAAAAAAAAAAACATCATTATTCTAGAATAAGCTAGTGGATAGTATCCTCCTCCTGTCTTGTCCTCAGGTACTTTGTCTTCAGCTGTTCAAAAGAAGAAATAGAAAAATTTAGATACTGTACAAAAAATTTAATGTTTATGGTGTAGTGGCATAACACCAGGTGAAATGGTCCCCAGATTAAGAGGCCTTCCCAAAGTCCTTCAGGTAGGATCTTGAACACAGCACTTTAATCAAACAGTAACTCACTTCACCAAGGATTATAAATGGATACCAGCAACCTGCAGTGGAACCCTATTAATACGGTCACCAATGGGCCATGAAAATTTGGCCGCATTAACAGGTTGACCGTATTAATGGGGTAGGGTCAAATTTCATGACTGGCCTAAATTGAGTGACATCTTAACAGCAGTAACAGATATTAATATCATAATTGCACTTCTTAACCACTGTTTCTTAAAAACATGCAGAATGCAGAGAGAATTTTTTAAAAAAATTGAAACTTCAATCAGTTTATACAATATTTAGATTGGAAAGATGAACATAACCCTCACCTGGATGGCCACACTATACAAACTACTGATAATCCTAGGTTTAAACCATTTACTATATAACTGGCCGAGTGGCTGTTTAAACAGGGTAAGATTGTAAAGGATTATACAGGTTGGGATTTCAAAATGTGGCAGTTGGCCATATTAAAGGGCTGGCTGCATTTACAGGGTTTTTCTATGAGAAAAATGTATGGATGTTTCACCAGGGCAAAAAAATGTGGCATGATAACAAGGTGATCGTAAGGTGGGGGTCCACTGTACTAGACTAACATGACGAAATGGCGATAACCATGGAATTGAGAATAATTTTCGTTCCGTGTGAGATTTATTAAACATGTACATTATACATGTAGTCACTATAACCTATATAAAATGATTAACTTAAGGTAATGATAATCCCCTATGAAAGTAGCAATTAAATTTCATGGCTGTTAACAAATGCTGAAAGAAGTGACATTCCAAAAGTAAAGCCCTGGCCAAACCGACCCACAAGTAGAGGCAAGCTCAAAACTTGGGTCTACCATTGACTTCATTTGGCCAGGCCTTTGGTGCACTTGCATTGACCTGCAATGACTTGCGCTCACTTTGGTCAAGATCAAATTTACATGCAAGTCAATGCAAGATTTCACAGTTAGGCTACCCACTGTAGTCAGCTACATGTATCACATGTGATCACTGATGGAAAATAAATATACAGTGACAATTAATAAATACAATACACATGTATGACAGATCGTTAATTATTCAAGGTGAGGCCGTGCCAGCACTTTAGTCCATCATCTCTTTGGTTACATTTATTTCTTTGTCAAGTTCTGGCATCAACTGATTTGTGAAATGTGTTGCAATTTACCCTACCACAAGTAAAAATTTTTAAGTGTTAATAAAAAAAAATTACCAAATGAATGAATGCATTTTGTTGTTATCAAGGGTGACATTAACATTTACTGCAGGAGGGCAATTGGTTTTCAGAGGCACGCAAAGTTCTTTCAACTGAACTTCTTCAGAAGAAAACCTTTTCTGTAGATGGTCAAACCAGGCTGGTAAAATCATCTACCACCTGTAGTCATGCCATTGTTCATGCTCTACCACCCCCTTGAAATGATTGGCATGAAAGAATGTGAATTTATTGGTGTGAAAAAATGTCTCAAGTAACCAATTTACAAATGTAAACATGATGCAAAACAGTCAACAGACGTGAAGATCTAACTTTAGCTAAATTTAAATCATGTGGTGCCAGAATGAACAAAGGAGGTATAAACCGAAACATTCAGCTCAGGAGACGAAGAGCTTGAACAGATTCAGGATCATGCTAGAAACATAACTTTGACAACACAAAACGGATCTCTAAGATTCTTGAAGTAACACTAAAGCAGTCTCTGGCGACACCGGACAAAGCTAAATATGATCTGTGATAACAAGCTACATAACTTAACACAGTAAATTGTTTTAATCTAACAACCGGGCCCGGTATCACAATATAGAATGCAAGTTATCAACATGATCACCGACTTGTCTCTCCAGAGAGAATAATTAAAAAGAGATAGAACATAAATTTCTGCAATAGAAATGGAGCAAGACAAACCACACTTCATAAATCAATACATGGCAAATTACAGAGGTGTCAAACTCTACAAAGCAATAGATAACAGCTGAAACCATGCAGAACTTTGACCCCTAACAGTCCAAGGGCTCTACTCAACTTTTAAAAAAGATTTTCTCAAACTTTGTCAGGAAGGAGACTTTCAGTAACTTGTTTCAAAACTGCAACTTTTAGGTTGTTTGAATATTATTTTCTCGTTGAGACAGCCTTACATGTGCATATTTTGCCCCGCAAAAAGCAAAACGCAACCCTAAAATTATACCTTTTATAAATGCTAGCAAGCCAAAATAATAAGTGTGGCTGGAAAAGCTAACCCATAAACTTACTAAAATATCATCTTGGCAGTTATTCAGCACTGTCAGATTTGTATGTAATTCAAACCTGAATTTTCATCAAATTTTCCAAACTATATGCTTCAACAATGTTGTGTCATGTCAAAATTTAGTTCAATTTAGTAGATCAATTTTGTGGTACATGGTCTACATGTACCTGTCAAAACAATTTTCCTGGTTAAAAGTATCCCTTAATCTAAGTTTTTATTGCAAACCTAGCTTGGCAAAACAAAAAATGAAATTATAAAACACAAAAATTGAGAACATCTTGAAGGCTAGGCACTTATTATAAGCTAATTGCCTGATGTTTTGACCTTTCACACTGTGATCATTATCTCCAACATTGATCCAGAAATGTTTGCGAGAAAAAGGTGAATGAAACATAGGTATCAAAAACTGTGTTCAAGCCACCTTAAACAAAGACAAATAATTCATCTGAGATAAAATTATTCATCTTCTTAGGCAAATATAGTCATTCTATTTATTTGATCTTGTCTGTTGTGTGTTTGTGTGTGGGGGGGGGGGGGGGGAGGAACAACACTCGCGAGAATACTGAAGATACCGCCGGTGGGGGGCAACACTCACGAAAATGCACAAATGGCGGGGGGGGGGGGGGGGAGAACATACATGATGATGTTTCATGCAGAACGATGCTAACTTAGAAGCAAGCTAGAACCCGATCAAAAGGGGAAGAAATACATATCACTACAGTTAACAATGTAAATGACTCAAATATATTTTGTTTGTCCAAAAACCTTACCTGCAATCGCTCGCCAACAAAGCTCTCCAGCTCCAAGCGCAGTTCTTCCCTGAATATACAACAGGTACACTGATAAGGAAAAAGTCGCCCATGCGAGCAAAGCATGAAAGCACTACAAGGAAAGGTACTAAATACACAGTGAATAAGAACAAATTAACCTTCTAGTCTACCTTTTTTCAGCCTCGTTCAACTTTCGCGGTTCAACAACATGGACCAACCGCTGTTGCAAAGAATGCTGGGAGCGTTCACTCATCTCGCGCGTTACCCACGCGAGTTGGTGTCGTGACAATGTTCGCGCGTAATCCATATATTGCGTGTGTGTGTGTGTGGTGGGGTTACTCCCAGAAGAGTTGGGTGGGGGTGTGCGGCCTGTTTCTCAAAACCCTTGCTCTATTTATGACCAAAATCTGTGATTTTCCCTACCCTTTTTATAACCTGACCAAAAATTCGACCCCTATTTATTTATGACCTGACCCTTATATCAAAACACTCTTTCAGCCGTGTATTACACTGTGATAAAACACTCCAGACATTTGAGAACACTCGCCTGCGGCTCGTGTTTTCTACATTTCCCTCGTGTTCTCAAATGCAAGTTGTGTTTTATCACAGTATATTACACGGCTTAGGATTCTTTATTTGCTAAATAACTCACTGACGTTGAGGACATGGCTACAAAGAGAAAGCTTAAGTGTGACGCTGCTGGAAGGGTTGCTTGTTAACAAGAGCTAAAACACAGTCGCTTTACAAGCAGGTAGCAAATGGCCCTTTGGAGTCTTGATTTCATTTGGAAGGTTAAGGGAAATTATTATATGGTTTGTGCTTCTAGCCGATATTACCTCCAATCTGATTTCAAGGCGGGATTCTACAGCACTACTTATAGGCATTTATGAGTTGTTCATAATTAACAATTATTGGACAAGGTTGAGCAGAATATCGTGACTTGTCTGTGGCAAGCAGATCAATTATGTGCTGAAGCCGAGGGCTGAAGCAAGTAATTTATCTGCGAGACACTGACAAATCACAATACTTTAAGATAACCGAGCTCAATAATTGTTTAATCATCCATCACTAGGTTTGCTTTCATATTGAAATCACTCCTGGATGGCTCAGGGAAGTGATCTGCCATTTTTCACCCGAGTGCGTGGTTACAATTTATTATGCATGAGCAGAATATTATTTGCACCAAAATACAGTTAGACAGTACTACGCCTGAGCAGACCATTATTTGTAGGCAGTTATTTGCAGGTCACGTGGTGGGCTCTTGGTCAATGAAAATGAAGAAAAAGATGCATCCAAATTTATGATAATTATAATGAATAATATAATAAATTAATATTTTAAGAGGACGCCTCCAATCACCTAGTGATGGTTTTCAGAAGGATCCTCTAAAAAATTCCCAACTAAATAGAGAGTAAGAGATAATAGCTCACTTGCACAATGTCATCGTTTGACTACAACTACTAGGCTTTTTTGTGTCAATTGCCTTGCTTAGCACGATGTAGGCTACGATGGTTTGCAAACTACCTTGCCGTGAGAAGGCTACCCACTGAGTGGCTGTCCCAAGCTACTTTTTGGTTAAGTTTTCCTAAAGCGATATGATCGCTTCGGTATCAACATTACAACAGCCCTAATGGTTAGGAAACCTTGCACTCGACTGTGGAAGAGGGAGAACGTCTCTGCGAATGGGTGCACAAAGAAAAAACGATACTGCTTAGTGAGGCTCAAAGTTCTAAGAACGAAGTGTACCACTTCGCCGCTTCTTCTCATTTTTTGCACGCCTCTCCAACTTGGAAAGTGTCCATGAGGATCCCGCGGGCCTCTCGTCTGGTTTCGGGATGGATTGTCGTCTTTTCATAAACAGCTGTGTTGCATGGTGTAGGGTTCGTACGGGTTATGGAAAACCTGGAAAGTCATGGAATTTTATGATTTCATTTTCCAGGCCTGAAATTGAAGTGTGGGTCATGGAAAGTCATGAAAAAGCAATAGGCCGAGCCACACTAGTGGCTGTGTGACATGGTGAGGTTATGTGAAAATCTTAGGTGCAGCGACAGAATTTTGTCGCTGCGATCTTTGGCACGAATTCCAAAACTGGTTTGGATTTGTGCGGCTAATCGTAGCGACAAAATATCTGAAAGCAGCGTTGTTGCAGCGTGTGTACACTTCTGCGACGCGTCGCTGCGACAAAATATAGATTAACCAATGAGAGAGCGTCATTTATTTTCCCATAATCCCTCAGTAGCCTGTTCAAAATGGCGACTGAACATGTCGATACGCAAAAATCTGAGCGATCCGAGGATTCTTCGCATTCAGCATGGAATGCATCCGCAACTTAAGTGGTGATCCAATGGGATAAATCCTCGATAGCAGGTTCTTTAAAAATAGGGTAATAAGCCCCCCTTTCTTCTCTTCTTGATACACACTGTCGTGTCCAGTATCTTCTTTCAACCTGTTTATATTTTTCGTTATCTAACAGTATCGTAAACAGAACTAAAAACTTCTTTTTCTTCGACCTTCGCTGTAGGTCCGCCGTGTTTAATTAGAAAACTAGTTCGCATTCCCCCTCATCCGAAATCACTGCGACAAGTGTCGACCTGTTTTAGAAGCAGTACCGCACACGGAGCGACTTATCGCAGAGACCTGTCACCGCGGCTTGTCGTCTAGTGTGTCTCGGCCCATAAACTTTCTGAGTACGAACAGGCAAAAAAAAAATCAAAAGTTGAAAAAATAACAGAACCAGTTAATCCCAGAATTGAACATGAAAGAATTCCGAGCTTTATAATTTAAATGGTTGATCGTTCTTTGACGAAATAATTTACTACATGCAGTTGACCGTGGATTTTCGTTTGGAACCTTTGCGGTACTTCTCAAGTGTTAACAGAATAGATTCTATTGTTATTAACTACATGCCTTTTATAAGGAACGATTTGGAAATTTGGCGTAAGATGCACCGAAACGTCGGTTTCTATCACATATTTCTTGTCATGTCTCATGTCTTCTTTTATCAAAAAAACTTAATGCAAAATTAAACATACAAACTGAAATGCCGTAACTTAGCCAAGTTCACCTGTATGTCCTTTGCCTTCGATGATTCAACATTAGTTAACATCCAAGCGGGGACTTAAATCTTTTTTTCTTATGTAACTTAAAACAGCAACAACAAAAATATACAGCTAATGTAAAGGTATCACGATATTTTTTCCCAGAATTTGTACTATTATATTTGAGAAAGTACCAATTTCAGTTGTTACCTTAACAAACGGTAGGGTGTTTTGAGATTGCAAATAATGATACATGTGGTTTCCATGACAGTTATCACCTTGACGACGATTGTTTCCAAATTGTAGTTGAAAAGTAAGAGACCGCTTTTCATCGGTTGGTCAGATCGTTGTTCATGCATTTGAAGGGTTGCTACCTTCGCGTTAATTAAACACGAACACGTAATATTTATTGCTTGACGTTTTAAGTTGCCATGGTGGAAATCGTGTGTGTTGTTTACTTGGAAGTCGCTCGCTTTCTGTTGCTAGGAGATGTCAAATTTGTTTTCGTTATGAATCTGAGAATATTTTCTTTCTGTTCCCGACGAGTTTTCAATTGATGATCAGTTTCACCTAATTTTATGCAGTTTGCTCATTTTTTGAAACGAGCATACAGGGAAAATAGGAAGAACAACGATTTGACCTTCCGTCTCCAAAGCGACCAGGAGAAAATAAATGTAAATGTTTCTGGTCTCCTTGGCATCGGTCACCTTGACAACCATTGGTGTTTCCAAGCTGTTACATCAAGGAAGAAAATCGCTATTCTCTGATTGGTCAAATTGCCTTTGGATACATTTAGAGAGTTTCTTTAGTGACGTTTGGGCAAGAAAAACATCGAAATATTTATCTCACGCCGTGTAAGTCGCTACCAGGTGATTGCATTTGATTGGTCCTTTAAGATGTGCGTTGCGAAGAAAAAACGTGATAAATAAGCTCGCTGTGCTGTCTTGAAAACAGTTGCTTTTAACTGCACGAACCCAGTGTCTTGGTGTGTGATGTCAGTCGGAAAAATGACTTGTATAAGAGCTGTAAAATCGGAAGGCAGATTTGATCACTCTTTCCTTCGAAACGAGGATTTTTGTAACGAAAATGGCAGTACATGTGAGTTATTTTTTGTTTATTTCTTTATGTAGCCCCTGTGAGAGTTCATGAACTTTACATTTTAATGCACCAATATGTGAATGAAAATCGTGGTTGCCAAAATGTAATTTATTATCCAACTGCAGCGAATACTGTCCAAATAACAGTAAAAATATTTAGCTCTTATTAACCGAGCTGGAGGTCTGTATGGGAGAATCTTGACCGAGGTCAAGATTCTCCCATACAGATCGACTTAGCTCGGTTAATAAGATGTTTATTATATGGCAAAGAAGAAAACTTTAATCCGTAACTGGTTTGCTGAGATTTCGCTTGCGAACGGCGATGAGCTTAACTTAAACCTGCCGAAATTTGCTCGTCCTCTTTACTTTTTTTTTTTTTGTCCTCAGGCTTTTTGGCACTTCCATAAATGATTGAGAATTAAATAAAAGAAAATGGTGAACATTTCTGTATTTTGTTTTGCTACTTTTTCAACGCAAAATGAAACCGGTCTAGATGCCGGTCTAGATGGGAAAATCTAGACCGCGGTCTATATCGGTTTCAGCCAATCAAATTCGTGAATTCGGTAGTTCCCAGTCCTTGTGAGACACCGCCATATAATAAACAGCGATATTGTACAGTAGAAAACCTGTTTGGCGTATTTGTACAGTAGAAAACCTGTTTGCCGTATAGGTCGGCGCGCGCACGCAAAACTGTCACACTCTCCCTCTTTCATTGATAAGTTTATTGACTACAGCTGTTGGATAATAAATCTCTGATTAGATGTTTTGGCCTGTAGTATCGCTGTATATTTTTACTCGCTGTTTGCATTTTGACTCGCCCTACGGGCTCGTCAAAATACGGCACAACTCGTAAAAATATACAGCGATATTACACACCAAAACCCCTAATAAGATATATATATTAAAATAATAGTTAATAATTCACTCTTCTCGATATATTTTTGATAGTAATTTTTCTACGTACATATTTTTTTCAAGAGTTGACATGATGTTTTTACACTGATGAAAATGATTGGTGAACAATTTTGTGAAAGCTTTGATCTTTGATTTATGAACGAAATTCACGTAAACCAGCTTTGGAAAAACATTTTTGCGTCAATGTGTTGGGACTATTCGCAGCAGATTTTTATTTCAGAATAGCGAATCATCTGCTTATTTCATTAATCACTGATACTCATTATAGTTTTACTAATCTTTGCAGTTTTATTCAGCAAAGTCCCCAAAACAACTAAGCTGTTCGAGTTTATTCTGGACATTCTGTCGGAGCCGCGATACTCTTCAGTCATTTCATGGGAAGGAACAAATGGCCAGTTCGCGATCAAACGACCTGACCAAGTGGCTTATCTGTGGGGTGAGAGGAATGGTCGAACAAACATGACTTACCAGAAGTTTAGCCGAGCTTTACGTTACTACTACCACAAGAAGGTTGTGTGCAAAATTCCCGGACGGAACTGCGTGTACAAGTTCAACTTCCCAGAACTCGAGAAGCAGTACGGTTATCACAGCAGCGTGATATTTCCGGCCACAACAGAGCCCAGTGGTAACAGAAACAGCTACGAGATTCCCGTCACTGTTGCCAATCACTTTCAAAATGTAAACTCCGAGTTCCATTTTCCTGGCACAAGGGAGTTCATTGGTAATGACAACTACGAGATTCCCGCTTCTTTTCACTCCCTTCAGCATCCAAACACCGCAAACGCGGCAGTGGCGGAAACACTGTATTCCGTACGTTCCCCTGTGGGGGTACGCATGATTACACATGAAAGCCAAAGCCTGCTGCATTCACCCTCCTATCCAAATCCACGTTATTTTCACTACTGCTGAACAGGTATAAACCCCCATTTTAAGGTTTTTCATTTGTTCAATATGCCAACGTGACTGACAATCTAAGCTTTTGTGTTAGGGTCATTATAAGACAGACCGATATGATGATTATAAACTCTCTTTACAGTGCGAGTTAATCAGTTAATATTCACTCTAATTGATTTTGTTAAACCTCAGCTAACACTTTCCACACTCCTGCAATTCTGTCTGATAGTAAAGTAAGGAGGTGCAAAACGGAAGGCTCGGTTGTTCAGTTTGATGTGGGATACCCCCACTCCCTTACGCATTCGGAAAGGGGCTTGAGAGATCAGCAGAACTCGAGTCTAGTTCAATCAGAGAACGAATACAGTGTTTGTGCGATAATCCGTAATAATAATTGCACCTTTTGGTGGACAAAAGTAAGGTTCGTGACTTGGTTCAGACAATAAAGTTTCAGAAACCGAGGCTATCGCGAACCAATTATTTCTTCAGACGATGACAACGCTTTCACGGAATTTGTACTTCCCGTTCAACGAACGCTTTGTTTGTAAGATCGCCTCTTTCACATTTTTAAACTGCCTCATGTCTTAATGGTTTTCCTAGGTTGACAAGCTGCATTAATCGCATATTATTTTAATATCGTCTTTTAGCAGTTATTTGGCGTTGTCAGATCCGCATGTAATTTAAACCTGAATTTTTAGCAAATTTTCAAAATTATGCGCTTCGAAGATGTTTTGAAGACGTTGTACCAAACGAGGTTTAGCATTCGTGCACTTAAATTCTTCCATTGAAGAATTGCTACACATGTATATAACAATCTTTTCAATCTTATGTAACCACGATACATTATTGTCATTTCTGTAGTGTATTATGTATCGAGTAATTTCGTGAAGTTAACGTATTTTCAGCAATATTTTGTTCATGAAATGTAAGCAGTGGTGTGAAAAAAATAAATAAAGCAAATGACAGAGTTTCTCAAACGAATGTACTTTTGCTGACCTTTAATTCATTTAATTGTTGTTTGACGATCAACTTCAAAGGTTTGTCAATTGTCAGTGAATTTTTCATACTATGCACCGAAAAAAGGGGCGACTTTTTTTTCCTCAATCGTTAACCGTAGGGAGGAAGGGATGTTTATGTAGTGATCCCGGTATTTGCGTAATAATTTGTCGAAAAGTAACTTCATTGACAAAGTAAATTGAAATTAACCACAAGCCACTTGTCCCCACATTTATGATGGACTAAGTATCTATACCTTCTTTGCACCTGGGATACGCGCCTTATTAAATCTCACTCGACCTGTGACACTAAAAACCTCGTCTACGTGATTCAATATTTTGTAATACTATAGACAACCCTAACCCCAAATCGAAACCTACTTACAGTTGCTGAACATGTCCTCTCCTCTCCCAACCACAATACCAACGACATGCAATACACTAATCCCAATCCGTTAGGTGAGGAAAGCTTTTTCAATAATTGTAAAAAGGAGAACAATTAATTCTGATGATCTTAACCTCCGCGGAGAAAAATAAAAACAAACTTAACTGACAGGATGTAAATTAAAAATAAGTTAAAATAAACAGATGAAATAGAGATACGATAAAGAATAAACAATAAAGGGAAATTTTAATTTCCCTTTATTGTTTATTCTTTATCGTATCTCTATTTCATCTGTTTATTTTAACTTATTTCTAATTTACACCCTGTCAGTTAAGTTTGTTTGTACCATGCGAGACAGAGATTCCCTTTTATTTCTACTCGTTTATGAGCGCGGAGAACCTCTGCTCGACCGCACGATTTTCTGTTGTGGATGCGCGAGCTATGTCAGCATGTCAGATTTATCCTTTGTCCTGCAAAACGTTTGCACGTGATCAAATTTTTAGTTCACCTATTTTCGGTTCCATTGTGGTAAATGCTTGAATTCCAACTTTTGTACCGTTTATTTGTTAGAGAAACTTCAGAAATTTCATAAAATTCTGGGATACTGTGCGACAACGAAAAGGACGAATTAAACCAAATTGCCAACCCATGTTGGTACATGCAGTGTTTTTAGCCAATCACAGGGCAGCGGATATTGTTGGCTGTCTCTCAAACAAGTAGCACTTTGAATCCTTTTTGTCACGTGCAAATTATAAACAAATTAATTAAAACGTGTTTTAATTCATTCGTTCCTGGTTGTCAGGTCAAACGATCGAGTGTATTCCCTCACGTCTCTCATTGAGCAGAAAGAGAAGGGAATCATTGCCTCCCAGGGTAGTTGTTTTACGTGTTTCCTGTATTATGCAAATACCATGACCACTACATAAACACCACTTCCAAGGTAAAATTTTCATTGTGCCTGCAGAAGGTTGGTTTGGCCGGACGAATTATAGTGTACCTCCAAATTTTAAAATCCTCCTCCGTTGTACTTGTATCACTCTCTGTTTTTATACATTCTTTAGTAATTCATTGGACGAGAGAGCTGAAGGTAAGTACGCTTACTCAGTTTATAATCTGTATTGTATCCTTTTGTAACCGTAAGGAAATGTTCAGTGACGAAATCAAATCAGATGTTAATTATGTCAAAAACTGAGAAAATACGATTTACAAAGCTGCTCTATTACGAGCTAGGGGCGAGATCTGTTTGTTTTGTTTTGTTTTTTTTCAGCTCGAGTGAGAGTCTACGATGAATTCAATAAAACTTAGCAATGTTTACCTCGTAAGAGAGAAAACTATATTAGCCCTGACCATTTGACAAAAACTTCATGAACATCGATATCATGATCATTTCAATTAATTGCACCGATGCATTGTCATCTTCTTGAGTTGAGCATTTGAATATTTCATGGAACTCTTCACGTTCATTTATCATGTTCCTGATATGTTTGGGGGCTGATAAATCGGCTAAAGTGTGGCATTAAATCCACTCAATACATGGCAAACTTTCCTCTGTCAGTAAAGTACTGTGGACATTAAAGGTCATCCATTCAAAGAAAAAAAAAAACTAAATCCAGTTGTACTGATGGGTTTACCTCAGCTTTCCGTCTGATGAAATAATACTAGATTGATACAAGATAAAGACTTGGTTTAGTAACAAAATTACCATCGTTCAGATTTAACAATGCCTAACAAACGACAAATCCTGGTAAGCAAGAGTTTGTTTACTTTCCTTTTCTTCCCGTTATTTTATTCGTTTTTTTTTCGCATTTCTCCTCTCGTTTTGCATAAAGCATCCTTAATATTCCATGTACGTACGTCTATTTATTTTTTGAAGGTATAATGGTCTTGATTTTGCTTGTACCTCACTCAAAAAAAATTCTTGTTCTTTTTCTGAGTGGGTTAACGTCATTTCCAGTACATGTTACAACTTTCCGTCATACGCTTAAAAACTTACTCGCTTCATCAAGTCAACCATTTTCCGTTTTGGTTATAAGTTCACTGATAACGAAACGGCAGCAGTAATATTGCTGTTATTAATTTTAAGATTTGTATACAACTTTCAAAAATGATAGTTATGCTCTGATGAGTGACCATCAGTTTGTGCAATAAACATATTTTGTTTTGGTTTTCCATTTTGGCTTTTCCATTTTGCTAATTATTCTCTGAAAAGGGCCTTTTTTTTCCTTTGCTGATTCTTCTGATAACAAGAGTTGCTGCCGACGTGAATTAAAAGCGTTTTCTTCAGACATTCGCTAATTTAATTATTTTTGGTTGTTAGCATCGCGAAAAGCGACGAGAGAAAAAAATATGGCGAGGGGTCGAGAGGCGCCCTCCCTCACTACACTCCTTTTCTAATCTGTCTCGCGCCCTTCGTACTACTCTCCAACTATACGGACGCCTGGGACCGGATACTCAAAAAATCCCCCCAAAACGAACAAACGAAAATTTTGCCATGTCGTAGATGTGACATGACGTTTGAAAAACATTGACAGTTTGGCCGGAGGACCCCCGGAGCAACTACTTATTATGTTCCGTTGACGTCTTCATCGTTGGCCAAAGATCATGATTTTCTGAGCTGAACGTGATAAATCAATGACTTCCGCAGTTGCTTAGTCTCTCACCAGTCTCTGACCTCCTCGACCTTTACCGGGCAGTAGTCC